>NC_074678.1:55355061-55672560 GCF_029448725.1 Salvelinus fontinalis | reverse complement strand
GGGGTAATTTTGGTAGGCCGGCCACTCCTGGGAAGGTTCACCACTGTTCCAAATTTTCACCATTTGTGGATAATGGCTCTCACCATGGTTCGCTGGAGTCCCAAGTTTTAGAAATGGCTTTGTAACCCTTTCCAGACTGATAGACGTCAATTGCTTTGTTTCTCATCTGTTCCTGAAATTCTTTGGATCGTGGCATGATATCTTGCTTTTTGAGATCTTTTGGCCTACTTCACTTTGTCAGACAGGTTCTATTTAAGTGATTTATTGATTCAACAGGTCTGGCAGTAATCATGCCTGGGTGTGGCTAGTGAAATTGAACTCAGCTTTCCAAAAAGATTGATTAACCACTGTAAATTCATGATTTAACAAGGGGGAAAATTACTTTTTCACATAGAGCCATGAAGGTTCGGATAGCTTTTTTCCCTCAATAAATAAATTGATCACTTAAAATCTGCATTTTGTGTTTACTTGGGTTATCTTTGTGTAATATTAAAATTCGTTTGATGATCTGAAACATTTAAGTGTCACAATTGTGCAAAAATTAAGACAACAGGAAGGGGGCAAATACTTTTTCACAGCACTGTATTATACTAATTTGAGTTCTCGGATTTACATGTACTATGTGACGTCTAGTCTGAGACCAGGCTACCTTTTGCCATCAGTGAGAAAAATGTTTATTTGTATTATCTGAAATAATTAGACATAGGAATATTTTGTTTATTATATTTTAATAACCATTACAGGATATATTTCTTTATTCTATATTTTATCAGGGAGTCCTACAGAGACCAATGTCTCTTTTACAGATGAGCCCTGAATTACATAAATTACAGAAAAGCCTAAATAAACCACGGTCAACAAAAAACAAACATTCATCTGTAATAAGATCCTCAATCAGCTTTCTGAATTAACCTAGAGGCACCAAAACTTCAAATTTAAGAACATTTTGAAGATCGTTCAAAGGTGCAAGAAAACTAAAAGCTGATTTAACCCAGTAGAGACCAAAGGAATTTTGAGAGTTAACATCCCTGAGACCGGGTGTGGTTACTCTTATATCTAAAGTTTGGTAAAGATATTAGGTAAAGTGTGACTTTTTCTAAAAGGGCTTTATAAATGAAAACATCAACCTTTCTGACTTTAAAGAGGGCCAACCAATTTTCTGGTAGAGAATGCAGTGATGAGTAAAAAAATTGTTGCTGGTAATAATGCACAGTGCGCTATGATAAACTGCATCGTTCTTTTTTTAACCTTTATTTAACTAGGCAAGTCAGTTAAGAACAAATTCTTATTTACAATCTAATGCCTTTATTGAAGTGGCAGCTGCATTCATGTAGATGATGTCGCCATAGTCTAGGTCCGATAGGAACGTCAACTGAATAATCTGAGTTTAACTATGTAGCGAGAGGCAGGACCTATTTCTATTGAAGAAGCCCATTTTTATTCCCAGCTTCTTAACTAACTCATTAATATTCATCATCTTTTCTGGTACGGATGGGGTCATATTTCCTAAGGAGCTATACAAAAAATGACCATGCACGTCTCTCATTTATTTGGACCTACTAGCCTAGTAAATAGATACTATCTGTTTCAAGTTTTGCAATAGCATAGGCAGCCCGGTTTATAATACTGGTATATAGTTGAATTTAACAGCTACTCTTTTAGATTCAGATTAACTTTCTTATATCATCACGGGTAAATTCCTTTGGTCATGTGCTTAAGAAGACTTTTCAGAAAACACAGAAACTACACAATAGAATGAATTCAAAGAGCTATAGCTACACATTTAAAGTAAAGGTGCAATATGCGGTATACTCGAGGCGCCAACAGACTAGCTATTTATACAGCTTAATGGCTTTTGAGTCTCTATATCTGTGTGTTTTCATTTTCTTTTGAAGAAGTCTCTTTTCCAGTTGTCCAGCTGTTGCTGTGACTGAATTTTAAGTGAAGGGGATGATGCTTTTTTCGTAAAATGCTTTTAAGTTTTAGGAGGATGAGTTTTGTGTACAGGTTGGTGGCTGATTCTTGATCTTTACCAATTATCCTTCCCGCCGTCTTTAACTTTTAGTAGGCCTGGCCTGAGAGGATGGAAGTACAATATGTAGCGAGATGTAAAGGGATAAAGCTAACATGAAAGGAAGTTAGGCTAGCGAGCAAGCATTTTAGCAAGGTAGCCTAGGACAACAAAACTAAAAGAATGTACTGTATGAGTTCTAGACCTTGATAGAGAGGAGCATCGGCATTTCTCTACTTTTAAAGATACGCGTGCACACACACACACACAGCACCTGGACAAGATGGCTAGTTTCACAGACATGTTTGTGAACTACTGAGCCATCAGTTCAAACAAACAGTTTTATGGGGCAAAGGAGGAAGGGGGGGGGGGGGGTGAGGAGGAAACAGTTCAGTTAGCACTGTTTTTATAATATAAAGAGAAAATACAATACAATCGAAGAAAATCTACTTTTCCGGTTATTACAGTTTTTCCCAATTGCTAACACACAATTTTGCAAACTAGGCTGGTTTTATCAAAATACTTAACACAATTCACAAAACCACACACCCAAACTGCAAAATACCTCATATATCCTGCAAAATGAAGCACTGCAACCAAAACTACATATAGCGTTATCAAAATCAAACGTTTGCACAAAATGGCACACACTTCATTCATATGACCAGATTTTTGTCTAACCAACTACAAACTGTTGGGCATAATGAAAAGCACTCTCATCTTTAGTATGCTTTGCCATAATATTAAAATAGTTCAAATTGTAGAAAAATTCTTCAGATGCACAGAAATATTTGCAGATACACACACATGCTGTTGAAACATTATATATATTTGTTTCACCAAACAAGTCAGTGCAACATATGCACAGCAGATATATTTACAATTGACTGAACAAAAATTTGCTCATAAAAAGACACAGTAAACTGAAAAAGAAAATTGCAGAAAAAAATATTTAGAAAAAAAGAGTCAAGAAAAATAATTAGGCAGCATCTTGCCGCACAGCTGGGTCTGGCCACAACGCCTTGTCCACATCACAGGCGATATCTTCCCTTGCCAGACATCGAGGGAAGAAGTGCCTTTATCCATCCCTGAATCGCACCCACATCAATCTCATCACATGCCTCTTCCATAGCCTGCACAAGAGGCATGTGCACAAAGGGCTGCCGGTCGTATACCTTCCACCGCCGAAAAGAACTCTTCTATGGTGTTCAGAAATGGTGAGTATGGTGGGAGGTATTGCACAGGAAATGGTGGGTGGTCAGCAAACCAGTTTTGGATTGGGGCTGCACGATGAAAGCTAACGTTGTCCCATACTACAACGTACCATGTTCTTTGATGGTCTGCATCATTCATACGCTCTGGTAGTATGAGAATGTTGTGGAGTCTGTCCAGAAATGTGAGAATATGGGCTGTGTTGTATGGTCCAAGGTTGGCATGACGGTGGAGGACACCATGCGTATTGGAGATGGCAGCCCACATTGTGATGTTCCCACCACGTTGGCCAGGAACATCTATAATGGCTCTCTGGCCAATGGCGTTTCTCCCCCTTCTTTAGGTCTTTGCTAGGTTGAACCCAGCCTCATCTATAAAGATGAACTCATGTGGGATTGCATGAGCATCCATTTCCAGTACTCCCTGAAAACAAAGAACAAAAGCAGTTAATATGGTGTTATCCAGTACACTGGGAAACAATGTTGAGTGTAGTGTACTGCAGTCAAAATTGTACTTACATCCACATATACTCGTCTGACCTCTTTGTTTCTTTGAGAGTTTCTCTCAAACGGCACCTTTTAAGGTTGTTTCATTCTGAATAGGTTTCGCTTGAGAATGCGAGCCAATGTGGACAGACTGACTCGTTGAATGTTGTTGAATATGGTGTTGTCTTGGATGATGTGGCTTTGAATTTCTCGTAATCTGATTTCATTATTTTCCAAAACCAAGTTTACAATGGCAGCTTCCTGTTCCCCGGTGAACATTTGGCCTCTTCCTCCACCATGGTTGCGTCTCTCAGTCCTTTAGAAAAACAAAAAATCCAAAAATATAGGGCTTGGACAATGCAGCCTAAAGATATTTCCCCCACAGTAGAGTGAATTCTACAGGAATTTGTGCAGTTAGTGTATGACAACAGCCATTCATGAAGTAAACAGGTGTCACCCAACTGATACACTATGACACGGGGTGTACTACATAGTGTGAAAGAAATGTTGGTTACATACCTGTACTCCAGTCTAAATGTCTGGATGACACAGGCGACAGTAAAACGCCTCAAGTTGGGCTGCACTCTCTGTCCAGCCTCTCGCATTGTTAGCCCATGGTTGATGACGTGATCAACTAAGGTTGCTCTGATTTCATTTGAAAGTTGTCTTCTTTGGCCATGAACTCCTCTACCAGCTCTACCCCTACCTCTCACTCTTCCTCCCCTTCTCATTCTCCCCCTCCCCCTACCTCTCACTCTTCCTCCCCTTCTCATTCTCTCCCCTCCCTTTTCCTCTCTCTGCAACGGCTTCCATTGTTGTTGTAAAATAAAAGGTGCTCACCTGTGGTCTTTTCATAGTGCTTACTTCCTGATTGAAGAGGTAACAATTAACCATTGAGGTGTTTGGTCAGGTGGCACATGTATTGGCCAATTAGCTCATGTAGTGTCATTTTGAATGGCAGTGTTTTGAAATGGCAAACATGTGACTTTATGTCAGATTGTTGTGTCTTATATAGTGAACCGTGTGCAGTGACTTTTAAAAAGTGCCATTTTGAATTGCAAAATGTGTGCAAAGCAGAAAATGTGTTTAGACTTTTGGAGACTTGAGAAGAGGTTTTGCTCTCTGTGAGTCAGTTTTAATAATTGTGCTGTGCATGTCATTTTAGTGTGTTAGCAATTGGAAAAAACTGTAACGCCAATGTCAGCCGCCCATCTGTTGTTCAGCAATAAGAAACAAGCAATTTATTTCCCTCTTACTACCCGTGTCAGTAAACATGTTACAAACAGCATTACATGATCCTAAGAGCTAACACTGAGCCGCAGGAAATCTTTGCAGTCCATTCCTCAAGACTTGAGATTGAATTAGTGTCAGACGAGCAATGTGGATTCCACTGTGTATATCTGGATCGCAGGTCTTTGGAGTACACAGCAGGTCATGTCAGCACTGCAGGCTGCACTTCCTCTAATGAAGACTCACCTTAAATGTGGGTCCTGTTTCCCAAATGGCACCATATTTGTGTTTATAGTGAACTACTGAAAGTAGTTTCCTATAAAGGGCAAAGAGTGCCATTTAGGACGTAGATCAAATTGGACTTCGTGTACATAACTCTGACAGCTTGTTATAAGTTGAACCTGTACTGTTCACAACACCTCTTTGTCTTGCGGTCTCCCCTGTGTGTGTTTTCGTGTTCTGAAAGTTCTCTCCTCTAATATATACAGTATATATTTTTTAAGTCCAGCTGCAGTTATATCTGTTCATTGACTGTTGAATCGGGGTTGGGCGTTGGGCTGGGTTTAACATCTCAAAGGAAACAGATTTTTTTTTTTAAAGGTGCCAGATAGGTGATTCTTCTGCCAGCTGGTTTTAAAGGCCCACTCTGATTTTTACACCCATATTTGATCATATGATCAAATGTTGACCTCATGGATTGTCATTCCCCTATAGCTCCATTTTTTTATTTGGTTACACTTCTCCAATCCCTCAGCTTTATACTGAACCAAGTTTCAGGCCTGCCGTTTTTATGTTTTTCAAATTACGTAATGGGCATTTGTAGAACCTGTTCCAATCCCCTCAAGAGTCCTGTCATAACTAGACGGAAGTAATCCTCGCTTTAAGATTTCAATGTCACACAATAAAGTTAATTCATGGATGTTTCATATGAACAATTTACTTGATATCATTAATTAGCTTTTATAAAAACAATTTACAAGTAATTACCAGTTCCCCAAAAAATGTTTTGGGAGAAATCTGCTTAATTACTGAGTGATAAGATGAAATGAGTTTCATTTTCTTCTTCATCTCTTTATATTTTTTTGAGGATTTTGAAAACCATCATCCATATTTGCTAAAGCTTAAACCATAAGGAGTGACACTCTACCCTAGCTACCCTACTGTAAGCCAACACTAACGATCATAATCTTAGATGCCATAGGCACTCAGGTGTAGGTTTATAACACAATCATTTGTTTTTAACGTTGCTGCCAAAATCATTTTGGTCTACATGTAATGACACAATCAGATGACATCCAAACGGACTTCAACATGCCTTTAATTCAACCTTCCAATGAAGTCTACTCTTACTAAAAGATAAGACAATAACAAAGAAGAACCAGTCTAACAAACCATCCTCTGTCTGCCACATGCAGTCTCTAGGTAGGATCTGGAGTGCTGTAGCTAGCAGAGAGCCTTGTTGTTGGTGTGGTGCAGTGTTTGTCATCCTGTGGTGCAGGTTGGGTAGCAGATTGGGCCTTGTGTCACCGTGCATCAGGGGAAACAGTAGGATGAGAAGAAGGAGGCCCTGTGGAGACAGGCAGAATAAAACATAGACTCTGTCTTTGTCTCCCTGTGCAAGGTGATACTCACTACCACTGTGTGTGTAAGGTTTGGGGAGCATGTGTGTGCATGTGTTCGTGCATGCATGTGTGAATGCCTGGGTGTGTATGTGCCTTCATAAAAAACATTTTTTTAGGTTCTTGTCCTGCTGAAAGGTGAATTTGTCTGTTGGAAAGCAGACTTAACCAGATTTTCCTCTATGATTTTGCCTGTGCTTAGCTCTGTTCCATTTCTTTTTATCCTAAAAAACTCCCTAGACTTTGCTGATGACAAGCATATCCATAACATAATGCAACCACCTCCATGCTTGAAAATATTCCTGAATACAAAGCATCATGTTTGGGGAAAATCATGATGCTTTGTATTCAGGACGTAAAATTGATTTCTTTCCCACATTTTTTGCAGTTTTACTTTCGTGCCTTATTGCAAACAGGATGCATGTTTTATTCTGTGCAGGCTTCATTTTCACTCTGTCGTTTAGGTTAGTATTGTGGAGTAACTACAATGTTGTTGATTCGTTCTCAGTTTTCAAAAATCGAAAATCAGAAAAGCAATCAAATTAATCGTTTACCTTTGATGATCTTTGGATGTTTTCACTCACAAGACTCCCAGTTAGACAACAAATGTTCCTTTTTGTTCCATAAAGATATTTTTATATCCAAATACCTCCGTTCGTTTGGCGCGTTATGCTCAGAAATCCACAGGAAAAAGCGATCACGACAACGCAGACAAAAATTCCAGATAATATCCATAAAGTCCACAGAAACATGTCAAATGTTTTTTATAATCAATCCTCAGGTTGTTTTTCTAATATCTATTCGATAATATATCAACCAGGAGTGTTGGTTTTTCAATAGGACCGGGAGTAACAATGGCCGCCTGTCACGATCGTGTGGCGGATTGATGGACCAAAACGCAGCATTTGGAAAATAAGCCATCTTCTTTTATTTTAAAGATGACGAAAAATAAAACACGAAACACTTAATACAAACTAACAAAACAACAAACATTCCCCATGTCACACCCTGACCTAACTAAAATAATAAAGAAAACAAAGAATACTAAGGCCAGGGCGTGACATAACCCCCCCCTTAAGGTGCGAACTCCGGGCGCACCATTACACAGTCTAGGGGAGGGTCTGGGTGGGCTTCCATCCATGGTGGCGGCTCCGGCTCTGGTCGTAGTCCCCACGTCACCACAGTCCCTAACCGCATCCTTAACTTCCTCCAAATGACCCCCCTCCACATTAACCCCATTGCATTAAGGGGCAGTTCCGGACTAAGGGGCAGCTCCGGACTAAGGGGCAGTACCAGGGTAAGGGGCAGTACCAGGGTAAGGGGCAGCACCAGGGTAAGGGGCAGCACCAGGATAAGGGGCAGCACCAGGATAAGGGGCAGCTCCGGACTGAGGAATGGCAGCTCCGGACTGAGGAATGGCAGCTCCGGACTGAGGGACTGCAGCTCCGGACTGAGGGACGGCCCATGGCTGGCTGACAGATCTGGCTGCTCATGGCTGGCTGACGGATCTGGCTGCTCATGGCTGGCTGACGGATCTGGCTGCTCATGGCTGGCTGACGGATCTGGCTGCTCATGGCTGGCTGACGGATCTGGCTGCTCATGGCTGGCTGACGGATCTGGCTGCTCATGGCTGGCTAACGGATCTGGCTGCTCATGGCTGGCTAACGGATCTGGCTGCTCATGGCTAGCTGACGGATCTGGCTGCTCATGGCTAGCTGACGGATCTGGCTGCTCATGGCTAGCTGACGGATCTGGCTGCTCATGGCTAGCTGACGGATCTGGCTGCTCATGGCTAACTGACGGATCTGGCTGCTCATGGCTAGCTGACGGATCTGGCTGCTCATGGCTGGCTGACGGATCTGGCTGCTCATGGCTGGCTGACGGATCTGGCTGCTCATGGCTGGCTGACGGATCTGGCTGCTCATGGCTAGCTGACGGATCTGGCTGCTCATGGCTAGCTGACGGATCTGGCTGCTCATGGCTGGCTGACGGATCTGGCTGCTCATGGCTGGCTGACGGATCTGGCTGCTCATGGCTAGCTGACGGATCTGGCTGCTCATGGCTAGCTGACGGATCTGGCTGCTCAAGGCTAGCTGACGGATCTGGCTGCTCATGGCTAGCTGACGGATCTGGCTGCTCATGGCTGGCTGACGGATCTGGCTGCTCATGGCTGGCTGACGGATCTGGCTGCTCATGGCTGGCTGACTGATCTGGCAGATCCTGTCTGATTGGCGGCTCTGGCAGATCCTGTCTGGTTGGCGGCTCTGGCAGATCCTGTCTGGTTGGCGGCTCTGGCAGATCCTGTCTGGTTGGCGGCTCTGGCAGATCCTGTCTGGTTGGCGGCTCTGGCAGATCCTGTCTGACGGACGGCTCTAGCGGCTCCTGTCTGGCGGACGGCTCTAGCGGCTCCTGTCTGGCGGACGGCTCTAGCGGCTCCTGTCTGGCGGACGGCTCAGTAGGCTCATGGCAGACGGGCGGCTTTGCAGGCTCATGGCAGACGGGCGGCTTTGCAGGCTCATTGCAGACGGATGGCTCAGATGGCGCTGGGGAGACGGATGGCTCAGATGGCGCTGGGGAGACGGATGGCTCAGATGGCGCTGGGGAGACGGATGGCTCAGATGGCGCTTGGCAGACGGGCAGTTCAGTCATCGCTGTGCAGACGGCAGACTCCTGCCGGCTGAGGCGCACTGTAGGCCTGGTGCGTGGTGCCGGGACTGGTGGCACCGGGCTGGGGACACGCATCTCAGGGCTAGTGCTGGGAGCAGCAACAGGACGCACAGGACTCTGGGGACACACAGGAGGCTTGGTGCGTGGTTTAGGCACTGGTGGTAAAGGGCTGGAGACACGCACCATATAGCTAGTGCGTGGAGGAGGCACTGGTGGTACTGAGTTGGGGCGGGGAGGTGGCGCCGGAAATACCGGACCGTGCAGGCGTACTGGCTCCCTTGAGCGCCGAGCCTGCCCAACCTTACCTGGTTGTATGCTCCCCGTCGCCTGACCAGTGCGGGGAGGTGGAATAACCCGCACCGGCCTATGTAGGCGAACCGGGGACACCATGCGTAAGGCTGGTGCCATGTACGCCGGCACGAGGAGACGCACTGGTGACCAGATGCGTTGGGCCGGCTTCATGACATACGGCTCAACGCTCAGTCTAGCCCGGCCGATACGTGGAGCTGAAATGTACCGAACCGGGCTATGCACGCGTACAGGAGACACCGTGCGCTCTACTGCGTAACACGGTGTCTGCCCGTACTCTCGCTCTCCACGGTAAGTACAGGGAGTAGGCGCAGGTTTCCTACCTGACTTCGCCACACTCCCTTTAAGGCCCCCCCCAAGAAATTTTTGGGTTGTACTCACGGGCTTCCAGCCTTGTCTCCGTGCTGCCTCCTCATATCGCCTCCTCTCGGCTTTAGCTACCTCCAGCTCTTCACGAGGAAGGCGATATTCTCCCGGTTGTGCCCACGGCCCCTTACCATCCAGTATCTCCTCCCATGTCCACGAATCCTGTGTAGGTGGGTCCTGTTGCCGCTTTCCATGCCGCTTGGTCCTGTAATGGTGAGTAGTTCTCTATGTGATACGTTTGTAGCCAGTGTGTGCACATCGTTGTTTAGCTTCACGATCGTTTTCTTGTTTTGTTTAGTGTTTAAGTGTTTTTGTTTCGTTTGCCTTCCTCGTTAATAAAAAGGAGATGGCTTATTTTCCTAAAGCTGCGTTTTGGTCCGTCAATCCACCACACGATCGTGACACCGCCTTTCTCTGTTGCTCACAACTCACTCTGAGAGCCCGCACCTATCCACTCACGCAATGTGATCGTTCTCGCTCATTTTTCAAAATAAAAGCCTGAATCTATGTCTAAAGCCTGTTGACACCATAGGGAAGCCATAGAAAAAAGGAATCTGGTTGATATCCCTTTAAATGGGTGATAGGGATGCATAAGAACAGAGAGGTTTCAAAAACAGAGGCACTTCCTGATTGGATTTTCCTCCGTTTTTAGCCTGCAATATCAGTTCTGTTAAACTCACAGACAAAATGTTGACAGTTTTGGAAACTTTAGAGTGTTTTCTATCCTAATCTGACAATTATATGCATATTCTAGTTTCGAGGGCTGAGAAATAGGCAGTTTCAAATGGGTACGTTTTTTAGCCAAATGTTAAAATTGCGCTTAAGAGGTTAAACAGCGCAATTTGCCAAGACAGGATACTCTGAGCGCAGCCCAATCGAGAAACAAGCACAACCGCTTGTTGCAATTTCGATGAGGCTTTCTTGTTCAGATATCGGTAAGTAGACTGGAGGCATGTAAGGGATAATGAATCCAGTTGTTTGTGTAATCTGTTTCAGGAAAGTACCTGCGTAATTGCGCACCCAACTCACTCAGGTGCTTCACTATATCACATTTGACATTGTCCGTAAGCTTGAGTTTATTTGAACACAAAAAAAATCATACAATGATGGAAACACCTGTCTGTTATTGTTAATGCAGACAGATTAGAGCTCCAACTTCTTAATCATAGCCTCAATTTTGTCCCGCACATTGAATATAGTTGTGGAGAGTCCCTGTAATCCTAGAATCAGATCATTCAGGCGAGAAAATACATCACCCAGATAGGCCAGTCATGATGTGAGAAACTCATGAGTCATCATGCAAGCGGTCAGACAAGTGAAAATTATGGTCAGCAAAGATAACTTTAAACTTGTGTGTCAATACTTTTAAAAGTGTGTCAATACTTTGCCCCTTGATAACCAGCGCATGTTGGTTATGTTGTAAAAGCATTACATGGTCACTGCCCATATCATTGCATAGTGAAGAAAACACACAAGAGTTCAGGGGCCTTGCTTTAACAAAGTTAACCATTTTCACTGTGGTGTCCAAAACGTCTTTCAAGCCGTCAGGCATTCATTTGGCAGCCAGAGCCTCTCGGTGGATGCTGCAGTGTACTACCCAAGTGGTGTCTGGAGCAACTCCTGGCACGCGCGATATCAATCCACTATGTCTCCCTGTCAGGGCTTTTGCGCCATCAGTACAGATACCAACATGAGCAGCAGCTACGTTTGTCTCCGTATGGATCGTTAGTGGAATTCCTGCAAGAGAGTAGCGGTTAATGTGATTAGATGTTAATTATTTGACTAGGCTACTTGTATTTGACTTTGTGTTGTTATTTCGCTGAACACTAGATGGTTTCATTTTGTTCTTGGCTGTGAAACGAGTCTACTCAGGCGAGAAAAAAACATCACTCAGATTTATAGCCCCGTTGGAAAATATAAATGCTGTTTGAAAATGTGGAGGAAAAAAACGGCATTGCGCGTTTTGGGAATACCTGCTCTACGTCAACTGAGTTAGGAAGTACACCTGTATCTTTGCAGTGACTGGGTGTATTGAGACACCATCCAAAGTGTAATTAATAACTTCACCATGCTGAAAGGAATAAAATATATGGATATTTTTTTTACCCAACTACCAATAGGTGTCCTTTGTGAGGCATTGGAAAACCTTTCCGGTCTTTGTGGTTGAATCTGTGTTTTAAATTCACTGCTCGACTGAGGGACCTTACTGATAATTGTATGTGTGGGGTACAGAGACAAGGTAGTCATTCAAAAATCATGTTAAACAATATCATTGCACACAGAGTGAGTCCATGTAACTTATTGTGACTTGTAAAGCACATTTTTACCCCTGAACTTTAGGCTTGCCATAAAAAGGTGAAATACTTATTACCATAATTCCACTATGGTGTGACACAAAATCTAAATGTCATCAATTTTAAATTCAGGCTGTAACAACAAAATATGGTGACAATGTCACAAAACGACGTGCAAATTTCCATGAGGCATAAGTCAATGTGTTGTTGTGATTCTGGATGACCAGATTGCTAGCAATAATGTGGGGAATCGTAAGTGGCTCATTTAAGCTCCTTTCATATTGTTCTCGATAGCATGTCTTGTTTTGACTGATCACATGTCAATGCTAATATTGCTAAAATTCACTATTGTCAACAATCTAAGCCAACCCAGTCTGTTTACATCCCTGTTAGTGAGCATTTCTCCTTTGCCAAGATAATCCATCCACCTGACAGGTGTGGCATATCTAGATTAAACAGCATGATCACTACACAGGTGCACCTTGTGCTGAGGACAAAAACTACTAAAATATGCAGTTTTGTCACAACACAATGCCACAGATTTCTCAAGTTTTGAAGGAGCGTGCAATTGGCATGCTTACTACAGCAATGTCCACCAGACCATTTGGCAGAGAATTCAATGTTCTTTTTTTTACCATAAGCTGCCTCCAACATCGTTTTCGAGAATTTGGGAGCAAGTTCAACCTGCCTCATATCGGCAGACCATGTGAATGGTGTCGTGTGGGCTAGTGGTTTGCTGATGTCAACATTGTGAACAGAGTGCCCCATGGTGACGGTGGGGTAATGGTATGGGCTGGCATAAGCTACGGACAATGAACATTGTCATTTTATCTATTGCAATTTTAATGCACAGAGATACCGTAATGAGATCCTGAGGCCCATTTTCATGTCAATTCATTCACCACCACAGCCCCAAGACACACGGATCTGTACACAATTCATGGAAGTTGAAAATGTCCCAGTTCCTCCATGGCCTGAATACTCACCAGACATGTCACCTATTGAGCATGTTTTGGGATGCTTTGGATTGGCATGTACGAGAGCGTGTTCCAGTTCCCACCAATATCCAGCAACTTCGCACAGCCATTGAAGAGCAGTGGAACAACAATCCACTGGTCCCAAACAGCCTGATCAACTCTATGCAAAGGAGAAGTGTCTCACTGCATGAGGCAAATGCTGGTCACACCAGAAGCTGACTGGTTTTCTCATCCACGCCCCTACTTCAAAAAAAAAAGTTATCTGTGACCAATAGATGCATATCTGTATTCCCAGTCGTGAAATCCATAGATTAGGGCCTGGTGAATTTATTTCAATTGACTGATTTCTTTCCTTCTCCTAACTGTAACTCAGTAAAAAAAAAAAAAATGTTGCATTTATATTTTTGTTCAGTATATAAGAATGCGTGAGTGCCCACGTGTGTGCCAGAGATGATAGCAGGTATCAAAACCACAGGAGACACTGCAGAGAAGAAAAATAGAGCAGAACTGGAGAAAACGGCGAGCACAGAGACTGAAGTCACTCACATCGTCGCCAGGGTGGAATTTGGTAAATCGAAGCTGTAATAGCTGGGACACGGTGTCAACGAAATTGCTCCCCTGTGGGACTTAACGCCTGGTAATGTCACTCACACCATGGGGGCGGTGTCTTAACTCAACAGGAAGGACCTATTTTTTACCGGGGGTCACTCCTCTGAAGAGATGACCCTTCTGTCGCACCCCTTTCTCCCTCCACCTCTCCCCCGTTTATCTCTCTCTCTCTTCTGTTACCATGGCTACTGTATTCTATGGCAGAGATATAGGGAGACTAGGGATGGGGTGTAGAGGTTCGGAGGATGCCAGTGCTCATAACACCCTTGCCTTTCATTTTCTCTCTTATGTCTCATTCTAGTTTTCAATTAAAGGAAAGGATAGATAGCAGACAGGTGACATTTCTGTATGGCATACCCTTTGATGTGTAAGTGTCATACTCACTGGGCTGGGGTCAGCGAGCTATTGAAATACTCATTCTTATAGGGCTTAGATATAATCAGTTCAAGTCATTACTGACTCGGGTTCGGTGCCAAGGCCATTTGTTTTTTACGATGCAGTTTTTATCCTTTGTAGAGTTGATGACCAAGTCAAAGCTTTGAACATAGAGTTGGCCGAAGTGCAGGGGATCAAACTGACAGAATCTGTCGGACCTAGGATAGATGAATGAGAGCGAGAGGGTGTCCAGGGGATGGAGCGAAGGAAGGTAGAAAAATCCCCAGAGAGGAACCAAACTGCATACTTTCAAGATGCATGAAAGAGAGAAAGAGGGAGGCGGAGGAGGGGGTTCAATGTCTGAGCCTGCAATACTGATCAAAGCCGAAATGAGACCAAGCGAGGGAGGAGAATAGAGGAAGAGAGGGAGAAAGAGAGTGAGACGTCTGCAAGAGAAGGGGCAGTGATCAAAGGAGAGAGGTTAGAGCAAGGGAGGGAGCAGATAAAGAGAGAGAGAACCAACGGCAGTTGCAGAGATTGCACCTTTCAGATTCCTACCGATTACTGGAAACTATGCACTGTATACCCATGCCGGTGTTGTGTGTGCCTACATTTACTTTCATGATTCCCCCTCCTATTCCAAAACTTTTCATTCATCTGCTAGGCGGGAAGCATGGAATAAAAGACGTGGGCGCAAATGGCACACTGTGCGCCTCCACGCTTCGCCTTGTTACCCCGATCAAGCTGGTGGTTTCGAGGAATTGTCAACTGATCTTCCACTGCCGTAATGCATTTTGCTATTTCCTCATCCGAATGGGTTGCCTGGCTAATGAGCAGATGCCAGCCGAGGCCAAACGAGAGAGCAGCAGGAAAGTTTAAATACATATCGCTCCCTCCGTGGCGGCGGGGGAATACATTTGCATAATGCATGCCTGCTTTCTTACGTTGTTTATATGTTGGTCTTGGCATGCTGTAGCAAGAGGAGAGTAAAAAGGGGAAAATAGGAGAAAATGTTCTGATTTACTGTAAAGTAGAATATACTAACGAGGTATTAATCTACAGTATAACCCTTGCCGTAATGGTATATACTGTTCACTATAGAAGTAGCTGGATTCGGTTCTCTCATATACCATCATGAGGAAGAGGACTGGATTTGAGCAAACATGCTTTGGTATCATGTGTGTGTATTTATTTTACAAATCAACTCATATCTACAATAACACTTCACCTGACATGCACTATAAAAAAATGCTGGGTTAAAAACAACCCAATTTGAGTAAATATTGGACAACACACATTGGGTTATTTTGACCAAGCCAGTTGTTTTGTTGATGCCAGATCAGAAGACAGGACGAGTGGCTTTCAGGTAGTTGGTTTTGGACTCCATGTAGAGTTCATCTGTTCTGTTGTCCAGTCAACACATGTTAAGGTTGAGCACTGACACTTTTGTGGCTTTAATAAGGCTTTTACCTTTCTGGACTCACCATCCCGGATCCGGGATTTGTGTCATTAAAAACCCTGACTAGCATAGCACCAGAGGGTAATCATAAAATATAATTTCATGAAATCACAAGTGCAATATTGCAAAACACAGCGTAGCCTTTTGTTAATCCATCTGTCGTCTCAGATTTTGAAATTATGCTTTACAGTGAAAGCAATACTTGCGTTTGTGTAAATGTATCGATCGTTCTACAAAACAATACGAACAGCTAGCGCCAGGTAACTCAGTAACAAAAACCAGCAAAGCAATCAAATTAATCGTTTACCTTTGATGACCTTCGATTGGTTTCACTCACGAGACTCCCAGTTAGACAGCAAATGTTACTTTTGTTCCATAAAGATATGTTTTATATCCAAATACCTCCGTTTGTTTGATGCGTCATGACAAGGAATCCACCGGAAAAAGCGTTCGCGACAACGGTGGAAAAAATTCCAAATTATATCCATAATGTCCACATAAACATGTCAAATGTTGTTTTTGATCCAACTTCAGGGTGTTTTTCACATATCTATTCGATAATAAATCAACCGGGACAGTTGGCTTTTCACTAGGAGCGAGAGAGACAATGGCTACCTTTCAGAATTGCGCAAAAATCACACAGAGAGCCCCCACCTGTCCACTTACCCAATAATGTGTAATATCCAAACATCAGTTGGGTTTTTAGTCAGTCACTTTCATGCTGGGTTGAAGCAGCAGATTGGTCTTTAAGGTAATCCATAGGTAATGGTCAGGAGACGTGGCTTTGATATAAATATTGTTGGCCAGCTGTGAGAGTTATTGTCATTAATGTTCATCATGTTATGTTTGTACATTGAAAATGTATCCCTTTAATTAAAAAAAATATATATCATAAATCCCAACATTGGGATACACAAAGGAACTTGTCAGCTTTATAAATAAGCTACAAAAGTGTCGGTGCTCGATCTTAACGTGTTTACAGTACAACAAAACAGATTAACCGGAATTAGAGTACCAGTCAGAAATTGGGACACACCTACATTTACATTTTACATTTAAGTCATTTAGCAGACGCTCTTATCCAGAGCGACTTACAAGTACATACATTCATACTTTTTTTGTACTGGTCCCCCGTGGGAACCTACTCATTCAAGAGTTTTTTCTACAATGTAGAATAATAGTGAAGACATCAAAACTATGAAATAACATATATGGAATCATGTAGTAACCAAAAAAGTGTTAAACAAAAACATATACAGTATTTTATATTTGAGATTCTTCAGTCGTCACCCTTTGCCTTGATGACAGCTTTGCATACTCTTGGCATTCTCTCAACCAGATTCATGAGGAATGCTTTTCCAACAATCTTGAAGGAGTTCCCACATACGCTGAGCACTTGTTGGCTGCGGTCTAACTCATCCCAAACCATCTCAATTGGGTTGAGGTCGGGTGATTGTGGAGGCCAGGTCATCTGATACAGCACTCCATCACTCTCCTTCTGGTCAAATATTCCTTCCACAGCCTGGCGGTGTGCTTTTGGTCACTGTCCTGTTGAAAAACAAATTATAGTCCCACTAAGAGCAAACCAGATGGGATGGCGTATCACTGCAGAATGCTGTAGCACAGTGGCTTGCGGAAGTATTCCATAGTTTACAATTGGCTCATTCATCCCCCTCCTCTCCCCTGTAACTATTCCCCAGGTCGTTGCTGCAAATGAGAACGTGTTCTCAGTCAACTTACCTGGTAAAATAACGGTAAAATAAAAATAAATAAATAAAAATAGGTAATGGTCAGGAGACGTGGCCTATTGGGGAGTGTCTTAGATATAAATATTGTTGGCCAGCTGTGAGAGTAATTGTCATTAATGTTCATCATGCTATGTACATTGAAAATGTATCCCTTTAATAAAAAATATATATATATCATAAATCCCAACATTGGGATACACAAAGGAACTTGTCAGCTTTATTAATAAGCTACAAAAGTGACTGTGCTCGATCTTAACCTCTAACGAGCCTCTACCCCGGATCTGGGAGCACCCCCCACCCCCCCAACACTGATTAGCATCGCTAGCATAGCGTCACAATTAAATAGTAGCATCTAAATATCATTAAATCACAAGTCCAAGACACCTAATGAAAGATACAGATCCTGTGAATAAAGCCACCATTTCTGATTTTTAAAATGTTTTACAGGGAAGACACAATATGTAAATCTATTAGCTAAACACGTTAGCAAAAATCACCATTTTTCTTGTCCACCATTTTCTCTCAACACCAGTAGCTATCACCAATTCGGCTAAACTAAGATATTGATAGCCACTAACCAAGCAAAAACCTCATCAGATGACAGTCTGATAACATATTTATGGTATAGGATAGGTTTTGTTAGAAAAATGTGCATATTTCAGGTAGATATCATAGTTTACAATTGCACCCACCGTCACAACTGACTAGAATAAATACATAGAGCAACGTGTATTACCTAATTACTAATCATCAAACATTTCGTAAAAATACACAGCATACACTAATCGAAAGACACAGATCCTGTGAATACAGACAATATTTCAGATTTTCTAAGTGTCTTACAGCGAAAACACAATAAATCGTTATATTAGCATACCACATGTGCAAACATTACCAGAGCATTGATTCTAGCCAAAGAGAGCGATAACGTAATCATCGCCAAAATATATTAATTTTTTCACTAACCTTCTCAGAATTCTTCAGATGACACTCCTGTAACATCATATTACAACATACATAGAGAGTTTGTTCGAAAATGTGCATATTTAGCCACCAAAATCATGGTTAGACAATGACAAAAGTAGGTCAGCTGGTCAGAAAATGTCGTGCATCATATTAGACAGTGATCTAGTCTTATACATAAATACTCATAAACTTGACTAAAAAATACAGGGTGGACAGCGATTGATAGACAATTTAATTCTTAATACAATCGCGGAATTACATTTTTTAAATTATCCTTACTTGTCAATACAGGTTGCGCCAAGCGAAGCTATAGCAAACATAATGGCAGCATAAGCGTGTAACATATTTCGACAGAAACACGATTTATCATCATAAATTGTTCTTACTATGAGCTGTTCTCCCATCAGATTCTTGGGCAATGAATCCTTTCTTGGGTCTAATCTTCTTTTGGTCGAAAGATGTCCACTTGTCCGTCGAAATGCTCACTAACGTACGACCGGGACCCCGAAACGTGCCCGGAGCTTCAAAGTCTATTACAAAGCAATGCCTCAAAATCGCACTAAACGGATATAAATTGCTACAAAACGGTTGAAATTAACTACATTATGATGTTTCTAACACCTATAACGAATAAAAACATGACCGACGCTATATTACTGGCTAAACCAAGACTTGGAAAAAGGCCAGTCAGATATCCTTCTTGCGTTGCGCGCAGACTCCAAAGGAATCCTACTTCCGGTCTTTGGTCATTTATAGAGCCTGTGATTGCGCAATAGACTCCATTAAAATTGTCACCACTTACTGACATCTAGAGGAAGGCGTGGGCAGTGTTTGTATCTAATAGGATTAACAGAGACTTTAAAAACTGATCTGGAACCAGATGTCTAAATCTCACACACTGGGAGGAAAAGTGCTGTAGAATGAGTTCTGTTTCACTCAGAGACATAATTCAAACGACTATAGAAACTAGAGAGTGTTTTCTATCCAATAATAACAATAATATGCATATTGTACGAGCAAGAATTGAGTACTAGGCAGTTTAATCTGTAGAGACAACTATGCTAATTTGAAACAGCACCCCCTATAGTTGCAAGAAGTTAACATGTGTTTACAGTACAACAGAACGGATTAACCGAAATTAGAGTACCAGTCAGAAGTTGGGACACACCACGGCCTGCTAGCTATCTAGAGCATATTGGACAATTAGCTGATCCATCGGCCAGTTTCTTGGACCACTATACCCATTTTACCAATTGGACTTGGACCCCTCTGCTACTTGGAGCCCTACTAATTCCCCGACTGGTCTGTCGACGTCACCGCATGAGGAGGCAAAGCCAGACTTTCCCCCATCGCAACGTTTTCTAAGGCCCTTCAGCTAACTTGTTATCTGTCTGAATCGCCGTGTACCCAGCCAGCCCAACCACTCAATGCACCCATATGATTCACTTGGCTGCGCATGCCTCCCCCTAAAATCAATATGCCTTGTCCATTACTGTCCTGGTTAGTGATTACTGTCTTATTTCACTATAGAGCCTCTAGCCCTGCTCAATATGCCTTAACCAACCATGTTGTTCCACCTCCCACATACGCGATCACCTGGTATAAACATCTCTAGAGACTATATCTCTCTCATCATTACTCAATGCCTAGGTTTACCTCCAATGTACTCTCTTCCTACCATACCTTTGTCTGTACATTATGCCTTGAATCTATGCTATTGTGCACAGACACCTACTCCTTTTACTCTTTGTTCCGAACGTGCCAGTTCTTATAGCCTTTAGCCGTACCGTTATCCTACTTCTCTTCTGTTCCTCTGGTGATGTAGAGGTTAATCCAGGACCTGCAGTGCCTAGCTCCACTCCTACTCCCCAGGTGCTCTCATTTGTTGACTTATGTAACCGTAAAAGCCTTGGTTTCATGCATGTTAACATTAGAAGCCTACTCCCTGAGTTTGTTTTATTCACTACTTTAGCACATTCTGCCAACTCGGATGTCTTAGCCGTGTCTGAATCCTGGCTTAGGAAAACCAGCAAAAACCCTGAAATTTCCATCCCTTACTATAACATTTTCTGCCAAGATTGCAACACCGCCCCCTTTTGCAGTTCTATCTACTGCATCGATATCAAATCAAATGTATTTATATAGCCCTTCTTACATCAGCTGATATCTCAAAGTGCTGTAAAGAAACCCAGCCTAAAACCCCAAACAGCAAGCAATGCAGGTGTAGAAGCATGATAGCCTGCAGAGTTTTGTCTTACTATCCAGGTCTGTACCAAAACGATTCGAGCTTCTACTTATAAAAATTCACATTTCCAGAAATAAGTCTCTCAACGTTGCCGCTTGCTATAGACCACCCTCTGCCCCCAGCTGTGCTCTGGATACCATATGTGAATTGATTGCCCCCCATCTATTTTCTGAGCTCGTGCTGCTAGGTGACCTAAACTGGGACATGATTAACACCCCGGCCATCCTACAATCTAAGCTTGATGCCCTCAATCAACCTACCAGGTACAACGCCAAATCCGTAAACACAGGCACACTCGTAGATTACATCTTAACTAACTCGCCCTCCAAATACACCTCTGCTGTTTTCAACCAAGATCTCAGCGATCACCGCCTCATTGCCTACATCCGTAATGGGTCTGTGGTCAAACGACCACCCCTCATCACTGTCAAACACTCCCTAAAACACTTCAGCGAGCAGGCCTTTCTAATCGACCTGGCCAGGGTATCCTGGAATGACATTGACCTCATCCCATCAGTAGAGGATGCCTGGTTATTCTTTAAAAGTGCCTTCCTCACCATCTAAAATAAGCATGCCCCATTCAGAAAAATTTGAACCAGGAATATATATAGCCCTTGGTTCACTCCAGACCTGTCTGCCCTTGACCAGCACAAAAACATCCTGTGGCATTCAGCATTAGTATCAAATAGCCCACGTGATATGCAACTTTTCAGGGAAGTTAGGACCCAATATACACAGGCAGTTAGAAAGCTAAGGCTAGCTTTTTCAAACAGAAATGTGCATCCTGTAGTACAAACTCAAAAAAGATCTGGGACACTGTACAGTCCATGGAGAATAAGAGCACCTCCTCCCAGCTGCCCACTGCACTGACGACACCATTCTGTATACCTCTGGCCCTTCTTTGGACACTGTGTTAACCAACTCCAGATGAGCTTCAATGCCATTCAACTCTCCTTATTTGGCCTCTAACTGCTCTTAAATGCAAGTAAAACTAAATGCATGCTCTTCAACCGTTCGCTGCCTACACCTGCCTGCCCGTCCAGAATCACTACTCTGGACTGTTCTGACTTAGAATATGTGGACAACTACAAATAGCTAGGTGTCTGGTTAGACTGTAAACTCTTCTTCCAGACTAACATTAAGCATCTCCAATCCAAAATAAAATCTAGAATTGGCCTCCTATTTTGCAACAAAGCATCCTTCACTCATGCTGCCAAACATAACCTCGTAAAACTGACCATCCTACCGATCCTTGACTTCGGTGATGTCATCTACAAAATCGCATCCAACACTCTACTCAACAAATTGGATGCAGTCTATCACAGTGCCGTCCGTTTTGTCACCAAATCCCCATATACTATCCAACACTGCAACCTGTTTGCTCTCGTTGGCTGGCCCTCGCCTCATACTCGTCGCCAAACCCACTGGCACCAGGTCATCTACAAGTCTCTGCTAGGTTAAGCCCCGCATTATCTCAGCTCACTGGTCACCAGAGCAGCACCCACCCGTAGCACGCGCTCCAGCAGGTATATCTCACTGGTCACCCCCAAAGCCAATTCTTCCTTTGGCCGCCTCTCCTTCCAGTTCTCTGCTGCCAATGACTGGAACGAACTGTAAAAATCTCTGAAGCTGGAGACTCTTACCTCTCTCACTAGCTTTAAGCACCAGCTGTCAGAGCATCTCACAGATCACTGCACCTGTACATAGCTCATCTATAAATAGCCCATTCAATCTACCTCATCCCCATACTGTATTTATTTTGCACCCCAGTATCTCTACTTGCACATTCATCTTCTGCACACCCTACCATTCCAGTGTTTAATTGCTATATTGTAATTACTTCGCCACCATGGCCTATTTTTTGCCTACCTCATTTGCACATGCTGTTTATAGATTTTTCTACTGTATTATTGATTGTGTTGGTTTATTCCATTTGTAACTCTGTTGTTGTATGTGTCGAACTGCTTTGCTTTATCTTGGCCAGGTCGCAGTTGCAAATGAGAACTTGTTCTAAACTAGCCTACCTGGTTAAATAAAGGTGAAATAAAAAAAAAATCAACAATTCACCCCCCTTGCCATTTTCTCTATTTTGTTGCCTTACTACCTGGAATTAAATTTGATTTTCCGATTTGTTTTTACCTCTTTGAAGATGCAAAATATTTTTTATTGTGAAACAAACAAGAAAAGTTGAGCATGCATTACTATCCACCCCCCCAAAATCGACACTTTGTAGAGCCACAATTACAACTGCAAGTATCTTAGGGTATGTCTTTATAAGCTTGGCACATCTAACCACTGGGATTTTTGCCCATTCTTCAAGGCAAAACTGCTCCAGCTCCTTCAAGTTGGATGGGTTCCGCTGATGTACAGCAATATTTAAGTCATACCACATATTCTCAATTGGATTGAGGTCTGGGCTTTGACCTGGCCATTCCAAGACATGTAAATGTTTCCCCTTAAACCACTTGAGTGTTGCTTTAGCAGTATGCTTAGGGTCATTGTCCTGTTGGAAGGTGAAATTCCATCCCAGTCTCAAATCTCTGGAAGACAAACAATGTTTCCCTCAAGAACTTCCCATTATTTAGCGCCAACCATCATTCCTTCAATTTTGACCAGTTTCCCAGTCCCTGCAGATGTTAAACATCCCCATAGCATGATATTGCCACCACCATGCTTCATTGTGGGGATGGTGTTCTCGGGGTGATGTGAGGTGTTGGGTTTGTGCCAGACAGCGTTTTCCTTGAGGTCCAAAAAGCTCAGTTTTAGTCTCATCTGACCAGAGTACCTTCTTCCATATGTTTGGGGAGTCTCCCACATGCCTTTTGGCAAACACGTTTGTTGATTTTTTTCTTTAAGCAATTGCTTTTTTCCGGCCACTCTTCTGCCGTAAAGCCCAGCTGTCACGATCGTCTTTAGGTGAAAGAGAGGACCAAGGCGCAGCGTGATATAAATACATCTTCTATTTATTTGAAGATGAAACGAACACTAATACAAACTAGACAAAACAAAAAACGACCGTGAAGCTAACAAACGAAAGTGCAGACACAAGCAACTAACGTCAAGACATAGACAATTACCCACAACATACCTAATGCCTATGGCTGCCTTAAATATGGCTCCCAATCAGAGACAACGATAGACAGCTGTCTCTGATTGCGAACCAATCCAGGCAACCATAGACTTACATAAACACCTACACTGAACACAACCCCATGAACTCTACAAAACCCCCTAGACAATACAAACTCTCTAGACTAGACAAAAACACACAAACATCCCCCATGTCACACCCTGACCTAACTAAAATAATAAAGAAAACAAAGATAACTAAGGCCAGGGCGTGACACCAGCTTTGTGGTGTTTACGGCTTAAAAAGTGGTCCTATGGACAGATACTCCAATCTCTGCTGTGGAGTTTTGCAGCTCCTTCAGGGTTATCTTTGGTCTCTTTGTTGCCTCTCTGATTAATGCCCTCCTTGCCTGGTCTGTGAATTTTGGTGGGCGGCCCTCTCTTGGCAGACTACTTGAGGTGCCATATTCTTAAAAAAAATGTATAACAGATTTAATGGTGCGCCGTCGAATGTTTAAAGTTTCACATATTTTGTTATAACCCAACCCTGATCTGTAATTCTCCACAACTGTGTCTCTGACCTGTTTGGAGAGCTCCTTGGTCTTCATGGTGTCGCTTGCTTGGTGGTGCCCCTTGCCCCTTGCTGACCAAATACATATTTTCCACCGGAATTTGCAAATAAATTCATAAAAAATCCTACAATGTGATTTCCTAGAATTTTTTTTCTCATTTTGTCTGTCATAGTTGAAGTGTACCTATGATGAAAATTAGAGGCCTCTCTCATCTTTTTAAGTGGGAGAACTTGCACAATTGGTGGCTGACTAAATACTTTTTTGCCCCACTGTATGCATGCACCTATTTTCTGTATTAATTTTTTTGGAATTTCAAGATACAAGTAACTTCTTTCATTACACTTCACCAATTTGGACTATTTTGTGTATGTCCATTACATGTAATCAAAATTAAAATAAATTTAAATTACAGATTGTAATGCAACAAAATAGGAAAAATGCCAAAGGGGATGAATACTTTTGCAAGGCACTGTAGCCATGCTGGTTAAGTGTGCCTTGAATTCTAAATAAATCACTGACAGTGTCACCAGCAATATACCCCTACACCATCACACCTACTCCTCCATGCTTCACGGTGGGAAATCCCCCAAGCGAAGATCCTCCGCTCACCTACTCGGCGTCTCACTAAGACACCACGGTTAGAACCAAAAATGTCAGATTTCCACCGGTCTAATATCCATTGCTCGTGTTTCTTGGCCTAACAAGTCTCTTCTTATTATTGGTGTTCTTTAGTAAGAGGTTTCTTTTCAGCAATTCGACCCAGAAGTCCTGATTTATGCAGTCTCCTCTGAACAGTTGATGTTGAGATGTGTCTGTTAGTTGAACTCTGTGAAACTTTTATTTGGGTTGCAATCTGAGGCAGTTAACTCTAATTTATCCTCTGCAGCAGAGGTAACTCTGGGTCTTCCTGTGGCGGTTCTCATGAGAGATAGTTTCATCAAAGCGCTTGATGGTTTTTGCAACTGCACTTGAAGAAACATTCAAAGTTCTTGAAATGTTCCCGGATTGATTGACCTTCATGTCTTAAAGTAATGATGGACTGTCGTTTCTCTTTGCCTATTTGAGCTGTTATTACCATAAGATGGAATTGGTATTTTGTATACCACCCCTCCCAAATGTATTAATAAGGAAAGAAGTTCCACAAATGAACTTAACAAGGCACACCTGTTAATTGAAACGCAGGTGACTACATTATGAAGCTGGTATAGAGTGTGCAAAGCTGTTATCAAGGCAACGGTTGGCTACTTTGAAGAATCTCAACTATGAATATATTTTGATTTGTTTAACCCTTTTTTAGTTACTACATGATTCCATATGTGTTATTTCATAGTTTTTAAAGTCTTCACTATTATTCTACAATATAGAAAATAGTAAAAATAAAGAAAAACCCTTGAATGACTAGGTCGGTCTGAAACTTTTGACTGATACTGTACATGTACTCTCACTGGTGGCAAAAAATAACTATCTGAAAGCCATGCCTCTACTAAGCCAAACCTCCAGTCTTCTGATCTGACCCGGTGTATCATAGCTTAGTAACTCAATTATGTGGCAAAAATAACCCAACATGTTTTCTCTCCACTATTTACCCAGCGCTGGGTTATTTTTAACACAGCCTTTTTTTGTGTTCGTGGTCATATCTGTATTCAATTCGTATAGAAAGGGCCAGGAGTTTTCCTTGACCTCAACAGGAGAAAAATCTAGGCTCTAAGTAAAGCATGAACTCTAAATAGGACCAACAGTTTTTTTTCTCACTTCACGCTGTCAAGGAACAACTCTTCTCCCTACTCAATGGTTTCAGTCGACATTCTTGACCAGCGGCTGACCTGTTCTGACCATCTTGTCCCTCTCAGAAGCTGTGGTTACACCTTGCATTAGCATGTTGTTGTTGCCATCCGATCAAGATGATCCAATCACTATCTGACTGAGATTTGTGGCGTGTACACATGGTAATAAAATGTGTCTCTTATCTGCCTACTGCTCTGTATTATGCCCAGATTCCCTGGTCCCTCCCTGTATGCAAATTAATCCAGCCTACTTTGGACCACCCCTTCTGACACAAGCTGTTAAAATCTACAGAAAACAGCACACTTTTATAGTCAATCGATTTATACTCATCATTACAGCCTACTTATGTTATTCAATGATTTAAGGCTGGGCGTGATAGGCTACTGTCCACAGCCATAGACATAAATATTCCAGGAATCTCTCCCATCCTTTAAAAAGGCACGAACAAGCTAAGTATCTGGATGCGTATACAGAATACAATTAACACATAATATAAATACAAAATTACACTTAGACCCTAATGCACATAGTAGAAACAGAAACAGCTTGAGTTACAGAGTAGGCTACAAAGCACATCTCTGAATGGCCCAACGCAGGGTTGATCTTTATGCATAGATGTCTATATACCTTGTTTTTATAATAATGTTCGTGATTGAAAAGCCACATTTTTGATACTCTCTAAAGAAATTGTCACGCATGTAGGCCCACAAAGGAGCATGCATGTAAAGCAAATATTATGACTGTATAAATGAATCTAAAAGTAGCCTAAAGAGTCTTTCGTATTGTACATTACATGCGTACAGAAAGCTATGCGCCTTTACACATCAGTTTGGACATCTTTTGCACTTTATTGCTATAGCGATTTGTGTGGAAAATGCCGAAAGATTCACAGAATATAATATGCAGGACTGCATTATAGTCCAGAGGTCAGATTCTTATTTGGTATAGGCCTAAACAGTACCAAAGGGAACATGTGACATTCTGGAAGAACGACTGTGGTTTGGTTTCCTCTAAGTCATTGATAATTCACTAACAGAGTCACTTTCACTCATCAACGGTTAACAGACTGGTTATTACATCATTTAAACTGCACTACAAATGTATTGGGGATGCATGGGATGTTCACCCAACACCGCGTCCAGCTCTGAATAAAATGGGAATTGGTTTCTCCTATTCCCACTACTGCTATTACAGTCAGACGTTCTGTACAATGTTTTCAAATATTTGGTTTTGAACTGGCATTGGATGTTGGAAATGGAGAACCTTCTTTCTCTAACTCGGGACGATAGCTCTAAATAAATATCTGTATTCCTATAGCCTATGCTTGATCTAATTTCGATTGGACTGTGGCATCAGACCACAGTGCCAGTTAGCACCTGGTTTCTGATGAGGACAATGATCTTCATTCTAGAGGAATCATCGAGTTATCATCGATAATTACTACCTCAACTGGCCATTGTGATTCTTTTAAGAGGGCTGGACAAACGTGACATTGGCTAAATGTATGTGGTTTTGTTGTCAGGATTCGTTTACACTTCAATGATATCCGTACGGGATGCGTCTCCAACTACTTCCGGAGGTGGTCGGGCAGATATAATCATAATCAGATCACAATGCGTCTTGTTGACAAGTGTAGATAATCAAATCTGAGCACAATCAGAATGTGGACAAGATCAGGATATTGGACGCATGTTAGAACCAGGTATAAACAGGGCTAGTGATGCAGAAAGCACAAAGGGCATGAGTCCTAGTCAGTAGTCTTAGCAGGATGTTCCAGCCAAAATAACAGAGTGCTGAGGTGCTCTTTCTTTCAAACCTTATGAATGATGCATGCCCGGCTGGAGTTTGGCTGTGGGGGAGAAGCGGCCTAGCAGCAAATGAGCATTGATCAAGGGGTCTAAAATTACACTGATCTCAGCTAAATCCTTACCGGCTGCACCCTAGAGTGGAGGAAATTGCCAGGGTGGTTAGTCAAGGATTGAATCCCAAATGACACACTATTCTCTACATAGTACACTGGTAGTGCACTATTTAGAGAATAGGGTGCCATTTAGGATGCATCCGGGGTAGATGGGAGCCAGAATGATGGGATATGGGCAGCCGTGAAGTGAGGTTGGTCAGACTGCGAGGGGGTGACGGATGAGGGCCTCGGCGGAGAGCAAAACAAGATAAAAGAAGCAAGGGGTGAGAGGAATGTGTAGAGAAAGAGAGGAGGCGATATGGATGGCTTTAGAGACGACAGATTGATGGATGTTCCGACTCCAGCTGGACATTGAGCAGAAGCAGAGCACTGTGTGGGGAAATGGCACATGCGCACATACACACACACACACAGACAGATTGCCTGTTCCACACACATGCACATTAATACATCTACATCTATAGCAGCATCACACCGAGTAATAACGGTAAACAAGTATCACCATGGGTCCCGAAATGGATCCAGTAATGGTTGTTATCATCATCATCATCATCACTCTTCCTATGATTATCTGGGCCCATCGTTAGCTTAATGTCTCCCAGCCATGAGCTCAGGAGAGACACTGAAAAAAAGAGACCCCTCTCACTTCATCTCATTTTCACCCATTGCACATCTGCTTGCAAGGTGCCATGGCTGTGTGTGTGTCTCAGAATTTTCAGCAGTGGCGTCGATGCAGATAAATTTGCCTTTGCGATGTATTGGCTACAATGTGAAGCTATTTATCCAATGTAAGCAAAGCTGGAACGTTCCCGTCTGTTTGTATGTTGCTGCACATAGCGACGATCACAAATGGCAAGCTGAGGATACACAGCAACAACCCAGAGAGCAAGGACTGCTGGGTACTGCCAGGGTGTCTTGTTTGTTAGCAAAGCAAACAAACAGCTATATAAAAAGATTTACTACAGACAACGCCTTGCAAGAGATTGAGCTAGGATATCGTAATGCATTCTACTGTCTCGGAGTGCTTGGCAGAATGTGTTTCAGAAGATGGATATGTACAGTTCCCACATACTCAAAAGTTTGGACACCTACTCATTCCAGGGGTTTTATTTATTTTTACTATTTTCTACAATGCAGAATAATAGTGAAGACATCAAAACTATGAAAGAAACACAAATGGAATCATGTATTAAAAAAAGACTTGTTAAACAAATTAAGATATATTTTATATTCTTCAAAGTAGCCACCCTTTGCCTTGATGACAACTTTGCACAGTCTTGGCATTCTCTCAACCAGCTTCATGAGGTATGCTTTTCCAACAGTCTTGAAGGAGTTCCCACATATGCTGAGCACTTGTTGGCTGTTTTTCCTTCACTCTGCGGCCCAACTCATCCTAAACTATCTCAATTGAGTTGAAGTCGGGTGATTGTGGAGGCCAGGTCATCTGATACAGCACTCTATCGCTCTCCTTCTTGGTCAAATATTCCTTCCACAGCCTGGAGGTGTGTTGAGTCATCGTCTTGTTGAAAAACAAATGATACTCCCACTAAGCACAAACCAGATGGGATGGCATATCACTGCAGAATGCTGTAGTAGCCATGCTGGTTAAGTGTGCATTGAATTGTAAATAAATCACCAACAGTGTCTCTAGCAAAGCACCAACACACCTCCTCCTCCTCCGACAGAGATGGTTGCCTCGCTTCAGGTCCTTGAGAAACTATGCAGTAATAATTTTTTTGTGTATTATTTCTTACATTGTTAGCCCAGGAAATCTCAAGTGTTATTACATACAGCAGGGAATAATTATTGGATTTAAAAGCGACGTCAACTTCCCAACATTATGACCAGGAAAACTACTTTCCCGAAGCGGTCCTTTGTTCGGACCACCACCCTCGACATCGGATCTTATCCCAGAGGCCGATTGAAAACAACGAGGTTTCCGCAGGAGGCAGACGGAGCGGCCTACTGGTCAGACTTAGAAGGACGAGCACACCATACACCGCTTCCGAGCATATTACTCACCAAATTCCAAACTCTAGACAATAAGGTGGACAAAATTAGTGCACGAGTTGCCTTTCAGAGAGACATCAGAGATTGTAACATTCTCTGTTTCACGGAAACATGGCCGTGTATTTCCCCCCCGAGCAGATACCTAAACGGCCCTGAAAGAACTTCACTGGACTCTATGTAAACTGGAAACTATACATCCTGAGGCTGCATTTATTGTAGCTGGGGATTTTAACAAAGCTAATCTGAGAACAAGGCTTCCTAAATTCTATTAGCATATCGAATGCGCCGCATTCCGCAACGCATACAAAGACCTCAACCGCCCTCCCTTCGGGAAATCTGACCATGACTCCATTTTGTTGCTCCCAGCCAGAAACTAAAACATGAAATGCCCGTGCTCAGGTCTATCCAACGCTGGTCTGACCAATCGGATTCCACGGTTCAAGACTGCTTCGATCAAACAGACCGAGATATGTTCTGGGTAGCCTCAGACAATAGCATTGATGTATACGCTGGCTTGGTGAGCGAGTTTATTAACAAGTGCATCGGTGATGTTGTACCCACTGTGACTATTAAAACCTTCCCTAACCAGAATCCGTGGATTGATGGCAGCATTGGCACAAAACTGAAAGCGCGAACCACCACTTTTAATCATGGCAAAGTGACTGGAAACATGACCGAATACAAACACTGTAGCTATTCCCTCCGCAAGGCAATCAAACAAGCAAAGTGAATATAGAGACAAAGTTGAGTAGATATTCAACGGGACCGACATCGCGAAACAAACGGCCTTATTTTATTGCATTTTTCACCCTGCCAGCTCCTATTAGTTCTATTGAACACCGTGGCACCAACTCCCCTTCCGAACATTCTATTCCCAGCTTATTGTTCAACGTCACAATGCCTGCTTCGCTATTGTTGGCAATGAGACCAGCTCGCGTTGTTTTATAGTTAAAATGTAAAAACCAAAAATAATATTGTAACTTTGCGGTCTTCCTATTGTTTCCTATGGGGGTAATATAGGCATGTCTGTCTATTTCGCCAAATATCTCGTAATGTGTATATTTAGATTGGCTAGCTAGTTAGTGTTTCAATCGGTGATGTCACTCACTCTGAGACCTTGAAGTAGTTCCCTTCCTCTGCAAGGGCCGCGGCTTTTGTGGAGCGATGGGAAATGATGCTTCGAGGGTGGCTGTTGTCTGTGTGCAGAGGGTCCCTGGTTCGAGCCCAGGGGCACTATTTTAAGTCAGGATAATCTCCTCTTTGCAATTGTGTAAGTCTGGGCAGGGAGCTCGTTTGTCATCGACTGCTAGACCAGAAATAGTCTGAAGTTTTTATTATTCCCCTACTTTTTCATTACGCAGACATAAGCACAGTTGACACCATCGAAGTGCAGATGTTTACTTTCCACACAAGTTTCGTCTGACGAACAGATTGTAGTGGTAAAATAAAAATAGATACATTTTTTATGCAATTCTAAGCATCACTCCAGTCAAAACAGGCTCTGTGAACGTTCGATTCCATTTGTTATAGGCTCTCGCTAGTTTTCCAGTTTAGCCAACGTTCTTAAATCGTTTTTCAGCCTTGGGTAAATTTTGACTCGTTCTATTGTCCAGCCTATAGATGAGCAAGAGCAAATTTATGAAAGCACCCGAATATCCATTGAGAAAACACAATGACTATACCATTTCGCTAAGCTAAGAATGACGAGAATAATCAAGTCAATAAACGTTGGGTAGTTAGCCTGTAGTTAATATACTGGCAAGTTTGATGTATAATTACTAACGTTAGGTAGCTAGATAACATAACGGTACATACTGCTGTAATAATATGCTATGTTGTTCATAAGGACAGCATAGCTAAGAAATTGTCAGCCAAGTTAACTTACTTGAAAAGGCATTACTTTATTACATTGAGTAGCAAGATACCCCTTGGTCGTTAGGGCAAATCCAAGATGGCGTAGCAGTCAGATGTCCTTTGTCCTCGTCTTCTCCCGTGTATATATATTTTATATATTTTTCTTCGCATATCTTTTTATATATATATTATTTTCTTCTTAAAAACTCAACTTCAAAACACTCTCCTGCAACCCACCTCACCAAATGTGGTGCGGATCTGTTTTTTTTTCTTCCTCAAAAGTATTATTCACCTTGTATCCGAAATCTACAACAGAAGCTAACCAGAAGTTAGCCAGCTCACAAGCTAACGTTAGTAGTTCAGCTAACCACAGCTAGCGCTCATCAGCTATCCTTTAGCTCGGAAAACTATTGCCAGTTTTGTACAACGCGACTCAGACCAGAGCATACCAGACCTATTTTCTCTCCATATCCCCGGATTTTTACCCCAAGCTCTGGACATTTACACCTGGATCTTGCAGCTAACTAGCTGCTATCCGAGTGACTATCGGCTAACATCAATTCCGGAGAAAACACCAATTATCCCGGAGCTAGCCAGCTAAAGAGTTCCATCAGCCACTCCTGGGCTACAATCACCTATCCGGACCCGTTTTACTGCCGATGCGGAGCCCCACCGGGCCTTCACGACTGGGATACCGACGTTATCTGCCCGAGGGAGTATTTCAACCGGCCCCTCCATCGCGACGTAACCTGAACGTCCATATACTAACTGCGGCCCGCTAATCGTTAGCTGTCTTGAGCATATCGGCTGCTATCTGAACAGGTCTATCGAACAATCTTCTTAGGCCACTATAACTATTTTGACAATTGGATTGGTCCCCTCTACCACACGGAACCCCACTAATCTACCGACGGAATTGCACGGCGTGGCTAAAAACAGACCTCCATCTTCTGCTAGCTTGCTACCCATGACTAGCTGTCTGAATCACGAAGCTAGCACCAGTTGGCAAACACAATTCTACAACTCACAACCTCTCTTTCGCCACCGCCATCCGGCTTGGATTCTCTGTCGACACGACCACGTCTGGTCTGCAGACAAATACCCCATCCGCTGTGCCCTCAACCGGCCTCCGTCTGAGCAGACCCCCTCCGTCTGAGCAGACCACCCCCCCGGGCTACTAACTTTAAACGCCGCGGGCTAGCTTAGTGGCCTCACTACTCCATCTACGGCTGCCCCCTGGACACTATGATCACTTGGCTACATAGCCGATGCCTGCTTGACTGTCCATTAATTCACGGTAATCCATTCTGTTTATTTGTGTTTTATCTGTCGGCTCTGTGCCTTAACTCAGGATCTGTGTGTAGTTAATCCGACCCTCTCTGCCCAGTCGTCGCCATTTTTACCTGCTGTTGCTGTGTTAGTTGACTAGCTGCTGTTATCTCACCTGCTGTTTTAGCTAGCTCTCCCAATCATGACCTGCAATCACTTTATGCCTTATTGTATGTCTCTCTCAAATATCAATATGCCTTGCATACTGTTGTTCAGGCTAGTTATCATTGTTTTGGTTTGCAATGGACCCCGTAGTTCCACTCTCCGTACCTCTGATACCTCCTTTGTCCCACCCCCCACACATGCGGTGACCTCACCCATTGAGACCAGCATATCCAGAGATACAACCTCTCTTATCATCACCCAGTGCCTGGGCTTGCCTCCGCTGTACCCGTGCCCCACCATACCCTGGTCTGCACATTATGCCCAGAATCTATTCTACCACGCCCATAAATCTGCTCCTTTTATTCCTTGTCCCCAACGCTCTAGGCGACCAGTTTTGATAGCCTTTAGCCGCACCCTCATCCTACTACTCCTCTGTTCCTCGGGTGATGTGGAGGTAAACCCAGGCCCTGCATGTCCCCAGTCACCCTCATTTGTTGACTTCTGTGATCGAAAAAGCCTTGGCCTCATGCATGTCAACATCAGAAGCCTCCTCCCTAAGTTTGCCTTACTCACCGCTTTAGCACACTCTGCCAACCCTGATATCCTTGCCGTGTCTGAATCCTGGCTTAGGAAGGCCACCAAAAACTCTGAGATTTCCATACCCAACTATAACACTTTCCGTCAAGATAGAACTGCCAAAGGGGGAGGAGTTGCAATCTACTGCAGAGATAGCCTGCAAAGTTCTGTCATACTTTCCAAGTCTATGCCCAAACAGTTCGAACTTCTAATTTTAAAAATTAATCTCTCCAGAAATAAGTCTCTCACTGTTGCCGCCTGCTACCGACCCCCCTCAGCTCCCAGCTGTGCCCTGGACACCATCTGTGAATTGATCGCTCCCCATCTAGCTTCAGAGTTTGTTCTGTTAGGTGACCTAAACTGGGATATGCTTAACACCCCGGCAGTCCTACAATCTAAGCTTGATGCCCTCAATCTCACACAAATCATCAAGGAACCCACCAGGTACAACCCTAAATCCGTAAACATGGGCACCCTAATAGACATTATCCTGACCAACTTGCCCTCCAAATACACCTCTGCTGTCTTCAATCAAGATCTCAGCGATCACTGCCTCATTGCCTGTATCCGCCACGGGTCCACGGTCAAACGACCACCCCTCATCACTGTCAAACGCTCCCTGAAACACTTCTGCGAGCAGGCCTTTCTAATCGACCTGGACCGGGTACCCTGGAAGGATATTGACCTCATCCCGTCAGTTGAGGATGCCTGGTCATTCTTTAAAAGTTACTTCCTCACCATATTAGACAAGCATGCTCCGTTCAAAAAATGCAGAACCAAGAACAGATATAGCCCTTGGTTCACTCCAGACCTGACTGCCCTCGACCAGCACAAAAACATCCTGTGGCGAACTGCAATAGCATCGAAGAGCCCCCGTGATATGCAACTGTTCAGGGAAGTCAGGAACCAATACACACAGTCAGTCAGGAAAGCAAAGGCCAGCTTTTTCAAGGAGAAATTTGCATCCTGTAGCTCTAACTCCAAAAAGTTCTGGGATACTGTAAAGTCCATGGAAAACAAGAGCACCTCCTCCCAGCTGCCCACTGCACTGAGGCTAGATAACACGGTCACCACTGATAAGTCCGTGATAATCGAAAACTTCAACAAACATTTCTCAATGGCTGGCCATGCCTTCCACCTGGCGACTCCAACCTTGGCCAACAGCCCCGCCCCCCCCGCTGCTACTCGCTCAAGCCTCCCCAGCTTCTCCTTTACCCATATCCAGATAGCAGATGTTCTGAAAGAGCTGGAAAACCTGGACCCATACAAATCAGCTGGGCTTGACAATCTGGACCCCCTATTTCTGAAACTGTCCGCCGCCATTGTCGCACCCCCTATTACCAGCCTGTTCAACCTCTCCTTCGTATCATCTGAGATCCCCAAGGATTGGAAAGCTGCCGCTGTCATCCCCCTCTTCAAAGGGGGAGACACCTTGGACCCAAACTGTTACAGACCTATATCCATCCTGCCCTGCCTAGCTAAGGTCTTCGAAAGCCAAGTCAACAAACAGATCACTGACCATCTCGAATCCCAACGTACCTTCTCCGCTGTGCAATCCGGTTTCCGAGCCGGTCACGGGTGCACCTCAGCCACGCTCAAGGTACTAAACGATATCATAACCGCCATCGACAAAAGACATTACTGTGCAGCCGTCTTCATCGACCTGGCCAAGGCTTTCGACTCTGTCAATCACCATATTCTTATCGGCAGACTCAATAGCCTCGGTTTTTCTAATGAGTGCCTTGCCTGGTTCACCAACTACTTTGCAGACAGAGTTCAGTGTGTCAAATCGGAGGGCATGTTGTCCGGTCCTCTGGCAGTCTCTATGGGGGTACCACAGGGTTCAATTCTCGGGCCGACTCTTTTCTCTGTATACATCAATGATGTTGCTCTTGCTTGCTCCTGATCCACCTCTACGCAGACGACACCATTCTGTATACTTCCGGCCCTTCCCTGGACACTGTGCTATCTAACCTCCAAACGAGCTTCAATGCCATACAACACTCCTTCCGTGGCCTCCAACTGCTCTTAAATGCTAGTAAAACCAAATGCATGCTTTTCAACCGTTCGCTGCCTGCACCCGCACGCCCGACTAGCATCACCACCCTGGACGGTTCCGACCTAGAATATGTGGACATCTATAAGTACCTAGGTGTCTGGCTAGACTGCAAACTCTCCTTCCAGACTCATATCAAACATCTCCAATCCAAAATCAAATCTAGAGTCGGCTTTCTATTCCGGAACAAAGCCTCCTTCACTCACGCCGCCAAACTTACCCTAGTAAAACTGACTATCCTACCGATCCTCGACTTCGGCGATGTCATCTACAAAATAGCTTCCAATACTCTACTCAGCAAACTGGATGCAGTTTATCACAGTGCCATCCGTTTTGTTACTAAAGCACCTTATACGACCCACCACTGCGACCTGTATGCCCTAGTCGGCTGGCCCTCGCTACATGTTCGTCGTCAGACCCACTGGCTCCAGGTCATCTACAAGGCTATGGTAGGTAAAGTGCCGCCTTATCTCAGTTCACTGGTCATGATGGCTACACCCACCCGTAGCACGCGCTCCAGCAGGTGTATCTCACTGATCATCCCTAAAGCCAAAACCTCATTTGGACGCCTTTCCTTCCAGTTCTCTGCTGCCTGCGACTGGAACGAATTGCAAAAATCTCTGAAGTTGGAGACTTTTATCTCCCTCAACAACTTTAAAAATCTGCTATCCGAGCAGCTAACCGATCGCTGCAGCTGTACATAGTCCATCTGTAAACTACCCACCTAATTTACCTACCTCACCCCCATACTGCTTTTATTTATTTACTTTTCTGCTCTTTTGCACACCAGTATCTCTTCTTGCACATGATCATCTGATGATTTATCACTCCAGTGTTAATCTGCTAAATTGTAATTATTCGATTTATTGCCTACCTCATGCCTTTTGCACACATTGTATATAGATTCGCTTTTTCCTACCATGTTATTGACTTGTTTATTGTTTACTCCATGTGTAACTCTGTGTTGTTGTCTGTTCACACTGCTATGCTTTATCTTGGCCAGGTCGCAGTTGCAAATGAGAACTTGTTCTCAACTAGCCTACCTGGTTAAATAAAGGTGAAATAAAATAAAATAAAAAAAATCTGGTCTGTGATAGGAGGGGGATTTTTCACACCAAGCTCCACTATAAGACTATTCTTTAGTAAAGGTTGAATAGTCTATTGTTCAGCTATTAGCCCTCCTCCCCAACTTGCAACAAATCTCATTCCTTTCCCTCTTCCACGTGTCATCATTCTGCTTGTGAGTGGCTCACTTGTAGGCTTACTGGCAGGATATGGCAGCATCTTCGGTTGTGCATCAAAAATTCTGCATACAGTAGCACTTTTGTATGAAGGTGTAGTTATTCACAGGCAAATTGTTATATGCTATGGAGGTACATTTGTGTCAAGAGCAAAACCTTTTTATATTTAAACCAAATTTCCAATACACTTAGGTTGGAGTCATTAAAACTCGTTTTTCAACCACTCCACAAATTTCTTGTTAACAAACTATAGTTTTGGCAACTCGGTTAGGACCTCTACTTTGTGCATGACACAAGTAATAATTCCAACAATTGTTTACAGACAGATCATTTCATTGTATCCCAATTCCAGTGCATCAGAAGTTTACATACATTAAGTTGACTGCCTTTAAACAGCTTGGAAAATAATTTGAGTCAAATAATTTGAGTCAATTGGAGGTGTATCTGGTGGATGTATTTCAAGGCCTACCTTCAAACTCAGTGCCTCTTTGCTTGACATCATGGGAAAATCAAAAGAAATCTGCCAAGACCTCAGAAAAAAATTGTAGTCCTCCACAAGTCTGGTTCATCCTTGGGAGAAATTTACAAACACCTGAAGGTATCACGTTCATCTGTACAAACAATAGTACGCAAGTATAAACACCATGGGATCATGCAGCCGTCATCTCCCTCAGGAAGGGCACGTGTTCTGTCTCCTTGAGATGAACGTACTTTGGTGCGAAAAGTGCAAATTAATCCCAGAACAACAGCAAAGGACCTGGAGGAAACAGGTACAACAGTATCTATAGCCACAGTAAAACGAGTCTTATATCGACATAACCTGAAAGGCTGATCAGCAAGGAAGAAGCCACTGCTCAAAAACCTCCTTAAATCCAGACTACGGTTTGCAACTGCACATGGGGACAAAGATCGTACTTTTTAGAGAAATGTCCTCTGGTCTGATGAAACAAAAATAGTACTGTTTGGTCATAATGACCATCGTTATGTCTGGAAGAAAAAGGGGGAGGCTTGCAATCCGAAGAACACCATCCCAACTGTGAAGCACGGGGATGGCAGCATCATGTTGTCTGGGTACTTTGCTGGAAAGACTGGTGCACTTCACAAAATAAATGACATCATGAGGAGAGAAAATTATGTGGATATATTGAAGCAACATCTCAAGACATTATTCAGGAAGTTAAAGCTTGGTCGTAAATGGGTCTTCTAAATGGACAATGACCCCAAGCATACTTCCAAAGTTGTGGTAAAATGGCTTAAGGACAACAAAGTGTAGGTATTGGAGTGGCCATCACAAAGCCCTGACCTCAATCCAATAGAAAATGTATGGGAAGAACTGAAAAAGCGTGTGTGAGCAAGGAGGCCTACAAAACCTGACTCAGTTACACCAGCTCTGTCAGGAAGAATGGGCCAGAATTCACCCAACTTATTGTGGGAAGTTTGTGGAAGGCTACCAGAAACGTTTGACCCAAGTTAAACTATTTAAAGGCAATGCTACCAAATACTAATTGAGTGTATGTAAACTTCTGACCCACTGGGAATGTGATGAAAGAAATAAAAGCTGAAATAAATAATTCTCTCTACTATTATTCTGACATTTCACGTTCTTAAAGTAAAGTGGTGATCCAAACTGACCTGGCAACATACTGGAGCTAGCTACACATCCATAGGCATCCAGTTATTTTTATCCTCTACTACACGATAAGCAAGTAAATAGTTAGCTAGTTATGTTACTTCAGCTGCAATGCAAGGTGAGCTTACACAGTTGTACATAAACATTTTCAGTAAATGCTTTAGCTAGCTAGATTTTTTACATCCACTATTTCACAAGACGACAGCCTAGTTTGCTGGATTTATCAGGATTCCCTGAAACATTAAACAACACGAATTACAAATTCATTCTCCTAACGCTAGCTAGCTGGCTAATGTTAGCTAGTCAGATAACTTGCTAAATAGCGATTTTCGTAAATGAACTTTATGACAAAGAATATGCACAAACGTTGTCTCTACATTAACTAACATATTCCTCTCAATTGTACATGTTTTGCTTGACTCATTATGACGTTATCACAACGTACATGTGGTTCCACCGTAATGTTTTGTCAGCCATCTTTGTTGAAGAATGCCACAAGGCAAGGGTGGCTCACATCACAATTCGTCATTGGAATTACTCGATATGATTGGACATATAAAAACCTTGGGACCCAAATGCATAATGAGTGCTCTAACCCCCCATTGTGGGGGTCTGGAGCAATGAAGCTATGACGCGGGGTACCTCTAAGTCCCGTGGTACAAGGTCGCAACTTTTAAAGGCGGAATCACTGTATACGGGGATGATTAGCTTGTGTCATTTTGAGATGTGGCACGTTTCTAATTTTGACAGAACCTGGTTGATTAGCTACCTGCATATTCATGCAGGAGAGTAAAGTCATGAGTTGTGATTACGGTTAATTGTTTACATAGCTCGCTAACATGAGCAGGCTGACTCGCTAGCTAGCGTTATGTGTATAACCTTATTATTTGTATCTCAGAGCCATTTGCTTTGCTAGCTATAGCCTAATGTTAGCTAGCTAGCTATATGTCTTAACAAAATTCTCCACTATGCAATTAACCATTTTGGGTGCGTTCGTAAATTCAGTCTGGCCATCTACTCCGATTTCTAAGCACTCTCGTCTGAGTGTGCCAGAGATCGCAGAATAACTGATGCAATTACGAACGCTTAACACCGGTTGAATTTGGACCGGTGCGCAATTCAAATAAATAATCGTAAAAATGATGGATATATTATTCAACATCTAGGTACATACAAGTGTCTTATATTGGTTAAAAGCTTAAATTATTGTTAATCTAACTGCATTGTGCGATTTACAATAGGCTTTACAGCGAAAGCATGCCATGCGATTGTTTGAGGACAGCGCCCCACATCAACATATTTTTCAACCAGCACAGGCTTCATAAAATCACAAAAAGTGATTAAATAATCACTTACTTTTTGAAAATCTTCCTCTGATTTTCAATCCAATGGGTCGCAGCTACAACATGCATGGTCATTTTGTTAGATAAAATCCTTCTTTATATCCCAAAAAGTCAGTTTAGTTGGCGCCATCGATTTGAGTTCAACATGCAGACAAAGGAATCCAAAAAGCTATCGCTAAACTTTGTTAAAACAAGTCAAACTACATTTATATTCAATCCCCAGGTACTCTAAAATGTAACTAAACTATAATGTTTCATACGGAAAGAAGTATGTTCAATTGAAAGTAAAATTATCAAGTGTGCGTCCTCTTCGTCGAGCGCCCACAGACTGGTTTCCAATTATGACTCCCAATACCAAAACTCAAAATTATTCCTTGTTTTGGAAGAAACAACCCTGAAACCTTGAACAAAGAATGTTGACATCTACTGGAAGCCATAGGAATTGCAATCTGGGAAATAGAATTGCATAGGACCCATAACTGTCCATTGTAAGAGCATGGGATCGCAAAAAAAAAATCCTGTTGGTTTTTCTTTGGATTTTCTCCTACCATATCAATTGTGTAGTTGTGTTATACATTATTTTAACATTTCTACAAACTTCAAAGTGTTTTCTATCTAATGGTACCAATTATATGCATATCCTGGCTTCTGGGCACGTCAGTCAGGCGGAAGTTCTGAAAAAAGGACCCTAGCCCTAAAAAGTGTTTAATTAACAAACCTCCAAACGAGCTTCAATGCCACACAACACTCCTTCGGTGGCCTCCAATTGCTTTTAAATGCTAGTAAAACTAAATGCATGCTCTTCAAGTGATTGCTGCCCGCACCTGCCTGCCCGACTAGGATCACTACGCTGGACGGCTCTGACTTAGAATATGTGGACAACTACAAATACCTAGGTGTCTGGTTAGACTGTAAACTCCCTTTCCAGACTCACATTAAGCATCTCCAATCCAAAATTAAATGTAGAATCGGCTTCCTATTTTGTAACACTCATGCTGCCAAACATACCCTCGTAAAACTGACCATCCTACCAATCCTTAACTTCGGCGATGTCATTTACAAAATAGCCTCCAACACTCTACTCAGCAAATAGGATGTAGTCTATCACAGTGCCATCCGTTTTGTCACCAAAGCCCCATATACTACGCACCACTGCGACCTGTATGGTCTCGTTGGCTGGCCCTCGCTACATATTCGTTGCCAAACCCACTGGCTCCAGGTCATCTATAAGTCTTTGCTAGGTAAAGCCCCGCCTTATCTCAGCTCACTGGTCAACATAGCAACACCCACCTGTAGCACGTGCTCCAGCAGATATATTTCACTGGTCATCCCCAAATCCAACACCTGCTTTGGCTGCCTTTCCTTCCAGTTCTCTGCTGCCAATGACTGGAACGAATTGCATAAAAAAAGTCACTGAAGCTGGAGACTTATATCTCCCTCTCTAACTTTAAGCATCAGCTGTCAGAGCAGCTTACTGATCTCTGTACCTATACACAGCCCATCTAACTAGCTTACCCAACTACCTCATCCCCATATTGTTATTTTTCTATATTTATTTTTTTGCTCTTTTACGCCACAGTATCTCTACTTGCACATCATCTTTTACACATATATGACTCCAGTGTTAATGCTAAATTTAATTATTTTGCCTCTATGGCCTATTTATTGCCTTATGTCCCTAATCTTACTACATTTGCACACACTGTACATAGATTCTTATATTGTGTTACTGACTGTACATATGTTTATTCCATGTGTAACTCTGTGTTGTTTGTGTCGCACTGCTTTGCTTTATCTTGGCCAGGTCGCAGTTGTAAAAGGAGAACTTGTTCTCAACTGGCCTACCTGGTTATATAAAGGTGAAAAACAAAAATACAGTCATGTTGTTAACACTACAATTTACTCAAAAAGAAAAGGCTTTCAGGTATACTCCATCTCCGGCGCTTGAGGCTGTCCGGCTGCTCATTATTACGTACACCTGTCACCATTGTCACGCTCATCAGCGGCTCATCAGAATCCCCTGGACACAATCACCTGCCTGATTACCTTCCCTACAAATGTCACTCCCTTTGGTTCATTCCCTAGGCGTTGTTGACTCTTTCTGTTAGTGTTCATGTCTGTATGATACCCGTGTTTCTTGTCTTCTATGTTCATTTATTTATTAAATACACTCCCTGAACTTGCTTCCCGACTCCCAAGCGTACAGATAAAGATTTAACACGTTCAAGATATTTATTTTAACACCAGTACAGTGGGACTCATATGTTCACTGAAAAGTGTACATTTTACACTTTCAGAGCTAAATTACAGCAAAATGCAATTGTTTTGAGACCATCTGTCACGGCCGTCAAAAGAAGTGGACCAAAGTGCAGCGTGGTGAGCGTACATTTTTCTTTTATTAGAATGTCGCCAACAAAACAAGAAATGCAAGAACAACCGTGAAGCTGACAGGGCTATAGTGCCACAAACAAAGTTAACTACCCTCACTGAAAGGAAGAAAAAAGGACTACCTAAGTATGATTCCCAATGAGAGACAACGATAGACAGCTGTCCCTGATTGAGAACCATACCCGGCCAGAACATAGAAATAAAGAAACATAGAAAACAAAACATAGAATGCCCACCCCACATCACACCCTGACCTAACCAAATAGAGAAATAAAAACGTCTCTCTAAGGTCAGGGCGTGACACCAACACGGATGAAGCAGAGAAGACTAACAACATGTTTTTTCAGAACACATCCGTCTGCTTTACTTAATTGAGGAATTAGGATTTGTTTGGTTAATCTGACATTAATCCCATTATATGTTAATTAAGAACGTATACATTAATTAGATAAGGAAAATATTTAGTGAATTATACATAGGGACATTTTCTGGTGGATTAGTAAAAAAACGTGCACATGAAGGTACACTACAATAAACTTCTACATTATGACATACTATCAGTAGGAAAATATATGAAATGGATATACAGTTAGTATTAATCAAATCAAGAGTACTAATTCCATTGGCCCTCACTCTAAAGACCTCATTTTCCCAACTTCGCACACTATAAAAAGCCAGTACTGTATATTAACTTAAAACAGTCAAGGAAATCCCCCTCTGTATCTTTCCCATTATGCCACTGTGTACATAAGAGTCCCTAATGTTTCCCAGTTTTGCATGCCTTTTATCACCCACACAGTGTAAACCTACACTTGTAATTAAACAGAGTAAAACAGAAGCTGCATTTACTCAAGATGATGGATTACAATGCTCGCACTTGAAATAAACACAGATTATAAAATTATTGCTTATGATTAAAAACCTTGGGGACTAAGGGAAAACCACATTAAAATAGAGTTCATAACACCTGTGGAAAGAACCAAGGGCCATGACAGATGTAGGGAAGATAATCAAGGGGGTGATGGAGTCCAGGTGAGAGTGTCATGAAGCGCAGGTGCGCGAGACGATGGTGACAGGTGTGCGGGATAATCAGCAGCCTGATGACTTAGAGGGAAGAGAGGGAGAATACGTGACAGAAACAACTTGTTTTAAGTAGGCTATGTCTAAATACACTTACAGGCACCATAATTGCTTCCCGTGGACATATAATATTAAAACAACGCAGACTACGGAGGGTTTTACGCACATCCAAACTCTTCACAGTAGCAGGACAAAGATCCAATATAAAGAAAAAGGAAGAATGTCCACAACGTTATACTGCTCCCAAATATGTTTTATATACATATTGGAACCATCTTACAGATTGCATTAAAACTTCTCCAGAAGTTGCATTGTGTGTGCTACGGACATTCTCGCCATTAAACTAGGAGAGTGAATCATTCTGATGTGTTTTTTTCAACAACAAATGGAAAATGTAAAGATATCATAAAATTGACAGCATAAAAAAAGGACAAGGCATTGCTGTTGAACCAGCCTTCGCTTGGGTTTTAAAAGTGTGAAACGGAACACAAACAATTGTTACAGGAAAAGTACTTTTAAATATGAGGTTCACTGGTATTCACCTAGGTTCTCATCCTTCGTTTCATGACAGGCATGGAAACATGTAGCCTACATCATGGTGGGGGTTTGACGCATGTCCAAAGCATGCCTAAACTAACATAGGCCTGGCTACAATACACAAATAAAAAGCTCATAAAGCTTTAATGATAAAGATTTATTTCCAAGCGGTCTCACAAGCTGAATACTTTATAGACAGACTTGACTAACCTACTTGATTACACTGGCCAGGACAAAACTAAAATAGACTTCACTGAGAGGAGGAGAGTCTATGCTTGGTTTCGTGTTTCTAAATATGAAGTATAAAGGCACCAAATCACATCTTGTTCAATGGGCATAGGGGATTGTGCGTTACCGATGGATAGGTTGCGTTTCTGCTGTCAAAATTCATGCTATGGTTTACAAACTATTATGACCCCTCCTATGGGAAGATGAGACTCTCATGAACACAGAGTTGTTTTGCTCTACGACCCCCACAAGCGTCTTGGGACTTTCTGAAGTCGGTACAGCTGATCTGACAACTTCTTTCTGTAGCGTCCGAACAGTTTGGGCTACACACTAACATGACCCCTTGGTGGAAAGGCAGTTTGCGTCACCGCTGGATAGGTTGCGTTTCTGCTTTCAAACTGAATGCCATAACCACCTGAGTTACTGCTAAAACCATCTTTTGGTTGGTCTTAAATATCCCAACCAGCGCTGCCTGAATTGGCACTTTGGATCATGTTTTTAAGGACACTTCTCAATTATTTCCACCCCTCCCTTCTGAGCACAAGCGTGCTGATGCTAGACAGTGAAATTACCAAACCTGGCGTTAGGGATGGAAAATGCCAGTGCGCCAGTTTTTACATGACAAAATTGCAAACTAACGTGCATGACACTAGTGCCCCCTTAACCCCAGTCGAAAATAAAGCCCTCTGTCTGGTATGAGTGTGTATCAGAGTCAATATGTGTCTGCTTTGCTGTGTGAGAAAGGAGGTTTAGTGTGAGTGAGTGTGTGTGTGTTTTCTTTTGGGTATGTGTGAGTGTGTCCAGTGTCCAAGGGGCTGAGAGAGGGCGCAGCTGAACAGCGCATAAACACCAGGACAGAGAGAGGTGTGAACTGTGGCATCCTGTCAAAGATAATCTGTAGAGACACCTAATCTGGAACGCAAATGACCATGAGCAGACCCTGGGAATCCCTACGGAGCATGTTTTATTGCTCCCATATGTGGGGACTTCACCTGAAGGAGAAGTGGATAAGTGATGTCTTCCCTAATGCACTGGACCACGAGGGAATATTTGTGGATTCCAACTGAGCCATGGCTTCTGAGCTCCTATAGAGCATGTTGGAGGGATGTTTGAGGAGCTTGATGTTGAGCGACAAAAAAATGGATGATAATGCTGTATCAGTGTGGAATTGACACCCAGATACGATTGAGGCTTTTTATATTTGCATATACATAACACTGTACTTACATTTCATAGTAGTAATACATGCTTTTTAGTTAAACCCTTAAGATCAATATATGAATAAGAAAAATGTATTTAAAAAATGTAGCATTGGATGCGTTTCAATCCATCGCATCAACCTATGTCGCACTTCCGCATCTGTGGTAAAAGGTGAAAAAGCTAGAGCGGTGTTTGTCAGACCATGAGACATCCTGAAAATCGGTCTTCTCACAAAATCGTCTATAGAGTCCGAATGGTTTGGCCTTCAAACTATTATGACCCTTCTATGGAAGATGAGACTCTCATGAACACAAAGTTGTTTTGCTCTACGACCTCCACAAGCGTCTTGGAACACGTCTGAAGTCGGAACAGCTGATCTGCCAACTTCTGTCTGTAGCATCCGAACAGTTTGGCCTACACACTAATATGACCCCCTCGGTGGAAGGTGAGGCTCTCACGAACCTGTTGTTTTAATCTAGGACTCCCAGAGACCTCACAAAACTTCCTTTCGATTTTGTGTCTGATTATCTGTTATCCCATGTAGTGAATCTATTATTCAACGTATTCGCATGATAGCAGGTTGCAAGCCTCCCCCTTTTTCCTCCAAACATAACAAAAGTATGATCTTTGTCCCCATGTGCAGTTGCAAACCGTAGTCTAGATTGTTATGGTGGTTTTGGAGCAGTGGCTTCTTCCTTGCTGAGCGGCCTTTCAGGTTATGTCGATAAAGGACTCGTTTTACTGTGGATATAGATACTTTGTACCTGTTTCCTCCAGCATCATTACAAGGTCCTTTGCTTTTTGTTCTGGGATTGATTTGCACTTTTCGCCCCAAAGTACATTAATTTCTAGTGGACAGAACGCGTCTCCTTCCTGAGCGGTATGGCGGCTGCGTGGTCCCAGGGTATACTTCTGCACTATTGTTTGGGTATACCAGGGTATACTTCTGCACTATTGTTTGTACAGAGGATCATGGTACCTTCAGGAGTTTGGAAAATGCTCCCAAGGATGAACCAGACTTGTGGAGGTCTACACATTTTTTTCTGAGGTCTTGGCTGACTTCTTTTGATTTTCCAATGTCGTCAAGCAAAGAGGCACAGAGTTTGAAGGTAGGCCTTGAAATACATCCACAGGTAGACCTTCAATTGACTCAAATTACGTCAAATTAGCCTATCAGAAGCTTCTAAAGCCATGACATCATTTTCTGGAATTTTCCAAGCTGTTTAAAGGCACAGTCAACTTAGTGTATGTAAACTTCTGACCCACTGGAATTGTGATACAGTGAAATAATCTGTCTGTAAACAATTGTTGGAAAAATGACTTGTGTCATGCACAAAGTAGATGTCCTAACAGACTTGCCAAAACTATAGTTTAACAAGAAATTTGTGGAGTGGTTGAAAAACGAGTTTTAATGACGCCAACCTAAGTGTATGTAAACTTCTGACTTCAACTGTACCTCAAGCACTGCGATGCAGTGCCTTAGACCACTGGCCACTAGGGAGGCCCCCGCAAATTGATTTTAACAAACAATTGGTCCTCCAAAAAAGGCGACCCTCCATTGAATTTCAAAATCCCGATGTGGCCCTCAAGCCAAAAAGTTTGCCCACCCCTGCCTAAAGGGGTCCTAAAATTCAAAATAAAATAGCTAAATTATCCATGGTTTAACCATCTTAAAAGGTAGCAGGCGCACCAGTTTGAGTGTGTCGGGAACTGCATCGCTGCTGGATTTTTCACGCTCAACAATTTCCTGTGTGTAACAAGAATGGTCCACCACCCAAAAGACATCCAGCCAACTTGTCACAACTGTGGGAAGTGCTGGTGTCAACTTGGGCCAGCATCCCTGTTGAACGTTTTTGACACCTTGTAGTGCCCAGTGCCCTGACGAAGTGAGGCCTTTCTGAGGGCAAAAGGGGTTGAAACTCAATATTAGGAAAGTGTATGTAAAATCACTAAACTATCCCTTTAATCTGGGTTCGGGAAACCAGCTCATTTTGTATAAGTACCAACTGAAATGAGTTTGAGGGAACACATAACTAAGCCCAACTACAAAGCGTGGATTGCAAATTATATTCGTTTTTTTCCCAATGGATAAGTTATGACTTTGTTTTACATCAATGCTTATGACAGAATAAAGTAGGCTTTCAATGGAGGGATTAAGTTGTGTTCCCACTGCGAAAGCAAGGCTTGAATTCTATGTGGCCAGTTGCTCATAAATGTTTTCTCATGCTCCCCCTCATAAGTACATTGATATTCATTCTGTGTCATGGGAAGAGGGAGGGATAACAACTTCCGCTGGATCTTTGTACAACCTTGTAACCTTTTGTACAACCCCCACAATCGGACACTCTGTGGCGTTGTAGATTAATAATTGAATAGTACATTACCGTAAGACGTAGAGCTGAGCTCAGTTTGTATGGGTTTCTCTACTCCACAAAATCACCACCCAGAACTGAACACACAAAGGGGTGTTACAATGCTAGAGAAAGCATTTTTTCGAGTAGACCAGATAATGATATTGAAAGAAAAATTGGGGGGCTTTTTTTGCCCATGTTAACTCATTTTCAGGCGTTGTATGGTTTGAAGATGTAGCTATTGGGTAACACAAATTGGCTAACACAAATGCCTTATCAATTATTCAAAGGCATTTTGTTAACTACGAGAGCTCACAATCCCAAAGCGCTGATTCACAGCTCACACAACACTGTCATGTTTGAAAGCTCCACTGGAATGATTACATAAACCACAACCAATCTACATTACCAAAGCAGTATATTGTTTCGGCGGCGCATGTTGTGGCCTAATGAACAATTGGATCATCCATTAAAGCGGAAGCTAATTTGCAAAATGGTGGCAGTCAGATGAGGGCCACTTCATATGCAAAGTGCTGTCAGAGCCTAAATGCAGACAAGGTAACTCACTAATCAGTCTAAAGATAATATTTTCCTAACACTGTATATTTTCATTCAGGCCCCCAGGCAGGTAATGGCAGTGCATTGAGTGGTTTGGTTAAATGGCTCATTTGAATCAATGTTAGAAAAATTAGTCACATTGCAAACTGACAGGTGCAAAGGATTTACGGCACCCACCCGGATCAGGTCAACAGAAATAATTAAGCACTTGACATGTTCGAATGACAAGCCGCCAGATCACACACACAGGAGGTGATTTATGAAAAGGGGGGTGGGAGCAGGAAAAAGGAGGGTGGGTTGAAAGCATTGCAATAAGCCTGCTTTCAGTCCCATAATTATTTAATTCGGTCACATAATCGCCATTACTCGTCAGGGAATGATATCTACCTCTGGGGATGACAACACCGTCCCCCGAGGGAGAGCAAAAAGTGGTGTGTGTTTGTTGTGGAGGGGTGTCATTTTAAAAATGACCTCACACACTCTAGCTTAATAACTGCCTTATTTTTTGCTGACTGTTTTGGGGGCTGAAATTGTACCCCAAAAACATTTTACAGCGGACATCGTCTAACTCCCAACAAGCAAGAGACATCTAACTTCCATCCACTATGCTATCCACTATCCACTATGCTACACTGTAGCACTCCTTCTGTATTACATAATCTACACTCCTCATAGCTGGCACTCCTCTCCTCGCCTCTCTTGGGGCGGAACGTTGACAATTAGACAGAACAATGTCCTATTATCTGAGTGTGTTGGGCCACCTTTTTTGGGTCATTGTGGATTGATGATGACAGGGCGGATTACAAGGATACTGGGACAGGTGACAATACCTACAAAGTAGAAGACACACATACTGTAGGTGTTCTATTCACACACACACACACACACACACACACACACACACACACACACACACACACACACACAAAGTTAGTAGAGAGAAGCTGGCGTAATGGCCACACTGTTAGATAACCACATGCTGCTAGGGAGCCATATGTTGAACGGCAGCTGGTGATTGATGGGTAACAGTGTGGTTGCTACAATGTAAAAATTAACTGCCTAAATCATTAAAGAAATGTAATAATGGCTACTCAAACATCTCAAATAATAGTGTTACTAAATCATGTCAATAAGATTTCTCATCACTTAATGTTTTTAAGTACTGTGAACAACTATTATGTTATTGAGTAAATACAACTTTATTTGCTTTTTGCTTAAGTGAGAGGTTTTAAAAGACATATACTATTTTAAGGTCAATCTGACGTTCAGAAGAATAAGTTGTTTTTATTTGATTCTGTTATGTTTAAGGTCTTTACTGAAAATAATAAAGTAGTAGTCAGACACATTGATATGAGTAAAACATTTGATTTATCTGTCTTGCGCTGCTATAGCATTATTACGATTGTTAGTACTTAATAGTGTCACATGGATGTGTTTTTAGAGGATTGTGGGTAATTCAACATTGAGACGATGAAACCTTTACACAATGTTGCATGGATGTTTGAAGAAAGAAAAGTATACTGTATGTTTAAAATAATATTAAGCAGTTTGATGAGATTTGAGGTGCAATTGATCCTGATGAGCGGATATCAAAAGCGTCAGACAAATTGACGTTCAAAAATGAGACAAGCCATTCTCCGCATCAACAAGGTTATTTTTTTTCTTCTTTATTATTTTCCCCTAACCCTACCACCCCTTCCCTAATAAGAGTGAACTAATGGGCAACAATACTTATTAGGCTTCTACTTATATACATTTTACGGACACTGTATTTGTCACTTTGTTTTGTTGGTCAGGACGTGAGCTGGGTGGGCATTTCTATGTGTTGTGTTTCTATGTTGGGTTAATAGGTTGCCTGGTATGGCTCTCAATTAGAGGCAGGTGTTTGGCGTTTCCTCTGATTGAGAGTCATATTAAGGTAGGTTGTTCTCACTGTTTGTTTGTGGGTGATTGTCGCTGTGTCTGTGTTTATTGCACCACACGGTACTGTCTCGTCTCGTTCGTTTTTTCCCTGTTCATTGCGGGCTTCGTTATATGTAGTTTGCATGTTCAGGTCAGTCTACGTTGTTTGTTATTTTGTAAATATTTCAAGTATAGTTCGTGTCAGTGTTCATCGTTTTTAATAAATTCATTATGTCTACATACCTCGCTGCACATTTGTCTTCCGATCCCTCTCTCCTCTCCTCGTCCGAGGAGGAGGAAGAGTACGACAATCGTTACAGTATTTTACTTTAGTTGTCTTAATTTGTTTTCATTCGTTTTTAGTCCCACCCTTCAGCTACTCTCAACCCCTCCCATCTATCTCTGAAAACCATCCAGTTTTGATTTATAATTGCCATATATTTTTCAAATGTGCTGCAATGTTTCAAAAAAGTGCTGAACCTTTCTATTCTCATAGTTTCTACAGATTTTACATTAAATATGCTAATTTTTACTAGGAGTGCTATTAACTTATTCACCCGGCAGTGCTACAGTATTTGCAGAGTTAGATCCAGGTAAATGTTGCAATTCTTCAGCAATTCCTGAACCTTTGACCAAAAACAAGCTACATCAAATCAAATCAAGGTTATTTTATATAGCCCTTCGTACATCAGCTAATATCTCGAAGTGCTGTACAGAAACCCAGCCTAAAACCCCAAACAGCAAGCAATGCAGGTGTAGAAGCACGGCGGCTAGGAAAAAGGCCAAAACCTAGGAAGAAACCTCGAGAGGAACCAGGCTATGATGGGTGGCCAGTCCTCTTCTGGCTGTGCCGGGTGGAGATTATAACAGAACATGGCCAAGATGTTCAAATGTTCATAAATGACCAAATAATAATCGGGAGTAAATGTCATTTGGCTTTTCATAGCCGATCATTAAGAGTATCTCTACCGCTCCTGCGGTCTCTAGAGAGTTGAAAACAGCAGGTCTGGGACAGGTAGATATGTACATATGGGTAGTACTGTACCAAAACAAATGATCTAATGACTGTCTCTTCGCAAAAAAAATCTGCAGAGCTGGGATGGTTTTATCCCCAATATACATACAATTTGATTGGTTGTAAGAATTTTTTTAATAATTGAAATTCCAGGATTTTTCTTTATTTTTACAATTTTCTACATTGTATAATAATGGTGAAGGCATGAACATTATGAAATAACACACATGGAAGCATGTAGTAACCAAAAAAGTGTTAAACATAAAGATTCATGTTATATTTCAGATTCTTCAAAGTTGCCACCCTTTGCCTTGATGACAGCTTTGCACACTCTCTCAACCAGCTTCACCTGGAATGCTTTTCCAACAGCCCTGAAGGAATTCACACAGATGCTGAGTACTTGTTGGCTGCTTTTCCTTCACTCTGCGGTTCAACTCATCCCAAACCATCTCAATTGGGTTGAGGTCAGGTGATTGTGGATGCCAGGTTATCTGATGCAGCACTCCATCACTCTCCTTCTTGAGCACTAAGTGCAAACCAGATGGGATGGTGTATCGTTGCAGAATGCTGTGGTAGCCATACTTGTTAAGTGTGTCTTGAATTCTAAATAAATCACAGTGTCACCAGCAAAGCACCCACACGCCATCACACCTCCTCCATTCTTCACGATGGGAACCACACATGCAGAGATTATCCATTCACCTACTTTGCATCTCACAAATACATGGTGGTTGGAACCAGAAATCTGAAATTTGAACTCATTAGACCAAAGGACAGATTTTCCAGCTGTCCATTGTTCATGTTTCTTTTTTGACTACTACATGATTCCATATGTGTTATTTCATATTTTTGATATCTTTACTATTATTCTACAATGTAGAATAAAAAATTAACTTGAATGAGTAGGTGTGTCTAAACCTTTGTCTGGTACTGTATATCCTGAAAGAAAGAATACATTTTAATAGAAAGTTAGCAAAAATAGATAAGTTCTTGCTACCATGGAAATGGAAATACCTGTCGTCTATTAGTGAAAAAAATTACCCTGATTAATTCTTTAGTCAAATCCCAGTTTACCTATTTAGTGATTGCCCTGCCTACACTGAACAACTTGTTTTTTAAATGACATGAGCAAAAAAGATTCCACTATATTTGTAACGGCAAGCTAGACAAAATTAAATGGGCCTATTTATATAATTATTATACATTTCTAGGGCTGAAATTAAATGTTGACGTTCTCACTAAAAGGCAACAAAAGTTGTACTTAAATCCAAACTGGTTCTCCAGTAGATTAGTAAGAATGGCTCACCAGTGTTCAAAAATGGCCTTTTCCCCTTTATTCAGATTACAACCTCCCACTTTTGGTAATTTGAAAATGAAATTATCTCCAGAATATTGCTATTTTTAAAACACGCCATATGGGGAAAGCCATATAGTAAAACTGGTTGCACCAGAAAGGACAATACAAATATTACAACAAATATTACAATTCAACTTAAAGATACTAATTGATTTTAAAAAACATTATTTTAGGATTATTTTTATTTTTTTATAATCTTTGTTACTGATATCATAAATAGGACTGGTGGAGTTATTACACATGCAGCTAACAAAAATGAATGGAAATGTCTGCTCTATCCAAAAGTACAACCAACTGAACCGCAAAAAATGAAAGAGTCAAGTGGAAGGGAGAGAAGGTAAGGAACTTGTCCGTCGGCCCTACATTTCAAAGACCAAAATTGGTTAACTTCTTATGGTTGCATCCCGCTACCGGGATCGATATGACAACAGCCAGTGAAAGTGCAGGGCGCCAAAGTCAAACAACAGAAATCTCATGATTAAAATTCCTCAAACATACATGTGTCTTATATCATTTTAAAGGTAATCTTGTTGTTAATCCCACCAAAGTGTCCGATTTCAAATATGCTTTTCAGCGAAAGCACTACAAACAATTATGTTAGGTCACCACCAAACCACAATAAGCACAGCCATTTTATCCAGCGAAAGATAGCTTTCACAAAAAGCAGAAATAGGGATCAAATGAATCACTAACCTTTGATTATCGTCATCAGATGACACTCATAGGATACATGCATGTTTTGTTTGATAAAGTTCATATTTATAACAAAAAATCTGAGTTTACATTGGCGCGTTACATTCACTAGTTCCAAAAACATCAAGTGATTTTGCATAGCCACATCCTTTCAACAGAAATACTCCTCATAAATGTAGATGATAAAACAAGTTATACACATGGAATTATAAATATACCTCTCCTTAATGCAACCGCTGTGTCAGATTTCAAAAAAACTTTACGGAAAAAGCAAATCATGCAACAATCTGAGACAGAGCTCAGAACAATAGCCAAATTAGCCGTCATGTTGGGGTCAACAGAAACCAGAAAATACATGATAAATGTTTCCTTACCTTTGATGAACTTCATCAGAATGCAGTCCTAGGAATCCCAGATCCACAATAAATGCTTGATTTGTTCGATAATGTCCGTTATTTATGTCCAATTAGCTACTTTGGTTAGCGCGTTTGGTAAACAATTCCAAAGTCACAAAGCGCGTCCACTATAACGTGACGAAATGTCCAAAAGTTCCGTAACAGTCAGTAGAAACATGTCAAACGATGTACTGAATCAATCTTTAGAATGTTGTTAACATACATCTTGAATAACTTTCCAAACTGAGAATTAGATTGACTTCAGATGAGCGGTGGAATGGAGGTCCTCCTCATGTGAACGCGCATGTGAAAGCATGGTCAGCTCGTGGCAGTGATTACTCATTCCTGTCTCCTTCGGCCCCCCTTCACATTAGAGTCATCAGACAAAGTTCTATTGACTGTTGACATCTAGTGGGAGCCGTAGGAAGTGAAAACTCATCAATATCTCGCTGTAATTTCAATGAGAGCTTGGTTGAAAATCTGCCATCTCAGATAAAATTCAAACAGGAAGTGGAACTTCTCAGGTTTTTGCCTGCCATATGAGTTCTGTTATACACACAGACATAATTCAAACAGTTTTAGAAACTTCAGAGTGTTTTCTATACAATATGAATAATAATATGCATATATTAGCAACTGGGACTGAGGAGCAGGCAGTTTACTATGGGCACATCTGTGCACCTTTCATCCAAGCTACTCAATACTGCCCCTGCAGCCATAAGAAGTTTGAATGCACACAGAGTCAGTCCATGCAACTTATGTGACTTGTTAAAAAAAAGCTTGTGATAACAACGTGGTTGAATACTTATTGACTCAAGACATTTCAACTTTACATTTTTTATTAATTTGTAAACAACTCTACTTTGACATTATGGGGTAGTGTATGTAGTCCAGTGACAAAACATATCAATGGGATCCATTTTAAATTCAGGCTGTAACACAACAAAATGTGGAAAAAGGTGTTTGACTACTTTCTGAAGTGAATTGTTCTACTCATTTATGAACTGAACGGAGCGAAGGACGGTAAGTGAAGCTCCATCATATGAATTGTTCTGTTCCTTTTATGAACTTTGGCTTCACCAAAGTCGTTCACTCCCAGCTCATATAGGATGAGCCAAAATATGTTATTACATGTTAGTCACCACCCGCAGTAGGTTCTCTTTTCAGTGAAGTGGAACAGTTCATAAAAATGTACAGTCACCGGGGTGGAGCCATTCTTAAAATGAACAGGGTCCGCTACATCTGAGTTTCTAAAGGTAATGCATCAACTCTAGTTGTCACCTCAGCAATCTTGAATCTTTTGAATTTATCATCATTTAAGAGCACAACTGAAGTCCTTACTCTACTGAGGCTTTGCTTACAATTTATTTCTCAAAGCAGGCCCTGATATCCTAATGCCAAGGGCAAATCTTATATTTAACCCAAACAACAGATGTGCTTGGGAGGGAGAGGATTGGATATAACAAGCTAATAAGGTTAAAAAGGGGAGAGGCATTGTGTTGTGATGTGCTGTTTTCTTTTCATTTATATTTATTACAGATGGCAGGTGAGTTCAAATGTGATCATGGCTCTTTACACAGTATATTACTGTTAATTGTTTTTAATGTGTCTTATGGGATAGGCATGTCTGTCAGAGCTGTATGTTATTTAATTGCATAGACAATTTTGAATTAACACATATTTCTTACAAAAACGAGAAGTGATGCAGTCAACCTCTCCTATACGTCAAACCAGGAGAGATCAACATGGATTTAGTTGACATTAGCTCTCTGTGAACATTGCAGGGCAAGGCGTGCTGTTCTGTTCTGAGCCAGCTGCAGCTTTCCGACGTCCTTCCTTGCAGCACCTGACCAGATCACTGGGCAGTGGTCAAGATATGATAAAACTCGAGCTTGCAGGACTTGTTTGTTCGAGTGTGGTGTTAAGAATACTGAGCATCTCTTTATCACAGATAGACCTCTCCCCATCTTTTCAACAATTGAATCAATATGCCTTGACCGTGACAATTTATAGTCTAAGGTGACACCAAGAAGTTTCGTCTCCTAAACTTGTCAACAGCTACGTCATTCATTATCAAATTCACCTGAGGTTTAGAGCTTATTGAGTGATTTGTACCAAATACTTTGCTCTTAGTCTTAGATATGTTCAGGACCAGTTTATTACCGGCCATCCATTCTGAAACTGACAGCAACTCAGTGATTTAACTAGCTGTGGCCATTGACGTGTATAAGGTTGAAACATCAGCAGACTCACAGGCTTTGCTTAAGGCTAATGGTTGATCATTAGTAAAAATAGAAAACAGTGAAGGGGCAAGACCGCTCCATTGCGGAATACCAGAATTTACATGTTTTACTTTGGAGAGGCTTGTATTAAAGAAAAGCCTCCATGTTATATGTATAGCTTCAATCCACGATATGGCAAATCATGGTCAATGATGTCAAAGTCTGCACTGAAGTGTTACATGCTGACAATGCTACATGCTGTTGCAAAATAAATGTACACACACAAGTTATTAAATCGTTGCACCCACACTGCTCACGCGCGTCAACGAGCGTCTGCGTAGCCAGGCGCTAAAATATAACTTGGTTCTGTTTGTGACGCTTGAAGCACTGCAAGTCCTGCCTCTCCCATCTCCTCATTGGTTTTTAGGAGCATATACCCACGTGGGTGATTGAAAGATGAACTGAGGTTCACACTCCAGTCGGTTGTGGTAATGCACCTTAAAGTTGGTTGCCAACTGCCATATAAAGTCCAAAAAAGGATAAGAAGCCTGAAGGAGGAGAGATTGATTCTAGCAAACTAGGTTTCAACGTTACCCTTTTATCTGTGGATGAATTGTCGTATAAGAGGACCTTGTGCATTTCAGGTAAAATAACAACAATGTTTATATCCCAGGACAAATGAGCTAGCAACAGCTAATAGGTTTCTTCCTAGGTTTTGGCCTTTCTAGGGAGTTTTTTCTAGCCACCGTGCTTCTACACCTGCATTGCTTGCTGTTTGGGGTTTTAGGCTGGGTTTCTATACAGCACTTTGAGATATCAGCTGATGTAAGAAGGGCTATATAAATCTATTTGATTTGATTTGATTTTGAACATGCCAATAGTAACTGCCTCAGGGTTTAGTCACTCTATTAGTATAATTACTTCCAAAATAGAGAAGTTATTTTTCTCGCTATATGTTTATTATTAAGTGATGATATTTTATTTCATTCACAGGCTTCTTCCAAATCCTAGCAGACATCAGCAGTCTTACTTTAGGTTGGTCCTTGACCATTCGCTCAAGGAAAAAATTGTTGGGGAACCCTGCACTATGATAAAGATCATGGCCATTGAACTTGACACAGTCGCTTTGTCCCAAGGCCTTATGCAGATCGCAGACCACATCATATTCTCAGTTTGGAATGAACAGACATGACAGACCAAGGACCACATACCGACCAACGTGAACAGACTACATTTTCCACTACCCCCTCCACTCGTTTTGCCTTACTGTAAAAAAATGTAGCAGGTCCCAGTGCTCCCAGTGAATCATGAGTGTCCAATTCAACTGATTACTTTATGGCCTTTGTTAGTAGAGATGGTGAGAGGAAGAAGGGAGCGTGGTGGGTTGGAGGAAGGGGGTGTTGGGTGGGTAATTTCCTTCACTGGGATCCCCCTCACCCGTTAACCCTGGCTAGGCTTGACTCTTTATGTAAACGGGAGGCTGTGGGGGCCTAAGCCTGTAAATGATGATGGCACCCCGAGACCCACAGATGGCTAATCTAGTCTTTGTCTTTTCAGCCACCCCTCAGCTAACACCCGTCCCATTGGCTCCCCCATTCAGGATGCCGGTGTTTACCTCATTCTATCCGATCCCTAATCCTGTTTAGCGACACTCTCAGAAATCCCTGAATGGTCTTTTTTCCCCCATCCCTATCTTTTCTCCTCTCTCTCTTTTGTTTCTCCAGAATGATGGAGGGTGGGTATTCAGAAGAAGGGGCATCTTTATCCCTCAATCCCCAAATGTGAACAGATAGTGCCAGAGGGAGCAGGCTGTAGAATGTGCACTTTTTTTAATGGCGAGTTCATGCCCAGCTAATTAGCGATTATGCTACTTTGGTTTTTGCACTCAATAATACTTAAGGATGATGGATATGGTGCTGACATTTTCAGATTCCTGTGTTGTCCTCAAGGCCTTATCATTCGGCAAAAGCCCTGTGTGCATGTGTCACCCCAGCCCCACTAACTGGCACTCCCAGAATCCTTCACTTCTACCTTCAAGCTGGGGGGCCTCTGTTTGTGGTTTCCCCTCGAGTTACAACAACAAGGCCTGAAGCAGAGTCCAAATTGAGCTTCTCTGTCTCTCCAACCTCTACCACAGAGGAATGCTAAACCAGACGAGAAAGGATCAGTGGATTGTCTGTTTTTCATGTTGCTTTAAGTCTGTTTTCTCTTTTGTCTCCCCAAATAATGGCATTTCAATTTTTTCTCCCTCCTAAAATGGCATTGCCATTTATACGGATTTGAATAACTGGAAAAAGCACAAAGGATCTCAAAGAATAGGGATCGACACAAAACTCTTTCACCATTCGCTGAAAAGGACATTGTTATGTCTGACTGCCATGGTTGAGTTTGTGTTCTGCGTTTCAAGCGGCAGGGAAGATTACAGGTGATGAAAGAATCCACTTAACACATTTTGTTTTCAATTTAATCTATTTTTTATTTTCTTGCCATTTTGAAAGGGGAGGAATTACTGGCAAATGGGATTGCTTTTCTATCTGTTGCCGTCCAGGTATTGGCACTTTAAACTTCAAAGAACAACCAAGCTCTTTGAAGTAGGGTCTAGACGAGAGACACCTGTTTTTTCCTGTTGTAATAATTGTCAAGCGTACCCACACTTAACACAGCTGGTGAATGACAGAGCTGTAGGTTGTGTGGAGCTGACAATCGGTCTGTGGCACAGAAATCCTCACATTCAATGATAAATGACAAATGGAAAAATAGCACCTTACTGAAGACTTAGTGTAAACGGATAATGACAAGTGTAGTTCTATAGATATGAATTACCACAAATAATGTGCATAGCTGCTATTCTAATATTCTAAAGGTCTTGTGCCTTGCCAAAAATATTTGGTTAATGTCATCAGCTTATGAAATAACACCAAAATAAGATTACATTTGCAGTACATTTGTCCAATGCAGTCCTAGTATCCTGGTGACGGCAATTGTCTGACATATTTTACCATATAATTTCCTTATTGAATTTCTCTAGGCAGCCATGTAGGTATAAGACACTACACAGTAGACCTACAGAGAAATGGTGGGCAGCATTGGATTTGCACATCTTTTCATTCTATGCCATTCATTTTCAGGATGTCCTCCAGGGACCTTGTCCTAAAAGCATACCACAATAGGATGACTGGATCCATATAACTGTTTGGAACACACGTTACCATTAGCACACTTTCAGCGAGGCCCACCAGCTGTACCATTTGCCAGTGGTTATAGCACACCATTGTGTATATTCCCAAACCAACACTCAGTTTACAAAGACATTTTCACCATCTTCAGTTGCAAATGTTTCTCTCGCCATAACTCACTCATCTCACTCTTATGTCTCTACCTCTCTCAATTTTCAATTTCATATGCTTTATCGGCATGACTACAACAGTCGGTGAGCACTAAACCCAACGCCATATGTTCTATTTTGTGAACTGTAAAAATTACTAGCATTCTCAGTCGATGACTGTTTTTGGAATTTAGCATTTTTAGTTTTGAACATTTTTATCTGCTCCACCACGCACCTGTCTGGTAAGGTTGAAAGCCTCCTCTCCCTCTCAGCCTCCCAACAAAATCTGGATGTGACACCTACACCCTTTGCCTGCTCCACTGCTGCTTGCTCCCCATCTGTCCTGGTCTGTCTCCCCCTGTCTGGTACAGGTCCCCCCGCCATACTCTTGCCCATCCAACTCACACACATGACTTTCGACTGATCTAAATTTGTGAATGTTATTATGTGAACTTTACTCAGAAATGGTTTAATTAACTAGCATAGGCCTACTATTTATTTATTTTCTCAGACTTTTATAGCGTACTGGACTCTGAGAGCTACTCTCTCACATTATTTTGTTGTGGCGAGTGACTCTTTGAACTTACAATGGCTAGCCCGAAGCAGTTAGACTTTTTTCTTGTGCTTTGTGTTATTTGCTCCATGACTCCTTGTAACAGTTGTCCTCCTCCTCTTCGGAAGAAGAGGAGGAGTAGGGATTAGGCCAAAGCGCAGCATATGTTGAATCCATAATACGTTTATTAAAGAAAAGACGAAACACGAAGAACACTTGAATAACTTACAAAATAACAAAACGAACGTAGACAGACCTGAACTAGAGAACTTACATATATATACACGAAGAACGCACGAACAGGTACAAACTACACAAACGAAACAGTCTCGTGTGGTGCACATACACAGACACGGAAGACAACCACCCACAAACAAACAGTGTGAACAGCCTACCTTTATATGGTTCTCAATCAGAGGAAACGTCAAACACCTGTCCCTGATTGAGAACCATATAAGGCTAATTACCAACGACCTAAACATAGAAACACATAACATAGAATGCCCACCCCAACTCACGCCCTGACCAACTAAACACATACAAAAACAAAAGAAAACAGGTCAGGAACGTGACATAAACCCCCCTCAAGGTGCGAACTCCGGAACGCACCACCAAAAGTCTAGGGGAGGGTCTGGGTGGGCATCTGTCCACTGTGCCAGCTCAGGCTCTGGGCGTGGTCCCCATCCCACCACAGTCAATCCCCGCTTTCGTATCCCCCTCTCAATGACCACCCTCCAAATAAACCCACCTAAATTAAGGGGCATCACCGGGATAAGGGGCAGCCCCGGGATAAGGGGCAGCACCGGGATAAGGGGCAGCTCCGGACTGAGAGACGGCAGCTCCGGACTGAGGGACGGCAGCTCCGGACTGAGGGACGGCAGCTCCGGACTGAGGGACGGCAGCTCCGGACTGAGGGACGGCAGCTCCGGACTGAGGGACGGCAGCTCCGGACTGAGGGACGGCAGCTCCGGACTGAGGGACGGCAGCTCCGGACTGAGGGACGGCAGCTCCGGACTGAGGGACGGCAGCTCCGGACTGAGGGACGGCAGCTCCGGACTGAGGGACGGAAGCTCCGGACTGAGGGACGGCTCTGGCTGGTCATGGCTCGCTGACGGCTCTGGCTGGTCATGGCTCGCTGACGGCTCTGGCTGGTCATGGCTCGCTGACGGCTCTGGCTGGTCATGGCTCGCTGACGGCTCTGGCTGGTCATGGCTCGCTGACGGCTCTGGCTGGTCATGGCTCGCTGACGGCTCTGGCTGATCCTGTCTGGCGGAAGGCTCTGGCTGATCCTGTCTGGCGGAAGGCTCTGGCTGATCCTGTCTGGCGGAAGGCTCTGGCTGATCCTGTCTGGCGGAAGGCTCTAGCGGCTCTCGTCTGGCAGACGGCTCTGAAGGCTCATGGCAGACGGGCGGATTTGCAGGCTCATGGCAGACGGGCGGCTTTGAAGGCTCAGTACCGACGGGGAGTTCATGCGGCGCTTGGCAGACGGACAGTTCAGACGGCGCTGGGCAGACGGGCAGTTCAGGCGCCGTTGGGCAGACGGGCAGTTCAGGCGCCGCTGGGCAGAGGGGCAGTTCAGGCGCCGCTGGGCAGACGGGCAGTTCAGGCGCCGCTGGGCAGACAGGCAGTTCAGGCGCCGCTGGGCTGACGGCAGACTCTGTCCGGCTGAGACGCACTGTAGGCTTGGTGCGTGGTACCGGAACTGGAGGTACCGGGCTAAGGACACGCACCATCAGGCTAGTGCGGGGAACAACAACAGGGCACACTGGACTCGCAAGGCGAACTATAGGCCTGGTGCGTGGTACCGGAACTGGTGGTACCGGGCTGAGAGCACGCACATCAGGGCGAGTACGGGGGGAAGGAACAGTGCATACAGGGCTCTGGAGACGCACAGGAGGCTTGATGCGTGGTGCCGGAACTGGAGGCACTGGGCTGGAGACACGCACCATAGGGAGAGTGCGTGGAGGAGGAACAGGGCTCTGGAGACACACTGGAAACCTGGTGCGTGGTGTAGGCATTGGTGGTACTGGCCTGGAGCGGGGAGGTGGCGCCGGAAATACCGGACCGTGCAGGCGTACTGGCTCCCTTGAGCACTGAGCCTGCCCAACCTTACATGGTTGTATGCTCCCCGTCGCCCGACCAGTGCGGGGAGGTGGAATAACCCGCACCGGGCTATGTAGGCGAACCAGGGACACCATGCGCTCTACTGCGTAACACGGTGTCTGCCCGTACTCTCGCTCTCCACGGTAAGTACAGGGAGTGGGCGCAGGTCTCCTACCTGACTTCGCCACTCTCCCTTTTAGCCACCCCCCAAGAAATTTTGGGGGTTTACTCACAGGCTTCCTACCGCGTCGTCGTGCTGCCTCCATTCACCGGTATCCCTCCTCGCACTGCGCCGGAGAATCCCAGGCGGGCTCCGGCACTCGCCCTGGGTCGATCGCCCACCTGTCGATCTCCTCCCACGTAGTGTAGTCCAGATCCTTCTCCTGCTTCCGAGCTAGCTCCTCGAAACGCCGCCTCTCTGCTTTCGCTGCCTACAGCTCAGCTTTGGGGCGGCAATATTCTCCTGGTTGAGCCCAGGGTCCCTTTCCGTCCAATATTTCCTCCCAAGTCCACGAGTCCTGGTTCTTTGGCCGCTGCTGCTGGTTCCTCTCACGCTGCTTGATCCATGGTTGGTGGGTGGTTCTGTAACGGTAGTCCTCCTCCTCTTCGGAAGAAGTTTCTCAGAATGTGTCACGCCCTGACCTTAGAGATCCTTTTATGTCTCTATTTTGGTTTGGTTAGGGCGTGAGTTTGGGTGGGCATTCTATGTTGTGTGTTCTATGTTTTATATTTCTGTGTGTTTCTCAATCAGAGGCAACTGTCTATCATTGTCTCTGATTGAGAACCATACGTATGTAGCCTTTACCCACCTGTGTTTTGTGGGTAGTTGTTTTTCTGTTTTGTGTTGCTGCACCTGACAGGACTGTTTCGTTTCGTTCATTCTCTTTGTTATTTGTTATTTGTTATTTGTTATTTGTTATACTCACGCCCTGACATAAAAGGATCTCTAAGGTCAGGGCGTGACACATTCTGAGAATGTTAACTAAATCAGGGATTTACTCATCTGTTTCATTTTCAGTCAGAGAGAGTCAGCATGGCACGATCATCCTCCAGAAATTAGTCCATCACAACTTTTTCCGACTGACCTTTGTTGATAGCGCCTGATGAATTGGGGGCAGCAATGTTATTGAGAGCAAAAACAATGTTTTTGCAGTTCTCCATATTAAGGCACATGAAAGTTCACATGTTCGAGAAGGCATTTCTGCCAAAAAACGCATTTGCAAAAAAACTTTTTTACGTTCAAATGACTCTCCTGTGAAGTCGTGACTTGCGACATAGGCCTAGTTTCCTGAATCGGGTCACATATGAATGAGAGTCATCCAATATACTGTAATAGAAATAAGGCCATGCTCATGGAATTTATTTTTGTCCTCCCTCATCTTCAACAACACTGACGGCCACTGGCTGCTACTGTTTATTATCTATCCTGTTGCGTAGTCACTTTACCTATATGTACATACAGTATATACCTCAATTACCTTGTACCCCTGCACATTGACTATGTACTAGTACCCCGTGTATATAGCCAAGTGAAGAGTTACTCATTGTGTATATGTTGCTCATGATATAATCTTCCTATATTTTTCTCTCTGCATTGTTGGGAGGGGCCTGTAAGTAAGCTTTTGACTCTTAGTCTACACCTTGATTTGGTTTTTATTTGTCTAATAAGTAATTTACTGTCTGGTGATGTCAGCAGGCAGTCCAAAACTCCATCCCATCAAAATAAGCTGAAATGTCAGTCTTTTCAAAAAGTTTACACTAAAAAGGCATTGTCATAATTTTCACAATTTTACAATGTTTTTCCAGCATCATAGTGTACGAATATATATATATATAAAAAAGAAAAATCACATTTTTTAACACTGGATTGATTTGGGGGGGCTGTGACCTAATGACACTTCTCCAGATGATGTTACCATTATCTTTTTTTGTTCATGGCACCCAGCCTTAGACTCTTCAAAGATCCCTGTCTGCCCAATCAGTGCTCACCCTGTTAGCATGGAGTAACATCCTGGGGGGTGGGGGGCAGCAGCACGGCTCAAACGATCGCTACCTCCGCTGGGGGTCAAATCAGTATCCTCTGCACAGTGACGCAACTGCAATTTTGCTCCGTTTGGGCTCTGCTGCTCTCCCGCTGCTTCAGGAAGGCCACTGACCTGAGCCTAAACCAGCCAGCCAGCCAGGCGGCCGCCGTCCTGGACCATAGGACACATTTGTACAAATGGTGAAGCATCCATGTGAGTTATACAAATAGAAAAATTGAACAACAATCCCAACATATCTGGCAATCCCTGCATGCCCCTTAAAAATCTATTTTTGTTGTTGTAACAAAACAATTTATTTTCTTGGGCAACTCAAAATACATACATTTAGACAACAAAATGTCACCGTTTTCTTATAGCCATTTCTAGGCCCAGTATTGCCACTTGACAACTTGGGTTAGGTGGCTGGGAGATTTGGCCTCCTTGGTTATGAATATATAAGTTCAGTTCTGCTTCATCGCAAGCTAACAGGCTAACTCACTAACAGGCTAATAGCCACCACACTATGAGGCAGTAGAGTATGTCCACCACACCAGTCATGAAATAAACTATAAAAACTATTTCAACTTCCCCCTGCACACAAACTTCAATTTGCAGCCACTAAGTGAATTCAAATTAAGGCCAAACCGACGGGGTTCAAAAACCATATTCCAACTTTCACAAGGTTAAATGTAATTTTTTTTATGCATACAAACTAAGCACTCCATCAGGTTCTAATGCATTTTCTACAAAGCAACGCAAATAGCCTTCCCTCCCTATAGCAATTAGGTGACCAAACCCTTTCTGAAAAGTTCCTGAACCCATTCAGTGCTCAGATTGAAAGCTATTCATCACAGCTAGCAACTCTGTCACTGCACATGGTGTACGGTGCAATTGAGCCTGTCTGCACAATGTAGGGCACTTAGAGATCTGAGGCGAATTATAATGGTCTTTAACTTTATTTGTTGTGCAATGCAAGTGTGCACCTATAAGCACAGCACCTATAACCATGCCACAGGCCACGTGAATAATGGCATACAGCTTTGCATATTTAACCAGGTAGGCCAGTCGAGAACAAGTTCTCAATTACAACTGCGACCTGGCCAAGATAAAGCATAGCAGTGCGTCAAAAACAACAACACAGAGTTACACATAAACAAACTACACTCAATAACACAAAATAAAATAAAAATAGAATCTATGTACAGTGTGTGCAAATGTAGAAGAATAATTTAAAAAACAATTTCAACTTAGCATTAATACTGGAGTGATATATGTGCAGATGATGATATGCAATTAGAGATACTGGGGTGCAAAAGAGCAAGAGGGTAAGTAATAATATGAGGATGAGGTAGTCGGGTGTGCTATTTAAAGATTGGCTGTGTACAGGTACAGAGAAGGAGATTGTCAAGCGGGACTACAATGCACACACGTAACAAACTTAAGACAATCCCGCACAAAACAAGGGCGGGTCTACCTACTAAATATAGGGAAGCTCATTAACCGAAAACAACAGAACACAGGTGAAACTAATAAGACAAAACAAACAGACAAACGAAAAAGGGATCGGTGGCGGCTAGTAGGACGGTGACGACGACCGCCGAGCACCGCCCGAACAGGTAGGGGAGCCAACTTCGGTGGAAGTCGTGACAGAGATATAAGACTCCAGCTTCAGAGATTTTTGCATTTTGTCCAACAAAAAGGAAAGGTGGCCAAAGTAAGTGTTGGCTTTGGGGATGACCAGTGCAATATATCCTGCTGGAGCGCGTGCTACAGGTGTATTTACTATGGTTACCAGTGAGCTGAGATAAGGTGGGGCTTTACCTAGCAAAGACTTATAGATGACTTGGAGCCAATGGGTTTGGCGACGGATATGTAGTGAGGGCCAGCCAACGAGAGCATAGAAGTTGCAGGGGTGGGTAGTATATGGGGCTTTGGTGATAAAACGGATGGCACTGTGATAGACTACATCCAGTTTGCTGAATAGAGTGTTGGGGGCTAATTTGTAAATTATATCAGCGAAGTCAAGAATGAGTAGGATAGTCAGTTTTACGAGGGTATGTTTGGCGGCATGAGTGAAGGAGATAGTTGTATTCGGCTAGTCGGGAGATGGGCCTAGATTTGAGGCTAGCTCCAGGCTAACTGGTGCTTGCTTCGGGACAGAGACGTTAGCCAGGAGAAGCAAAATAGGAAGCCAATTCTAGATTTCATTTTGGATTGGAGATGCTTAATGTGAGTCTGGAAGGAGAGTTTACGGTCTACCCAGACACCTAGGTATTTGTAGTTGTCCACATATTCTAGGTCAGAACCATCCAGAGCAGTAATGCTAGTTGGGCGGGAGGGTGAAGGCAGCAATCGGTTGAAGAGCATGCACTTAGTTTTACTAGCATTTAACTTCTTGTGGGCAGGGGGCAGCATTTTCACTTTCGGATAAATAGCATGCCAAAACTCAACTGCCTGCTACTCATCCCCAGAATATAAGATATGCATATTATTAGTAGATTTGGATAGAAAACACTCTGAATCATGTCTGTGAGAATAACAGAATTTATGTAGCAGGCAAAACCCTGAGGACAAATCATTCAGATTTTTTTTTTTTTTTTGATGTCACTGTCTTTTCAATGAGGTTTCTTAGAGACACCAGATTTCTAATGGACTTGCTTGCAGTTCCTACCGCTGCCACTGTATGTCACCAGTCCTTGGAAATCGGTTGAGGTTATTCCTTTGTGTAATGAAGAAGTAGGGCTATTGTAAATGAGGGTCACATGAAGTAAATTTTTTGAGAGAGGCATGTTATGAAAAAATTTGCGTCAGTTTGTTTTCTTTTTGTATTGAACACAGATCATCCCCTCTTCAAATTGATCGATTATTAACGTTTAAAAATACCTAACGTTCTATTACAAAGTAGTTTGAAATATTTTGGTAAAGTTTACACGTAACTTTTGATATATTTTGTAGTGACTTGGCGAAAATTGGAAGCTGTGTTTTTCTGGATGAAACGGTCCAAATAAATTGACATTTTGGATATATATCGACGGAATTAATCGAACAAAAGGACCATTTGTGATGTTTATGGGACATATTGGAGTGCCAACAAAAGAATTTCGTCAAAGGTAAGGCATGATTTATATTTTATTTCTGCGTTTTGTGTCGTGCTTGCAGTGAATTGAATTATGCTACTCTCTTTGTTTACTGTTGTGCTATCATCAGATAATAGCATCTTATGCTTTCGCCGAAAAGCCTTTTTGAAATCTGACATGTTGGCTGGATTCACAACGAGTTTAGCTTTAATTTGGTATCTTACATGTGTGATTTAATGAAAGTTTAATTTTTATATAATTTTATTTGAATTTGACGCGCTGTATTTTCCCTGGCTATTGGCCGGTGGGACGTTTTCCCTCCAATTTGACACACTGCACTCTATCTGAGAAGTATTTGGTGAACCAGGCAAGGCAGTCATATGTGAAGGCAAGGCTATTGAGTCTGCCGATATGAATGCGGTGATTGACAGAGTCAAAAGCTTTGGCCAGGTCGATGAAGACGGCTGCACAGTACTGTCTTTTATCGATGGCGGTTATGAGATCGTTTAGGACCTTGAGCGTGGCTGAGGTGCACCCTAGACCAGCTCGGAAAACAGATTGCATAGTCGAGAAGGTACGGTGGGATTCGAAATGGTTGGTGATCTGTTTATTAACTTGGCTTTTGAAGATTTTAGAAAGGTAGGCCGGCTGGATATAGGTCTTTAACAGTTTGGGTCTAAGTTGTCTCCCCCTTTGAAGAGGGGGCGACAGAGCTTTCCAATCTTTGGGGATCTCAGACGATACGAAAGAGAGGTTGAATAGGCTAGTAATAGGGGTTGCAACAATTTCGGTGCCAAATTTTAGAAATGTTTTCTTGCCCAGCTGATTTGTAGGGATCCAGATTTTGCAGCTCTTTCGGAATATCAGCTGTTTGGATTTGGGTGAAGGAGAAGCTGGGGGGGACTGGGCAAGTTGCTGCAGGGGATGCTGAGGTGTTGGTCGGGGTAGGGGTAGCCAGGTGGAAAGCATGACCAGCCGTGGAAAAATGCTTATTGAAATGATCGATTATTGTATATTTATCGGTGGTGACAGTGTTTCCTATCCTCAGTGCAGTGGGCAGCTGGGAGGAGGTGCTCTTATTCTCCATGGACATTACAGTGTCCCATAACTTTTTGGAATTAGTGCTACAGGAAGCAAATTTCTGTTTGAAAAAGCTAGCCTTAGCTTTCCTATCTGACTGAGTATATTGGTTCCTGACTTCCCTGAAAAGTTGCATATCACGGGGGCTATTCGATGCTAATGCAGAACGCCACAGGATGTTTTTGTGCTGGTCAAGGGCAGTCAAGTCTGGGGTGACCAAGGGCTATATCTGTTCTTAGTTCTAAACTTTTTGAATGGGTCATGCTTATTTAAAATCGAGAGGAAAGCACTTTTGTAGAGCAACCAGGCATCCTCTACTAACAGGATGAGGTCAAAATCCTTCCAGGATATCCAGGCCAGGTCGGTTAGAAAGGCCTGCTCGCTGAAGTGTTTTAGGGAGCGTTTGACAGTGTTGAGGGGTGGTCGTTTGACCGCGGACCCATTACACACGCAGGCAATGAGGCAGTGATCGCTGAGATCCTGGTTGAAGACAGCAGAGGTGTATTTAGAGGGCAAGTTGGTCAGGATGATATCTAAGAGGGTGCTCATGGTTACGGATTTTGGGTTGTACCTGGTAGGTTCCTTGATAATTTGCATTGAGTGACGATGAGAGAGGTTTTGACTCTAGAAGCACCATTTAAGCCAGGTGCGGTCACCACATGTGTGGGGTCCAGTGAGTTGCTAGGCGAGCTGGAGGCACGGAGATTCAGTCAGCTAGCGGCATGCTAGCAGATGAGCCTCAGCGGGACGTCGCAATGGGGGAGCCTGTAGAAAACCCCAATCTGATGGATCAGATGGATTTCTTCAGGCTAGCCGGGAGATGGGCCTAGCTCAAGGCTAACTCCAGGCTAACTGGTGCTTGCTTCGGGACAGAAACCCCCTCGGACGGTTACGTCAGTAGACCAGTCGTGATTGTTCGGGGGGCTCCGTGTCAGCAGAAAAGGGTCCAGGCCAATTGGCAAAAAAAGAGGTAATTGAAGCCCAGAAATTCTTGATAGATCTATTTGGCTAGCCGAGAGATGGGCCTAGATTTGAGGCTAGCTCCAGCCTAACAGGTGCTTACTTCGGAACAGAGCCGTTAGTCAGGAGCAGCCACTTGGATAGCAGATTGCTAATTGCGATGATCCGGAGTGAAGGTTCATAGCTTGCGGTAGGAATCCGGAGATATGGTGGTGAAAAGCAGTCCGATAGGCTCTTAGTTGATATTGCGCTGTGCAGGCTGGCAGGAGTTGACCGGGCTGAAGCTGGCAGATGTTGACGGTGATGGCTAACTAGCAGTGGCTAACTGACTACTAGCTAGTAGCTGGCTAGCTTGAAGGGGGTTACGGTTCTAAAGTATAAAATATATAATACTGTACAGCTGGGATATTTAATGTACTGTTAGTGTTAATACTACTAACTAATCTCCCTAGCCCTACAGTATGTATACTACATGTAGATTTGACTTTGATAATGTGCTGATTGTATAAGATAATAATAACCACTAATAATCCTAATCCAGGCACTTGTCATCTCCCGTCTGGATTACTGCAACTCGCTGTTGGCTGGGCTCCCTGCCTGTGCCATTAAACCCCTACAACTCATCCAGAACGCAGCCCGTCTGGTGTTCAACTTTCCCAAGTTCTCTCACGTCACCCCGCTCCTCCGCTCTCTTCACTGGCTTCCAGTTGAAGCTCGCATCCGCTACAAGACCATGGTGCTTGCCTACGGAGCTGTGAGGGGAACGGCACCTCCGTACCTTCATGCTCTGATCAGGCCCTTCACCCAAACAAGGGCACTGCGTTCATCCACCTCTGGCCTGCTCGCCTCCCTACCTCTGAGGAAGTACAGTTCCTGCTCAGCCCAGTCAAAACTGTTCGCTGCTCTGGCACGCCAATGGTGGAACAAACTCCCTCACGACGCCAGGTCAGCGGAGTCAATCACCACCTTCCGGAGACACCTGAAACCCCACCTCTTTAAGGAATACCTAGGATAGGATAAAGTAATCCTTCTAACCCCCCCCCCCCCCTTAAAAGAGTTAGATGCACTATTGTAAAGTGGTTGTTCCACTGGATATCATAAGGTGAATGCACCAATTTGTAAGTCGCTCTGGATAAGAGCGTCTGCTAAATGACTTAAATGTAAATGTAACCACCAATCCACTAACATACTGTAATTAAAGAACTGTTTATATTTATTACTTCTGGATTCCCCTACATCGTGTTATTATCATTCACATCTGAATAGGGCTCCCGAGCGGCGCAGCGGTCTAAGGCACTGCATATCAGTGCAAAAGGCGTCACTGCAGTCCCTATTTAAAATCCAGGCTGTGTCACATCTGGCCGTGATTGGGAGTGTCATAAGGTGGCGCACAATTGGCCCAGCGTTGTCCGGGTTTGGCCGGGGTAGGCCGCCTTTGTAAATAAGAATTTGTTCTTATTAACCTGTTTGGGCTGCACGCTGAATATTGAAAAAACTGGAAAATGTGTGCACATTTTCAAACGGCCTCCTAAGAAACTTTTTATTTTCCAATATGCATATATTTACTACTGTTGGATAGATAACAGTCTGTAGTTTCTAAAAAGGTTTGAATTGTTTCTCTAAGTCGAACAGAAATATTTTTACAGCCATTTTCCCAGCCGAATTGAGTTTCCCAAAATGCGATGTGTCTCTTTAAGACCTTCTCTATAAAAGGCCATTTGACTTGGGACCATATTAACACGTCAGAGGCGTTCGTCAGACTGTAATGCGGAAGTGAGAATTGAAAGGAGTCGAATATCTCGTCCCTGGACTGAATAACAGAACTTCTTGTGAGACCTGCGCAGTTAAAATAAAAATCCGGGCGCGAAGGATAATTTGATCTCGGCTTCTGGAACAAGGTAGATAACGTTGAATATGATGCCTGACTACGATATTATTTGCTACATGTCACAAAATCATCCTAAAGTAGGTTTTTTCAATATACTTTAATTATATTATTGCAATTTATTCTGGACTTTAGATGTGAAACGACGGAAGAATTTTTTGAAGAAACGCTTTCTGGCGCAGCAATGCTACCGTGCTAGCTAACCAAAGAGGGAAATCATTCGTTCTGGAACCCAACTAAAGACTCTACTGGACATTGGACCCCGTTACAACATTCTGATGGAGTACCAAGAAAGATAAGACCCAATTTGGGATGCTTTTTCATATATATGTCGAACTGTTGAATGCTAACTCTGCTAACTATGCTAGGCTAGCGCTTGACTAGAATCAATGCTGCCTTATGCTAGCTTATGATGTTAGCTAATATAACGATATATTGTGTTTTCGCTGTAAAACACTTCAAAAATCGGAAATGTTGTCTGTATTCACAAGATATCTGTCTTTCATTAGTTATCCACCATATGTTTTTCTGAAATGTTTTATGAGGTGTAATTAGTAGCCGACGTTGGTGTATGTATTTTCTCTGGCTACTCCCGGCTGGATTCAGACTGTAGCTATGTATTAGCATTTTTGGGGAGCATCAATGTAAAACAGATTTATAGCTAAAATATGCACTTTTTATGAACAAAACATAGATTTATTGTGTAACATGTTATATGACTGTCATCTGAGGTCGTTTTTTCTGGGCTCTTTAGGTTGGTTTTAGTTTATTTCGGTTGGTTGTGCATGCTACTTCAATCATAATTCATACTTCATAATCATAATTCATACGTGTCTGTCCACTTTTGTATTTGGTGGTGAGCTAACATAAATATATGTGGTGTTTTCTCTGTAAAACATTTAAAAAATCGGACATGTTGGCTGGATTGACAAGATGTTTATCTTTCAAATGCTGTATTGGACTTGTTAATGTGTAAAAGTTAAATATTTTTAAAAAATAGATTTTGAATTTCGCGCTCTGCAGGGGTGTCATTTTCGGTCCGAGGTCGGGCTTGCACCCCAAACAGGTTAACTGACTTGCCTAGTTAAATAAAGGCAAAATATTTTTTTTTTTATACATATTGAAATACTCCATATATGCAAGGAAACAAAAACATTTGCAAACAAGAGTGCATACTGTAGATCATGCCTCACATACTGGTATTGTTTTAGAAGGGTATGGAGAACGTGTGTGTGTGGACGTATGATAGAGTGAAAGAGCGATGATAACATGTGCATATAATCACAATAAATGTGAAAGTGAGAGAAAGAGAAGTGTAGCTATAGGAATATATTCATGAGAGCATAGTCACATCAAATGAGAGTTAGAGCCAGAGCGTGATGGGGAGGGAGCAGAGTACAGTACAGTGAACATGTGCAATGTGGATCCTATATATGCTAATAGCATGCACACTTAATTCCCTTAGTCATGTGCTTGTATCCGTAGGGAAGGTGGGTGGAGACGACAGAAGATGGGAAAAACAAGAAAGGGAGAGCCGGAGAGGAGTACAGTAGACCTACATCATGGAATTATGTAAAGTAGCCCTACATCATGATTGCTCACCACCAGTGAAAATATATTTGGACAACATGACCGTCCCCTGACCTCTTGGAAAGGGGCAGATGGACACGTGGATTAAGAGGCTATAGGCATGGCGGAGCAAAAAGGGGAAGAGAGCGAGAGTAGAAATGATCCGGCCTTATTAGAGCTAGCCCCATTTTCGAACGACACAAGGAGGCATTAACATAATTGCCATCAGTCTCCACCGTCAAATCAATCCGAATCCCCTGAACTCTCTGCCGGGAGAGACCTCATTACCTGCCCGTTTCAAGGCGAATCATATGTTTAGAGAGAGAGAGAGAGACTCTCAAAGTCACATAAATGTATTCTTGGGTTTGCTTAAATAGTTGTTAAACTTAAAAAATATTCGAGGCCTGACAGAGGAGCAGGAAATAGGAGATGATATGTAAGTAATTGTGATAGGTGTTGACTGAGTGATTGTGCTGTGTCGGTGCATGTCTGTAACCGTACGAGCACCCCTTCCAAGGGACGTGACGGACTGGATCATATCACACCGGGCCAGTGGAGCATACTGTCATGGAGGGCTAGATTTCTCTACCTGCTTTTGAATCCTCTTCTTCTCTGCTCCATCAGTTGGGATGTTTGTTTAGATGTTAACGTGGCAGCATCCCTCCTCTCGAAACACACAAACACATACAGTAACACATAGTAACATGGACGCATACACACACACGCACACACAAACAAACACACACAGACAGACACACAATAACATGATGTACTGTACACGCTTAGAAAAAAGGTGCTATCTAGAACCAAAAACGGTTGTTTGCCTGTCCCCATAGGAGAACTCTTTTGAAGAACCCCTACAACTTTCCACAGATGGTTCTACATGGAACCCAAAAGGGTTCTACCTGGAACCAAAAAGGGGTATCCTATGGGGACAGTCGCAGAACCCTGTTTTCTAAGAGTGTATGCATGCGTGTGCACATGCATATGCACACACAAACACACTCACACACAAACACACGGTACAGATTTGAGCCAGCTGTGTACAGGTACACCCTTAGGACTCAAGGTGAAACGCAGCCATCTGTGTCACAGTGGAAGAGAACGATAACGAGGGGAATTGAGAGGGGGATAAAAAGAGTAGGTTTGATAGTTGGTCTCTATTGATGTTCAACAATTTTACAGATTTTCGATGTGAGCATGTGACTGTCACTAATGGTCCAGAATATAATGGACCATCATTTCCACAGCTATCTATGACTGATATACAGTACATCAGATCCTTTTTAGTGTTCTTCATTTGCCAAGATTTACTCTTTGATAGACTATTCAGACAAATTGAATGTGATTTATATCTCAGTCCGGGTGTGTTTATTCTCCTCTCTAATGTCTCAAATGATTATTGTTCATATATACAATCTGTTTATCTATAACATTTTATTTTAGGGCAAGATAAAATGTCTTATTTTTTTGCAGATTTGTTTATAACAATTAATTAAGTTGATCAAATGATCAATATAAGTGCAAGTTTTCTTATGATATATTTCTGAGATTTATTCTTCACTTTATTTTGATGACTTTGTACTAAATAACAAGTACTTTGGCTGTCCAAAGTAATTTGATATATTCCATGAAAATATCTTTATCTAATTCATATTGAACCCTTGTGTTGTCTTAAGGGTAAAAAAAATGACGCACCACCATGTTTAACAGCAGAGAAAAAAAAACGAAATTATCTTTCTTCAACTTGAAATTTTATATTTTTTCCTAGAGTGACCCCAACATTGGAAAATGTGAAACATCGCCTTTGTTCATATTTTCATATTTCATGAAAGCTGTACACCACCATGGTACAAAGATTGTCTTAGGTTCATCTTTGACCCGACAGTTATAAAATAATTTACACACCACGAAACCACACACACGAAACCACACACACACACACACACACACACACACACACACACACACACACACACACACACACACACACACACACACACACACACACACACACACAATGAGAAATTGAGATTATGTGTGCTGCTGATTGTACTCATCCAGCATCTCCTGAAGAGGAAGATCACCATGGTTGGCACAGTTAGAAAGAACAATCCTTGCAACAAGGGGGAGGAGGCCTTCTCATCAAACCCCACCACCACTCTAGTTTCCTACCTCCTGTTTTGTGCACACTGCACAAAACAGCTGAGATCAGTGATCGTGAGGACAGGAAGCCAGCCATCATCCTGGACTATAACCACAACAAAGGAGGCGTGGACAACCTGGACAAGGTGATTGGAACTTACAGCTGCAGGAGGATGACTGCCCGCTGGCCCCTGGTCATCTTCCATAACATCATTTATATGTTGTCATACAATGCCTTTGTGATATGGAACAAGATCAACCCTACCTGGATGCCTGATAAGCGGAACAAGAGGAGGGTGTTCCTGGAGCAGCTGGGAAAGGCACTTTCCAAACCCCACACATTCAAAGAAGGGAGTGCCTCCTCCGCACAGCAGCCTCTGCAGCGCTTGTGAAAGCTGTTCAGGAGGCTGACTCTTGTCCTGATCCACCTGATGCTGCAGCAGGGGCAGGCAAGAGGAGGAGGTTGCAATTCTGTCCCCCAAAGAAGGACTGTAAAACAAATACTATGTGCTGCACATGTGAGAAATACATCCGCAAAGTCCATGCACACACACTTGTATACTGTCCTAGGTTAGCTAATTAGATTTGATTGAGTCATGTTCTTCAAGTTTTAGTTTTTTATCTATTATCTTATTTTAATCGTATTGTTGTTGTTTATACACCTTGTGGGTGGGTACAATGTTTTAAAAAAATGGGAGAAGACTAGTATTTTGTAGTTGAATTCCTCATTGTACAGTATATAAGAATATATCAATATGTTGCCAAAACGTTTCAAGACTGTTATTGTTTCCCTTCAATACAATGCATTCAAAACTCCTTTCTGCACATTTCTGCTAGTTTCTTATGCTATACAAGTGCTATCTCTTGCTAAAAAATGTATTTTTACACCAATGCAGTACTTTTAGCAATAAAAAACCTCACTTTAGTAAAGAAAACAATTATGGCAGGTGTGTTGTAATAAAAATGATTGGTGTCCACTGGTTAAATGCAGTCTTTCTGCATTGTGAAGAGGGAAAACCCAGATATTCACAAAGTTTGTGATGAATGACAGGTTGTTTCTTCATGCAAAATAGATTTGGGGTTTAAAATTCAATTAAGCTGCTTATTTTATGGGTTTAGAGTGGAGGCGGGACATTATTTACCCTTAGGACAAGGGGAGTATACAGAATGTTAAGACTACACAAGGGTTAATCAGAGTTTATAAACACAAACTATTGCAAAAATGTCAGAACCGAGTTTCACAGGAATACGGATTGTTTTCTATGTTTACACTATGTCCTACATTCTCGCCCTCCCTCTTAACCAGAGACCCCCCCTTTCGGAAATATTTCCCATCATGCAACTCATTCTGTCCTTTGAGTAACCCCATCCGCAATGATGTCACAGTCTAGTCGCGGGCAGGGTCACAGCTCGGTCACTTTTGTCCAATCAAATTCATCTGTGCCAACTTTGCCTAGCTGACACTGGTGCTAATCACGAGCTCGCCAACACCATTGGAGTAGCGTCTGTAAAGAAATGAGAGCAACGAAAATAACGGTGAAACACCAGATCTTGCATGGCCAGCCTCTCACTCGCTCGTCTAATGGAAGATGTCCCACTTTTCTAGATCGTTTTCCTTTAATATCCTTTGTTGACGAGAAATGATTATCTTTCCAGCTGTGATCGACTCATACTCAAGGGGCATTTTTTCACATTGGCCTCTTTGTTTTGTGACAACTTTGGCTTCTCGTGGTGTTAACAGGTCAACGGCAGTGCAGAAAGGTGAAGCCGAGTTTGTAATGAGTTGACACTTTGGGGATCATGAAAACACCTCCCTCTCCGTCCGACTTATACAGCTGAGAAGCCCTGAAGAATGTTAACACATTATCAACGACCCCCCATTGCCCTTACCTTTGTCCAGTTGTCACCTGGCATTAGGTGGCTTCACTAGGAAGCTCTTCGAGGGTGAAGAGGGAAGTGAGAGCAGGGGATACATGGCAGTATGCTACATGACAAGTTCGTCAGTGGATAGACTGTTAGAGGCTATGACAGATAGCTCAAAATGCAGTAGTTGAATTAATGTCTCCAATTGAAATACATTATGGTTCATCCGCTTTGGATAGAGAATGATATTAACCATATTTTTTTTTTTTTTTTTTTTTATTTCACCTTTATTTAACCAGGTAGGCAAATTGAGAACACCTTCTCATTTACAATTGCGACCTGGCCAAGATAAAGCAAAGCAGTTCGACACATAAAACAACACATAGTTACACATGGAGTAAAACAAACATACAGTCAATAATACAGTGAAAAATAAGTCTATATACAATATGAGCAAGTGAGGTGAGAAGGGAGGTGAAGGCAAACAAAATATATATATATAAATAAATAAAAATATAAAAAGGCCATGGTGGCGAAGTAAATACAATATAGCAAGTAAAAAAAAGTAAAAAAAGTAGAGATAGTAGAGATAGAAAAAAGTAGAGATAGAAATAATGGGGTGCAAAGGAGCAAAATAAATAAATAAATAAATACAGTAGGTAAAGAGGTAGTTGTTTGGGCTAAATTATAGATGGGCTATGTACAGGTGCAGTAATCTATGAGCTGCTCTGACAGCTGGTGCTTAAAGCTAGTGAGGGAGATAAGTGTTTCCAGTTTCAGAGATTTTTGTAGTTCGTTCCAGTCATTGGCAGCAGAGAACTGGAAGGAGAGGCGGCCAAAGGAAGAATTGGTTTTAGGGGTGACCAGAGAGATATACCTGCTGGAGCGCGTGCTACAGGTAGGTGCTGCTATGGTGACCAGCGAGCTGAGATAAGGGGGGACTTTACCTAGCAGGGTCTTGTAGATGACCTGGAGCCAGTGGGTTTGACGACGAGTATGAAGCGAGGGCCAGCCAACGAGAGTGTACAGGTCGCAGTGGTGGGTAGTATATGGGGCTTTGGTGACAAAACGGATGGCACTGTGATAGACTGCATCCAATTTATTGAGTAGGGTTTTGGAGGCTATTTTGTAAATGACATCACCGAAGTCGAGGATTGGTAGGATGGTCAGTTTTACAAGGGTATGTTTGGCAGCATGAGTGAAGGATGCTTTGTTGCGGAATAGGAAGCCAATTCTAGATTTAACTTTGGATTGGAGATGTTTGATGTGAGTCTGGAAGGAGAGTTTACAGTCTAACCAGACACCTAGGTATTTGTAGTTGTCCACATATTCTAAGTCAGAGCCGTCCAGAGTAGTGATGCTGGATGGGCGGGCAGGTGCAGGCAGCGATCGGTTGAAGACTATGCATTTAGTTTTACTTGTATTTAAGAGCAATTGGAGGCCACGGAAGGAGAGTTGTATGGCATTGAAGCTCGCCTGGAGGGTTGTTAACACAGTTAACATATCATCCCCCCCATATAGAACGATGATCGAGCTAATGTACGCATTCGATATTCTACAATTATTTCCATAAATGATGCTGACAATTATGTCAATAACTAACAAAGTTATGCAAATTATAGATTAGATTACGGAAAACCATTGTCGGTATAGGTCCAGTAGTTCTTAATTCAGCTCTTATTTTACCAGGTAAAAATCTAGATGACATCGAGAATACATTATTTTGGTAATATAACTACATTTTAAGTCCAAATACTAAAGATGGGCATCCTGTCACTTTATCAACACGCTTAATATCCCCCTGGTGCACCATAAAACACAAATAATGGGCCATTATTTCAACGGTTCAGACACTGATGCACTCCATACTGTCCACTGTGTTTGTAGTCAGGACAGATAAAGACAAACCGAGGGATTTTCTTCCAGGACACTGCTGTTTATACTCTATTTTATGTTTATCACTACCTTCTCCCACTTCTCTCCTATGGCAGACCTTTTTTTCCTGCTATATCAAGGACGCCGAGGAGGACGCAGCATGATTGCTTTCTCACCCAGGAAGTAATCACATCGGACCTGCCACACTTCTGATTAAGACTGATAAATATCGACGGACAGCTAATGAGATGTCAAACAGAAGATAGCCCCTCCCACGAAGCCCACCGCTGCCACTAATAAAGAAAAAAAAAATGATTTACATCTCAGCAATGTCATGGCCGTCTTTCATTGGCATAAAGCACAGGCTATTAGTTATCCTCAACGGACAAAATGGGAGAGAAGGGAATGTGTGGAATCTGCAGTCTAGGAAATAGTCACTAAAAGATGCTTTGTGGGTTGTTATCTTTCATAATTGTGTATGTTAAAGGAGGAATTAGCATTCATGTGTGTTCAATCCCAAAAAAATCTTCACCTTCATGTTCAGCTCTCCCTGTGGTGTACGGTGGGAAGAGGCTCAAGGTACGCAGGTCAATTTGTTAATTAAAAGATAATCTTCCATGTTTACCTCGAATCGATTGAATGACTGTTCGTTCGACCCAATGTCCGACATGAGCCTTAAAGTCAAAAAGTTGTGGAATGCCGTAAATATATTAGGAATGTGGATCTCCTTAAGGAGCTCATATGCATTTTGGTTAGTCTGATAATGACTATGCCACCCAGATTCCACAATGTAAACAGCTACATTTTCACTCAGACGAGTAGACAGACAGACAGACCACAAGAGACGCCCAAGAGACGTCTGTTCCTCTCTGATGAGGACGTTAGCTCAGCAGGGCGTATCAGAGAGTGTGCTTCACTATCTTGAGGACCATCTTGTGTGGCGTGGGTTTCTGTGTGTGTTCTATTCACCAGCTTGGCAGGCCCAACGTCAATGTGTTTTCATGCTGCAGCATGTGATTTCTCTCTTTTTTTGTGTAGCCCTATTGAAACACGTCCCATATTACGTTTGTGGAGTTCATCTCCCAAATATACATCCTATGCCAGATTATTACATACAGTATCCCTGTCATTTGACTGTTGATTGAAAGCTTTGGCAGTGAAGTTCAAGCATCTCTGTGCACGCCCATAATCTTGTGGAATATTTGTCCTTGGCAGGGCTACCCACCATCGATGGTGATCCATCAGAGAGAGAGAGGGACCCCGCAGCTGCACCAAAACACCCAACAATGGGTCACTTGTTCTGGGGACAGAGAATATATGGTGCCCCCTTTGGAGAGAAGACAAGCAGGGGGTTAAAATATTTTGAGGGGTTTTGGGATGGAATAATCCCTTGTGATGTTACTTTGAATGGGGGAGACCGCCCCAGACTTGGTTTCTATCGGATAAATGTTTATTTGACAAGATGAAACCAATGAAGATGCATATCTTATACACTGAGTGTACAAAAAATTATGATCACCTGCTCTTTCCATGGGATAGACTGACAAGGTGAATCCAGGTGAAAGCTATGATCCCTTATTGATGTCACTTGTTAAATCTACTTCAATCCCTGTATAAGAAGGGGAGGAGACAGGTTAAAGAAGGATTTTTAAGCCTTGAGAGAATTTAGTCATGGATTGTGTATGTTTGCCATTCAGAGGGTGAATGGGCAAGACAAAAGATATAAGTGCCTTTGGTAGTAGGTGCCATGTGCATCAGTTTGAGTGTGTCAAGAACTTTTGTGAAATATCACAGCACAGTTGAAAAATATATGGCAAATAGACATCAAATCTGGATGGTTTTCAGAGATAGATGGGAGTGGTCGAGGGGAGCTGATCGGTGGGACTAAAACCAAAAAAAGATAACTAATGTAAAATATACTGTGTCTGTAAAATGTATATAATATGTATATATTCCTGTGTCACAAAGTAACAAAATAACACACATGCCATGTTTGATAGTTGGTCTATTTTGATGTTTGGGGCAGGTAGCCTAGTGGTTAGAGCATTGGGCCAGGAACCAACAGGTTGCTGGATGGAAAACTGGAGCTTACAAGGTAAATATCTGTCGCTCTGCCACTCAACAAGGCAGTTAACCCACTGTTCCATGGTAGGCTGTCATTGTAAATAAGAATTTGTTCTTAACTGACTTGCCTAGTTAAATAAAAGTTCAAAACAAATCTACACTTAACAGATATTCGATGTGAGCGTATGACTGTCACTAACGGTCCAGAATATAATGGATCATCATTTCCACAGATATCTATGACTGATATACAGTATAACAGATCCTGTTCATTGTTCTTCAATGGCCAAGATTTACTCTTTGATAGACTCGTCAAATTGAATGTGATATACATCTCAGTTAATGAGAAATATGTGGCCAGGGTGTGTTTACTCTCCTCTCTAACGTCTCAAATGGTTATTGTTCACATATACAATATGTGTATCTAAAACATTTTATTTTAGTGCAAGATAAAAACCTGTTTTTTTTTTCCTGATTTTTGTAAAAACAATCATGGTTATTTCAGTTGATCAAATGATCGGTATAAATGCATGCAAAACATACTGTGTCTGTAAAATGAATATAATATATATGAGCTAGAAGTTGAAGCCTAGGCGTTGTTGTCTATTAGTTTACTACAATTAGGAGAGGGGTAGGTAGGTTTAGGGGAAAATAATAAAGGGAAGAAGAAATATATATATACACATGGGGGATTGGAAATGATGCAGAAAATGACATGATAGAAGCCCCAATCTATTAGCAATGTTAAAGCTGAACCCCCCCCCCCCCCCCCCCCCCCCCTGGGTGTACCTGAGTGTATCAAGAATGGTCCACCACCAAAAGGATATCCAGCCAACGTCAAAACTGTGGTAAGCATTGGGAGTCAATATAGGCCAGCATCTCTGGAACGCTTTCGAGACCTTGCTCCGAAAAAGTGAGGCTGTTCTGAGGGCAAAACGGGGTGCAACTCAACATTTTTGGGATGGTGTCCCTAGTGTTTTCTACACTCTGTATATCATTTTGTATGGGTTTAACGGGCGAACACATACAGCTTTAATGTCACTGACACATTACAGGGCTGAGAGGAGCATCCTTTCATTTCCTTCAAAATCATAGGGGGATGAGTGTATTAAAAGCATACTGGCTTTATGGCAGGTCATGAATAAAGAAAGGATCATCGCTAATCAGGCAGGCATGTAATAAATGCTCGGCACCTCCCCTTCCTATACCCATTACTGTTGTCAGGTACAGGACAGATAGCATAATGACATACTAAATAAGAAAATGATAAGACCTATGATTTGTTTACATGCAATTCATACGCTGACATTTAACAGCTGACCATTGGAAAAGCAATTAGACCCACATTTTCTCACACTTGTAGGCAAATTTCCCTATTGGATCAGTAGTGTGGACATTTCCTCTCTGGTCTTGGCTTAGGTTTCTGCTGTAGCATGCTTGAAAGTGTCATAGGCCTCTGTCTACCAGCATCCCCTGTGCAAGTCCACACACACACACACACAAACACTCACTCACAAACACTTTTTTGGTCTCTAACACATACACACTCACACTCTTAGCCCATTCTTTGTTCGAAGTCATTGCCAATTAGCAAGTTGCAGCTGCGAAGCTGTAATTAAGGCTGTCCAGTCGGTTGGTGTCTGTGCACAGCTTAGCTCCGACAGGTTCAATGGTAAACGCTACGCTATTTGTCCAGCAATTATGTCAGGTCCCTATGTCACAGTACAGATTTGGCCAATTAGTCACACCAAGCAAAAGAGAAAGAAAGGGTTCATACCAGACGAGATTGGAAAGGATGAACAACTAGAGGGAGCGAGAGAGAGGGAGTGGGAGGAAGAGAGTCTTAAGGGAAAAAGAGAATACAGGAGAGAGGGCTTTGCGGCGAGGGGAAGGAGGATGTAATGAACAAACACAGTGTGTTCGGTCGGAAAGAGGATCAACACGAAGCATGATCATACACACACCAAAGACAGAGAGAAATCCGCTAGCTCGCACCAGATTTATGCAAATGCCATCGAAGCAACCAGGGGATAAGCAATTCATCTTTATTGATGCCTCAATAATTCTCCATCTCATTATGACATACAGTAAGAAGTATGTTGATGAAATATGCCAGAAACAATCAATATAAGTAACGTCCCACTGGGCACACCACGTGATTTCAATGTGGAAATTTCCGTAATAGGGAACGGGGGGGTAACAAGCCCCCTCTAAGAACAATGTCCAATTGCTGACATAAAAAAGCTAAGTTAGGTAAAAATTAGGTATGTGGGTGATGATCATGCTTCGGCAAACAAACTATGAAAGGCAATAATTGGCTACAGTTGACACTTTTTTATTTAATTTAATGAAATGTTGTTTTTAGAAAAGGGGAATATTTCCCAAGCACAGGGGTAACTGCAGTTTATAAATGTTTATATACATTACACATCAAATATAATTAAGTAGTCGGCTTGAGGATAAATGGAGCCACGATTTATTGTTGAGCTCGGCAGGTTTTGTCTGGCTAATAGCCTACACATATCGGCTGCTATCAAGGTAAATCAACTGAAATCCAACTTGAAACTCGTCTGGTCTTCTGAAGTCCTCCTTGCTGCTTCTCTTAGAAAGAGAGAGACAAGCACAGACACCTAGAGGATTTCTTTCTATGTAGAGGCCTGTAGTAGCTACAGTATGCGACTGCGTCACCTTGCATTTTTGTGTGCAAATATTTTCACCGTGGCCTGTAGGTCCAGGTTGCGGGCCCGACTGTTTTTTATACTGAATATTGACAATCCAGATAGTCTTTCATGAGACATTATGAACTGAGCTGCACACATTGCGCTGCACACTATTTAAAATGAGTGTTGCCTGATGCATGTGAAGATATTTCAGAGATAAGGGACTGTTGATATTGCAATCACACAACTCAAACGCTGGTTCACCAGTATGACCAAAATCGCAAACCGCTTTATTTGTTTGAGCCTTCAAGAACTGTTGTCCACTAAATATGATCATCTGTTTGCATCTGTCAATTTATTGGCTGTTCAGTATCCAGACGACCTGTCCCAAAGCTTATTATATTATACCATTTTTTATTGTGATTTATCAAGGGGTACTGCTGCACCCTCAGTACCACTATTGCCTGCGGCTATGCAAGGTTTGTCTATGTTGAAAAACATCATATCTGTGGTTGAAATTGACTTTTTACAAATCCACGTCCCAATACTGTACGTTGACAAAGATTTCACGTCACAATACATTGACAAATTACGTTGAAACAACGTTGATTCAACCAGTTTGTGCCGAGAGGGGTAGCACCATATCATTAGCCATAGGAATGTCTACAGTACCTCATGTTGGCACTGGCCCATATACATCATACTGAAATGTCATAATATACGTTGGGAGTGCTTTCCTAAAGTAGTGCTGGCTGTCTACCATACATCCCCGCTCTGCTTCAGTGTAAGTATTTGGTTCTGGTTCAACTTGTCTTTTTTTGAACAACGGTTAACGCGTTGTAATGTCATGGTGCTCACAAAGTAGACTGACAGCAGCTGATTACAATAGCAAGTTAAGAGATAGTAAGCAGTACCGGGCCTGTGTCCCCTGAATTCCGCTGCCCTAATATACAGTAACAGTTATTAAATGTTTTACTATTTTCTATATTGTAGAATAATAATGAATACATCAAAACTATAAAAAAACACATATGGAATCATGGAATAACCAAAAAATATATTATAGCCACCTTTTGCCTTGACACAGCTTTGCACACTCTTGGCATTCTCTTAACCAGCTTCATGAGGAATGTTTTTCCAACATTCTTGAAGGAGTTCCCACATATGAGCACTTGTTGGCTGCTTTTCTTTCACTCTGAGGTCCAAATCATCCCAAACCATCTCAATTGGTTTAAGGTTAGGTGATTGTGGAGTCCAGGTTAAATGATGCAGCACTCCATTACTCTCCTTCTTGGTCAAATAGCCATTACACAGCCTGGAGGTGTGTTTTGTTTCATTGTCCTGTTTAAAAACAAAGTATAGTACCACAAAGCACAAACCAGATGGGATGGCGTATCGCTGCAGAATGCTGTGGTAGGCTTGCTGGTTAAGTGTGTCTTGAATTCTAAATAAATCACAGACATTGTCACCAGCAAAACACCCCCACACTATCACACCTCCTCCTCCATGCTTCACGGTGGGAACTACACATGCAGAGGTCATCCATTCACCTACTATGCGTGTCACAAAGACATGGCGGTTGGAACCAAAAATCAAAAATCTGGACTCATCAAACCAAAGGACAGATTTTCACCACTCTAATGTCCACTGCTCATGTTTCTTGGTCCAAGAAAGTCTCTTCTTCATTTTTGGGTCCTTTAGTAGTGGTTTCTTTGCAGCAATTCGAGAATGAAGGCCTGATTCACGCAGTCTCCTCTGAACAGTTGATGTAGAGATGTGTCTGTTACTTGAACTCTTAAGTATTTATTTGGGCTGCAATTTCTGAGGCTGGTAACTTTAATGAACTTATCCTCTGCAGTAGAGAAACCTCTGGGTTTTCCTTTCCTGTGGCCGTCCTCATGAGAGCCAGTTTCATCATAGTGATTGTTGGTTTTTGCAACTGCACTAGAATAAACATTCAAAGTTCTTGAAATTTTCCGGATTGACTAACCTTCATGTCTTAAAACCTTTTGTCAATAGGGGGGCGCTATTTTCACTTTGTAAAAAATCGTGCCCAAATTAAACTGCCTCGTACTCTATTCTTGCTCGTACAATATGCATTTTTTTATTACTATTGGATAGAAAACACTCTCAAGTTTCTAAAACCGTTTGAATTATATCTGTGAGTAAAGCAGAACTCATTTTGCAGCAAACTTCCTGTCAGGAAGTGAAAAATCTGAAATCGAGGCTCTGTTCCAGGGCCTTCATATTCATTTGCTTGAAATCTATGGATATATATGCACTTCATACGCCTTCCACTAGATGTCAACAGGCAGTGGGAGGTGGAATGGGGTGTCTAGCTTGATCTGAGGTCGAACAAGAGCTCTTGGAATGACGTGACCCCAATTTACTTTGTCAAGCAAGGCACGGGAAGGACATCGCAATTGGCTTCTGAATAGCGTTCGGTATAGACGTCTAATAACTCCGGCTTTGATTTTATTTGATACATGTGATAATATCATCGTAAAGTATGTTTTTTCAATATAGTTTTATCAGATTATTGAACGTTTATCGGGAGTTTTGGCGTTTTCCGTTCTCCGCGTTTGAAGATGGACATCTTTGCGCCACATGGCTTGCTATGGTTGCTAATTCGACAGGCGAAGAGGACATTCTAAAACCAAACAACGATTTATTCTGGACAAAGGACTCCTTGTACAAGATTCTGATGGAAGCTCAGCAAAAGTTGGAACCATTTATGGTGTTATTTCGTATTTCTGTGGAAAATGTTTAGTTCTATTATCCAGCGTTTTGGAGGGCGCTGTCTCGCTATAACATAAGCTGTATGTCGTACTAAAGTTATTTAAAAAAATCTAACACAGCGGTTGCATTAACCTGTTAGGGGGGCAGCCCGACACCGGTACACTTATGACAACATCTAGCTCAAAGTGCAGGGCGCGAAAATCAAAAGATATATTTTTTAAATATTTAACTTTCACACATTAACAAGTCCAAGACACCAGATGAAAGGTGCCCATCTTGTGAATCAAGTCAACATGTCCGATTTTTAAAATGTTTTACAGGGAAGACAAAATATGTAAATCTATTAGCTAACCACGTTAGCAAAAGACGCAACTTTTCTAACTCCATCAGTTTCTTACTCCATCAGGTGCTATCACAAATTCGACCAAATAAAGATATAAATAGCCACTAACCAAGAAACAAATTCATCAGATGACAGTCTGATAACATATTTATTGTATAGCATATGTTTTGTTCGAAAAATTTGCATATTTCATGTAGTTTACATTGCAGCCACCATCAGAAATTGCATCGAAAGCGGCCAATATATTTACAGACACCAACGTCAAATAGCTAATTACTCATCATAAAACATTTCTGAAAAATACATAGTCTGCAGCAATTGAAAGACAGGCATCTTGTGATTCCAAACAATATTTCCGATTTATTAAATGTTTTACAGCGAAAACAAAATGTATCGCTATATTAGCGTAGCTACAATAGACAGAAACAATTGGGCGCCCACGGCCAGTTCACATGCACGACAGATATATGAAATAACATCATAAAATGGGTCTTACTTTTGCTGATCTTTCATCAGAATGTTGAAGAAGGTGGTTCTGTCCAGATGAGTCGTTGTTTGGATTCAGAATGCCAAATTTCCCTCTTCAATTAGCATTGGCACTAGCCGAGTGGCACAAATTTCTCCAACGTAAACACAGTCAGAGGACGGAACACGGCAAAACTCCCGAAAAAAGTTTAAATAATCTGATTAAACTATATTGAAAAAACATACATTACGATGATATGGTCACATGTATCAAAAAAAATTAGAGCCGGAGATGTTAGTCCTTCGTTACGGCAGCAAAACAGAAGTCAATCCCACTTCCTTCAGAGTACCGGAAGTGGACGGTCACGTCAAATAAATAGTTTTTTTTCCACCACAGACCAAGATGAGCACAAAAATTTCTTCTCTCACATCCTCTTTACACCAATAGGAAGGCGTATAGAGTGTAAGTAGACTCCTAAGTGTCAAGACCATGTATAGGCATCAAGTTGAAAAGAGAATCGATTTCTGACATTTCACTTCCTGGTCAGGAAAAGTGCTGCAGAAGGACTTCTGTTTCACTCAGAGAAATAATTCCAACTGTTTTAGAAACTAGAAAGTGTTTTCTATCCAAAAAGAATAATAATATCCAGATTGTACGAGCAAGATTTGAGTAGGAGGCCGTTTGAAATGGGCACGATTTCACTGGCTACTCAACACTTTGCCTTGCAGCCATAAGAAGTTTTAAGAACTAGTGTATCTTTAATTTGCTGTACAACATGTATTTTTTAGTAAAGTTTATGATGAGTTATTTGATTAGATTAGGTGACTGTCCAAATTATCTCCGGATAATTTTGTGCATTTTGACTACGAATTCACATTGTAAAACCACGATTTGTACCGCTAAATATGCACATTTTCGAACAAAACATATATGCATTGTGTAACATGATGTTATAGGACTGTCATCTGATGAAGTTTGTCAAGGTTAGCGAATAATTTTATATGTTTTGCTGTTTTTTTGCGATCGCTACCTTTGCGGTGAATGAATGCAGTTGTGTGGTTTTCTATTGTGGTAAGCTAATATAATGCTATATTGTGTTTTCGCTGTAAAACACTTAAAAAAATCGGAAATATTGGCTGGATTCACAAGATGTTTATCTTTCATTTGCTGTACACCATGTATTTTTCATAAATGTTTTATGATGAGTATTTAGGTATTTCACGTTGCTCTCTGTAATTATTCCGGCTGCTTTGGTGATATTATTTTATAGTAGCTGCAATGTAAAACGATTTATACCTAAATATGCACATTTTCGAACAAAACATAGATTTATTGTATAACATGTTATAAGACTGTCATCTGATGAAGTTGTTTCTTGGTTAGTGACTAATTATATCTCTATTTGGTTGGTTTTGTAATAGCTTCCTATGCGGTAAAAAAATTGTGAAAATATGCATCTTTTGCTATTGTGGTTAGCTAATAGAAATACATAGTGTTTTCGCTGTAAAACAAAAAATCGGAAATGATGGCTGGATTCACAAGATGTGTATCTTTCATTTGGTGTCTTGGACTTGAAAACACTGATATTTATATGCTAGTATTTACTTGTGGCGCTATGCTAGGCTAAGCTAGTCAGCTTTTTTACTGATGAGGATGCTCCCGGATCCGGAATGGTGACCAAGTAGAAGAAGTAATGATGGACTGTAATTTATCTTTGCTTATTTGAACTATTCTTGCCATAATATGGACTTGGTCTTTTACCAAATAGGGCTATCTTCTGTATACCACCCCTACCTCGTCACAACACAACTGATTGGCTCAAACGCACGAAGAAGCAAAGAATTCCATAATTTTACTTTTAACACGGCACACCTGTTAATTGAAATGCATTCCTGGTGTCTACCTCATGAAGCTGGTTGAGAGAATGCCAAGTGTGCGCAAAGCTGTCATCAAGTCAAAGGGTGGCTAGTTTGAAGAATCTCAAATCCAAAATATATTTTGATTTGTTTAACCATCTTTTGATTACTACATGATTCCATATGTGTTATTTCATAGTTTTGATGTCTTCACTATTATTCAACAATGTTGAAAATAGTAAAAATAAAGAAAAACCCTTGAATGAGTAGGTGTGTCCAAGCTTTTAACTGGTACTGTATGGCGGGTGGCCCAAGTGAAAATATCATCTAAAGAGAACGGTAGAAAAAAGGGCAAGATAAAAGTATTGAGTTGAGGTTGGTGTGCTGCTCCCCTCCAGCTCTCTTATCTGAGAACAAAATATATTCTGCTACTGCAACACAAACCCCATAATCCTCTGTTGAGACTTCTCAGAGCGCATCTAGCGGTGTGTGTCAAAAATATCTGCTCTACCAAGACGCCCGAGTTCCCTTTTAATTGGATGGGGAGAAAATGAGAAAGAACGAGAGGAAGAGAGAGAAAGAGTCAGGGGACCTGGAGGAGAGGGGGAGAGGGGGAGGTGTAGTCCATAATGAGTGCATGTTTTTTTTATCTTGAAAAACACAAATTAGCTTCTCATAGGTTTATAGCAGGACATAAGGAGTTGACACATAGTTTGTGTGAAAGTGGTTGAAATACCTATCCATTGTTTCAGAAGTTTCCACATTGGTGTTGTTGAGAGTGAAGATTAAATATTGAATTCAGCTTTGAAGAGGAGTGAGTAGACAACTCATGGAATCTCGGACAGTTCTTCCAGGTTCAACTTCTTTATTACATCATGATGGAAGGGTCGTGCTTCAAGCTGACACCTTGCCTAGTCGGTAACACTTTATTTGTATAGTCTGCAGAGCATCTACAGATGGGCTATTTACAGACTACCAGTAACATTTCAACTAAATATCTACTAACCCTTACCCTTAACCCTTATTCTAGCCCTAAACTTAACCCTAGTCCTTACCCTTATTCTAACCGTAACCTTAGCAAGCAGTTGCTTATCAACAGATAGTTTGTTGATAGTATGGCCATCTGTAGAGCATTTACAAATGGACTATCCAAATATAGTGTGACCTAACTCGAGTTTCCCTTCCAGGTGAATGTGTTGTCTTCAGCATCTCACTGTCCGAAGTAAGCCAGTACTGCTTCGTTCGGCATCTTTACAGCGCGGTAGACCATTTCTGGGCAGAAGTGAATGGTTAAAACACACAGTGCTGAAGATAAACATACTATTATGGTAAATGTACTAACGATTACTATTTGTATGTAAATATAATATATGGTATATACTGGATATACAGTACCTTCAGAAAGTATTCACACCCCTTGACTTTCTCAACAACAACAAAAAGTGTTATAGACTGAATTTAAAATGTCTTGAGTCAATAAGTATTTAAAGTCTTTGTTGTGGCAATACTAAATAACTTCAGGAGTAAAAATGTGCTTAATTGTCATGCCTGCTCCCGCTCTTCCCCCCTGGCGCTCGAGGACACCTGTCACGCCCTGGCCTTGGTTATCTTTGTTTTCTTTATTATTTTAGGTCAGGGTGTGACATGGGGGATGTTTGTGTGTTTTTGTCTCGTATAGGGTGTTTGTATTGTATTGTTTTTTTTTGTAGATTTCATGGGGTTGTGTTCAGTGTAGGTGTTTATGTATGTCTATGGTTGCCTGGATTGGTTCTCAATTAGGGTCTCAATTAGAGACAGCTGTCATCCCTCGTCACATGCATCAGCAAATTATTGGACTCACCTGGACTCAATCACCTGTTTTTTACCTCCCCTATATTTGTCAGTTCCCCAGCTCTGTTCCCCGCTGCTGCATTGATTGTCTTACGTCTGTGTTTTTTGACGCTGTTCCTGTCTTGTTTTCATGTCTGTTCCGATTAAATGGTGACTCCCCGTACCTGCTTCTCTTCTCCAGTGTCATTCCTTACAGAATGCAGCAGCCATCAAATGAAGCATCGGGGGAGTGCTGGCGGCTCGGTTGGTGGTGAAGTCGGGTCCGGTGGTTGCCGTCGATGGAGCCTGGGGGTGCCTTAGCTGGATGGTCGGGCTTCCATGCCCTAGCTGGCTCGAGAAGTTTCCTTGCCCTGGTTGGCTCGGAAGGCGCCCATCCCACGTCAGGTCTCAGCCGGATCGTCAGGTTTTTACGCCCAGTTGGCTTGTCAGGCTGCTACGCCTCAGCCGGATCATCAGGCTCCTATGCCTCAGCCAGCTCGCCAAGCTCCCACGCTTCTGCCGGTTCGTCAGGATTTTACGCCCAGCCGGCTTGTCCATCGCCCGTGCCTCAGTCAGCCCATCAGGCTCGCCCGGGTGGGACGCCAAGTGGCCCTAGAGGGGGGGGGGGGGGTACTGTCATGCCTGCTCCTGCTCTTTCCCCCTCGTGCTCTAGGGCGCCAGCCTGCCCTGCAATACGCACTCCTGCCACCATCATTACGCAGACCTGCCTTCCCTCGTCATGTGAATCAGCGAATTATTGGACTCACCTGGACTCAAACTCCTGCTTATTACCTCCCCTATATTTGTCAGTTCCCCAGCTCTGCTCTACGCTGCTGCATTGATTGTGTTTTACCCGGTTCTGACACTGTTCCTGTTCTGTTTTCATGTCTGTTCCGACTAAATGTTGCCTCCCCATACCTGCTTCTCTTCTCCAGCGTCATTCCTTATACTGAATAAGTCCCAGAAAAAGTTGCATCATTCTGGATTTTTTCAAAAGCAGATACTGAATATCCCTTTCAGCATGGTGAAGTTATTAAATGCACTTTGGATGGTGTATCAATACACACAGTCACTACAAAGATACAGCCATCCTTCCTAACTCAGTAACTATTCCAAAGCCATCTTTGGCCTCATGGTGAAATCCATGAGCAATTTCCTTCCTCTATGGCAACTGAGTTTAATAGCATCTTAAAATGGATCAACAACGCTAGTTACTCCACAATGCTAACCTAATTGACAGAGTGAAAAAAAGGAAGCCTGTACGGAATACAACAATTCCAAAACATGCATCATGTTTGCAAAAAGGTACTAAAGTAATATTGTAAACATGTGGCTAAGCAAATAACCTTTTGCCCTGAATACAAAGTGTTATGTTTGGGGCAAATCCAATAAAACTCCTGAAGTTACTGAGTACCACTCCCCATTTTTTCAAGCATAGTGGTGGCTGCATCATGTTGTGGATATGCTTGTAATACTTCAGGACTGAGGAGTTTTTCAGGATAAAAAAAGAAACGGAATGGAGCTAAGCACATGCAAAATCCTAGAGGAAAATCTGGTTCAATCTGTTTTCAGACACTGAGAGGCAAATTCGCCTTTCGGCAGGACGGAGTTGCTTTCCAAGAAGACCTTGAATGTTCCTGAGTGGCCGAGTTACAGTTTTGACTTTTGCTGATCAATGATCAACAACCAATTTGACAGAGCTTGAAGAATTTTAACAAGAATGATTGGGCAAATATTGTACAATCAAGGTGTGCAAAGCTGTTGGGGTCTTTCACACAAAGATGCAGAGCTGTAATCGCTTCCTAAGGTGATTCTAGCATGTATTGACTAAGGGGTGTGAATATTTATGTAATTTAGATATTTATTTTCACTTTGTCATTATGGGATATTGTGCGTTGATGACTTTGAATTTATTTTATATTGATTCCCTTTTTAATTCAGGCTGTAACACAAAAAAATGTGGAATAGGTGAAGGGGTATGAATACTTTCTGAAGGCACTTCAGAATTATAGGTCTTTCAGAGTGGATTAGAAATGTAGTGTCAGGGGTCAGTAAAATGTCACTGTTTCTGCCATTTTTGTTCTATTACTTCCATAATGCAATTGAGTATCTTAATTAGATATGAAATAAGATTTCACATTCTACTTTATGAGGATTCTAGATCCTGGTTCATACCAGCTGAACTATTGGACTATATAATACTATTACCATAGTACAAGTTCTGCAGAAATTGAAAGAAGTTGTACTGCGACTGAGGCTGTCCTAATATGTACACCGTACACACACACATATACAGAGCCTTCGGAAATTATTCAGACCCCTTGACTTTTTCCACATTTTGGTTATGGTTACAGCCTTAAATGTAAAATGGATGAAATAAAAAATATATACTCAGCAACCTACACATATTACCCCATAATGACAGTGAAAACAGGTTTAGACATTTTTGCACATTTATTAAAAATGGAAAACTGAAAAACCTTATGTACATAAGTATTCATAACCTTTGCAATGAGACTCAAAATTGAGCTCAGGTGCATCCTGTTTCCATTGATCATGCTTGAGATGTTTCAACAACTTGATTGGAGTCCACCTGTGGTAAATTGAATTGATTGGACATGATTTGGAAAGGCACACACCTGTCTATATAAGGTACCATAGTCGACAGAGCAAAAACCAAGCCATGAGGTAAAAGAAATTGTCCGTAGAGCTCCAAAGCAGGATTGTGTAAAGGCACAGATCTGGGGAAGGGTACAAACAAATGTCTGCAGCATTGAAGGTCCCCAAGAACACAGTGGCCTCCATCATTCTTAAATGGAAAAAGTTTTGAACAACCAAGACTCTTCCTAGAGCTGGCCCCCCGGCCAAACTGAGCAATTGGGGGAGAAGGGACTTGGTCAGGGAGGTGACCAAGAAACCGATCGTCACTTTGACAGAGCTCTAGTGTTCCTCTGTGGAGATGGGAGAACCTTCCAGAAGGACAACCATCTCTGCAGCACTCCACCAATCAGGCATTTATGGTAGAGGAAGATGAAAGCCACTTGATGGAAGCCACTTCTCAGTAAAAGGCACATGACAGCCAAGATCATGAGAAACAATACTCTCTGGTCTGAAAGAACAATTTTACTCTTTGGCCTTAATGCCAAACGTCACGTCTGGAGGAAACCTGGAACCATCCCTACGGTGAAGCATGGTGGTGACAGCATCATGCTTTGGGGATGTTTTTCAGCGGCAGGGACTGGGAGACTAGTCAGGATGGAAGCTGAACAGAGCAAAGTACAGAGAGATCTTTGATGCAAAAACCTGCTCCAGAGGGCTCAGGACCTCAGACTGGGGCGGAGGTTCAACCTTCCAACAGGACAACAACCCTAAGCACACAGCCAAGATAATGCAGGAGTAGCTTCGGGACAAGTCTCTGAATGTCCTTGAGTGGCCCAGCCAGAGCTCAGACTTGAACCCGATCGAACATTTCTGAAGAGACCTGAAAATAGCTGTGCAGCAGCGCTCGCCATCCAACCTGACTGAGCTTGAGAGGATCTGCAGAGAAGAATGGATGAAACAGGTGTGCCAAGCTTGTAGCATCATACCTAAGAAGACTCAAGGCTATAATCGCTGCCAAAGGTGCTTCAACAAAGTACTGAGTATTTTTTAAATTATAAATTAGCACAAACATTTCTAAAAAACTGTTTCTGCTTTGTCATTATGAGGTATTGTGTGTAGATTGATGAGGGGGAAAAAACTATTTAATCAATTTTAGAAGAAGGCTATAACCTTTCCCATAGCGATACAGATGAAAGATGGTATTACAGGCAATTTAACAGACTGTTGTTTGACCTAAAAGTCCTCAAGCTGTTTTTAAGGAGAAAGAGAATAATGTGGCCTAAAAGGTGTTTAGCAAGAAAAAGGTGAGTGGGAAGGGAAATAAAAAAACATGTTTGGAATATGGTACATTAAAAACAATTACAAAAGTAAAGGCTGGGAATGGGGCTTGTTTTTGTCCAGATCACCATCTTAAATTAAGGTGCTGTTGCAAGTATCAAGTAAGACTATTTTGAAAACCTGAGTGCTAGGACTGTGTTTATATAATGTCCTGAAGAGGTGCTTTCAGCAAAACATTGACAGTGCATCAATTGTCTGAAATATGTCAATTTGGTTAAGTAAACAACTGTCGGATAAACAACTGCAAATGCCTTTAATTTCCTATCAGAATTTTATATAACTGTCTTTCAGTCTACGTTACGGTTTACACGTTTCTTAAACTTTGTTATGACTGTAAAGATATAACTTTGTATTTGTCTTGGTATTTATTCTGATAAAAGAGAAAAAGAAGACTGTTAAAATGAATAATGCATGTCAATATTGATAGTTTGTTACTAGTAAAATATAATATAGGCCTATGAATATATGAAATGTGTATACAAATTCATCACACCACTCAAAAGACTGGTAAATAATTTAATTGCAAAAGGGTATTTAAAAAATATTTCTACAAGAATGCATTTTTTTTTTAAATGAATTAGATTTTTTTTCTTCTGCACCATCATTAAATACATCTCAATGCTTTCAAAGAGGAACAAAATAATTGCAAATCGCAAAGGTTTCTTCCTTTTCCTCTCACTATACATGTACAACACTTGTAAACATCTCACTTTTTTCGATATGTATTTGGGATGTATTTGGAAAGTGACGAGAAGACAGGCATATTAAGTGAGTTTGTTTAATTTTTTATATATATATTTATATAAAACAGTGACAGATGAAGAAAAACATTTCTGAAAAATATTCTATCGGAAAAGGTTAGGGGTTAAAAGTCGTGGGGTTAGAAGGGGTGGCGTGTGGAAGGATTAGGGGGTAGGTAGAGGAATGTGAGGCGAGTGTTAACTCCGTATACTTTCAGAGAGATGGGGTGATTGGCACAGAGAGAGATACTGTATCTACCATAAATGTATAGACTGCGGACTGGATTGGTTCAGTAGAAAATTAAAATACTAGCACCTATATCCACACTCTCCATTCAAATGTCAGCGCTACGCAGAGATACTGGTCTGTAAGATATGATTAAACAAAAACACAGAATGATGAACAATCGTCAACTCTCGACAATTCAAGGTCCTAAGTATGAAACATCTGTTAGGAACATCTCCCTACAGTGTGAAAAATCTATTTGTTCCAACAATATGTTCAGAGTTGATGTGCTAATCCTTTTAAGATATGTAGCTGCAGCATCAGAGCTCATCACTCATTCAGCTTCTTTTTTCCCCCAAAGCATAAACCAAGACCTAGCACAGCATGTGCAACAAATCAATAGTTCAACCGAGCTCTGAGCTGCCATTTTTCATGAATGGGCATGTCAAACATCTGATTGTATTCAGCCTTCTCCATTGTTCACATTCATCAACCGAGTTCTATTAAGTCAATGTCCTAGCTGATGTAGCAGTTGTACCTCACCTCAACTTTGAGAGCATTATCATTGTTATCACTATCATTGTCGTACAGTGCAACTTTTTCGGGTTAGTAAGCCCTTACATGGGACTCATTGAACTGGAATTGCCTCTATTTTAAAAGAAGATTAAATGAAATCAAAATAAGGAACACATATTTTTTACATAATATCCGTGATGGCTTCAGAGGGTTCAAAAGAAAGTCTAAAAGAGTAATATGGCAAGACTTGATGCACGGTAGACAACAGAAAGGAAGAGAATCTGTGGGGGCCAGCACTGCAAGTACCACCCTGCCCAATACAGGTGGTTCATCCCATCCCTCAGCCCCCAATCCCACTCCCCTCCTACTATAACACTGATGGTACAGTCCTAGGGGATGCAGCTGCTATCATTTACAATGAGCGCTCCAGATTGCTGCCTGTCTCCAGGCCAAGGTTGCTGGTCCCCGCACTGTACTAATCAGGCAGAGCCGCAGAGCCCAGACAGAATGATTGCAGCCTGAACAGGAAATAAATACAGATAATCATAGGCCGTCCATCCGTATGTCTGCGCTGGGCTGTGAATGTATCCCTCGGAGCAGGAGATTGGCCACTGCATTAATCAGTCTGACAAGCCGGGTCCAAGGGGCCACTTCTCTGAAAAAAGTGGACTAGGGCCCAATCACAGAGGTGCACACACACTGAGCCCCTTGACGGAGCTCCGTCTACAGACCTATCGGTTTAAGAATGGTCTCTGCTCTCAGAGCTATACAGTGGTTGTAACGGACAATCTTGGTAACGGACAATATCGAGATGTACAAACACAAAATTAATTCAATAAAATCTCCATAGACCATTGGGTGTGTCAACTGTGTCGGGAAGTTTCATTTGGATAAAGGTGCATGGAAGACAACTACTGACAAGTTCACATGGCTACACAATATATTCTCCTTTACAGATGATTGAGAGAAGGGATGGTACAGCTAAAGATGCAGTCTTGGCGATCACCAATACAATTTGGCCTGGAACACACACTCTCAACATACCCACTCACACACGGAAACATACACTTGAAAGGAGACGGAGGTTGTTGGTGCAGAGTGTATACCCCTCGTGGTCGAACCACGGTTTACCCCTTGACATGCTAAAATGATTGCAGCTGTCCCTAACTTCTCTCTACCTTTCCCTTCCTCACTTTCTTTCTCTCTCTACTTCTATTCGTCTTTTAATCCCTCGCTCTCTGCTCATTTCACTCAGAATCAAACGACGTCTCAACACTTTCCCAGTGTCTTAAATAGCATTTTGTTTTCAGGTTATTTATCTTATTTTTCGTTACAAAACATTACAGGCTGTTTAGAACAACAACAAAATTACATTATCCAATTTTCTATGCATTTTTTTGTAATAATCAATGATTTGCCGAATCCTCTTGGGTCTTTTCGTTTCCTCTTGATTGTTCTTTAGAATAAATCCACAGTTCGAATGGCCTCTTGTCCAAGTGGAGAGAAAAATAAATACACTGGGTGGAAGTATAGAAATTTAGCTAAAGTTTTAGATACATGATTTATCCAGGTATTAGTAAAAAGAAAGTTACGGTGTCTTTCGTGCTTGCCCTCAGTTGTTGTACGATGCATATATATTTCCAAATGTTTGGATTTCAATAAAAAAAATGTTAACAGTTGTCCACAGAATATAGCGTAGTTGTTTCCGATATAATTGTTGCTTCTTGTCACTGTTCAGTTCATGCGTTAATTGTCCATGGTGGCGATGTAGCTGAAGCTGTATTGTACAGTATTTTGTTACACTCATACGTTCACAAACACACATACATACTCACGCACAAAAGGCTGGTCGGTCTTTGTATTGAGTTGCCACAGTCCTCGCCTAGCTCCTCCCTCCCCGTCACACAAAGCGTCCAACAGGAGTATTTAGCTCTGACCAGCCATCTTGAAACACAAATCTCCCCAAAGTGATGGAACAGAAAAACATAAACGGAAGGCTGATGTAAACAAATGAACAGCAATTCTAATAATAAGAAAAACACAGTTGATGAGCCAAAATGAGCCAATGGTCCCAAACTTTGAGAACATCCTGAGTGTGCGTTCCCCCCAGGTTTTAGAAAAAGGTTGGTTCCATACTTTTGGCCCTGGTTAGGCCAAACTAATGTGGCCCGCTCCAGCTAAGCAGTTCTCATTTAACCTCTTGACCTCTGTGACCCTCTGATTTACCCTCTTCCTCCACGTCCTTCTACATAATAATACACCTTCAATATGAAGATGGGGAATAACACACACACACACACCAACAATAAAACAATTTCTATCGTTTTCATTTATCATCTTGGTGTCCAAACACTTTTTTTGTGTACGAACGCTAGTTCACGTTTTCTGCTTTTTTGAAACACTTTCTACTCGGTGTTCATCCTTTTCCAACTGTAATGTCCGTCAGGGGGCTTTCCGACAGATGTTGGGGTAGGGTCAAGGTTCAAGGAGATGGATTTTCACAGGAGGAAGACTAAGTTCAGGATACAAGAGGTGGGAGGGGAGGGTTTAAGTCCTGGCCAACCTCACAAACACACACGCACGCATGCAAACGATCACCCCACACTGAAACCAGTGAGGCACGCATGGGATATGGGTTCTCTTTCTAGTCTTTAGACATTTCTTTTTTACAAAATGGAAAAACATTGGACTAATAATGTGGAACATAAAACGTTGGCGTGGAAGAAAAATAAGAAAAACAAGTTCGAGGCACTGCAAGCCAGTTTTGTTCTCATCTGATTGGCAGAGATGGTCAGGCAGCTAGGGTTTCCTATTGGCTCTCTCTCTGGCACAGTTCCTCCCCATCCTGTCTGTCTGTTGGTCCATCTCAGACCTGGACAGGCAGTGTTTGGTTCATCTGTAGTCTCATGTCCCGAATGCTGCCTAGAATCTTCTTCTGGTGGCCGGCCAATGTCACCCCTATCCGAAGAAGGTCTCTGAGAAGAGAGAGAGAGAGAGGTCAGGCATAAACAAAAATAGGTCTAAAACTTGAACCAAATATTTTTTCTGGTCAGGAAAACATTGGGTTCTAATTATAAGATGTAGATAGGGAGTCCTAAGCACGCCTTTCCTACTCACTTCTCAGTATTTGGTATTCAGACACGTAACGCGCTCTACAGGTGTGGCTACCTTGCACGCTCTGAATAAATGTCATTCAACCTGCTGAAAACTCTCACACTTGCTGGCCAACGGATTTTTTTCTCCGACAGAGTAGAATATATTAAGAGAATTGGTTAAATATTGTCTCTCTCTCAGGGGTGCGTGCTCAGTCCCCTGCTGTACTCCCTGTTCACTCATGACTGCATGGCCAGGCACGACTCCAACACCATCATGAAATTTACCGATGACACAAGTGGTAGGCCTGATCACCAACAACGACGAGACAGCCTATAGAGAGGTGGTCAGAGACCTGGCCAGGACAACAACCTCTCCCTCAACATGATCAAGACAAAAGGAGATAATTGTGGACTACAGGAAAAAGAGGACCGAGCACGACCCCATTCTCATCGACGGGGCTGCAGTGGAGCAGGTTGAGAGCTTCAAGTTCCTTGGTGTCCACATCAACAACAAACTAACATGGTCCAAGCACACCAATACAGTTTTGAAGAGGGCACGACAACCTATTCCCCCTCAGGAGACTGAAAATATTTGGCATGGGTCCTCAGATCCTCACAAGATTCTACAGCTGCACCATTGAGAGCATCCTGAATGGTTGCATCACTGCCTGGTATGGCAACTGCTCGGCCTCCGACCGCAAGGCACTACAGAGGGTAGTAAGAATGGCCTGGTACATCACCAGGGCCAAGCTTCCTGCTTCCTGCTTAGGCCCTAAAAATTGTCAAAGACTCCAGCCACCCTATAGACTGTTCTCTCTGCTACCTCACTGCAAGCAGTACCGGAGCACAGAGTCTAGCTCCAAGAGGCTTCTAAACAGCTTCTACCCTCAAGCCATAAGACTCCTGAACATCTAGTCAATGGCTACCCAGACTATTTGCAGAGCGCCCCCCCCCCCCTCTCTCACCCCTTTACACCACTGCTACTCTCTGTTGTCATCTATGCATAGTCACTTTAATAACTCTACCTACGTGTACATCCTACCTCAAATAACCAGTGCCCCCGCACATTGACTCTGTATCGTGCACCCCTGTATATAGTCTCGCTATTTTTATTTCACTGCTGCTCTTTAATTACTTGTTACTTTTATCTCTTATTCTTATCTGTATTTTTTTTTAAACTGCATTGTTGGTTAGGGGCTCGTAAGTAAGCATTTCACTGTAAGGTCTACTACCCTGTTGTATTCGGCGCATGTGACTAATCAAATTTGATTTGATGTGAAAATATATGCATATTATATGCATATATGCAAAAATATATGCATATTCGTCTCCGTTTCAGCACCAATTGGTAGATAAAAAAATAGGTTAAGGAAAGCATTTATGAATCATAAAATAACAGGTTTGGAGAGCCTTTACGTGGTTTGATTAATTCTGAAATTGCCACATTCAGTTCTTCAACGCATGGTAATGTTGGAAGTTTTGTGTACATGCATTGCCTTCAGAAAGTATTCACACCCTTTACTTTTTCCACAATTTGTTGTGAGTTTTTGTATCACTGGCATACACACAATACCCCATAATATCAAGGTGGAATTATGTTTTTAGACATTTTTACAAATTAAGTAAAAATGAAAAGCAGAAAAGTATTGAATCAATAAGTTGTCAACCCCTTTTTTATGGCAAGCCTAAATAAATTCCGAAGTAAAAATATCCTTAACATTTCACATAATAACTTGCAAGGACTCACTCCATATGCAATAATAATGTTTGACATGATTTTTTAGTGACTACCTCATCTCTGTACCCCACAGATACAATTATATATAAGGTCCCTCAGTCGAGACAGTGAATTTTAACCACAAAAGACCAGGGAGTTTTTCCAATGCCTCACAAAAAGGGCACATTTTGGGGAAAAGTAAAATAAATAAATAAATAAATAAAGCAGACATTGAATATCCCTTTGAGCATGGTGAAGTTATTAATTCAACTTTGGATGGTCTATCAATACACCCAGTCACTACAAAGAGACAGGCACCCTTCCTAACTCAGTTGTACATTGATCTGGTACTGGTACTCCCTGTAAATAGCTCCATTCTTGTGCATTACATTTTATTCCTCTTGTGTTACTATTTCTTATTAAATGTTTTACTCTACATTGTTGGGAAGGGCTCGTAAACAAGCATTTCGTCTGCAATGTGTAGGGAGTTATTCGGCACGTGATAATTAATATTTGATTTGCCAGAGAAGAAGGAAACTACTGAGGGATTTCACCATGGTGACTTTAAAACAGTTACAGAGTGATAGGAGAAAGCGGAGGATGGATCATCAACATTGTAGTTACTCCACTATACGAACATAAATGACAGAGTGAAAAGAAGGAAGCCTGTACAGAATACAGAATAAAAATACTCCAAAACATGCATCCTGTTTGCAATAAGGGATTAAAATAAAACTGGAAAAAAATGTGGCAAAGAAATTCACTTTTTGTCCTGAATATAAAGTGTTATGTTGGAGGCAAATCCAGCACATCACAAAATACCGATCTTCATATTTTCAAGCATGGTGGTGGCTGCATCATGTTATGGGAATGCTTGTCATCGGCAACATCTAGGGAGTTCTTTAGGATAAAAATAAATGAAATAGAGCTAAAGCCACAGGCACAATCCAAGAGGAAAACCTGCTTGTCAGCTTTCCAACAGACACTGGGAGGCAAATTCACCTTTCAGCAGGATAATAACCTATATCATGAGGCAAAATATACAATGGAGCTGCTTACCAAGATGACAATGAATGTTCGTGAGTGGGGGGATGATCATTGTCTAGGAACAACCAATTGTAGAGTCCAGATGTTTTACCAAGAAAGACTAACAGCTGTAATTGCTGCCTAAAATGTATTGACTCAGTACTTATGTAAATGAGATATTTATTGAAAATGAAATACAGAAATGTGACAACATTTCTAAAACCATTTGTGTGTAGATATTCATTTTTTTTTTTTTAAATACATTTTGAATTCGGGTTGTAACATAAAATGTGGAATAAGTCAAGGGGTAAGCCACTGTAGAAATATAATAGGGAGAATATTGTACAATAGTAGGCTATACCCTTGTCTATTACCTGGACTAACCATGGATCTGTGTGATGACACGCCCAAGTATTGCGCCATGCATCAGGTTCAAAACTTTTGCTGCCTGGTCTGCGCTCCACTCCATAATGATTTAATTAGTGACGCGTTGACAGAGGAAGAAAATTAAGGTAAACAAAACAATGTAATTAAATGGAATGATAACATAGTAACTAACAGTCAATTGTCAGTTTAATATATGTGGTTATTAGGCCTAATGACGGTCGATACTGACAGTGGCTAATGTTTAACATGATAGAAATAGGAGACAGAGAACAACGGGGTAGCCGTTAATTAAAACTTTCAAGAATGCCCATCCCTGCAAGTTAAAAGGGCGTACCATTTAAATTCAGCGTAATGGCATAGCATTTCATAAACAGTACTGTGGGAAAGTTGATATGCTTCAGTTTGCTGCCATATGACTGGTTTCACATTTGTCTCCAGAGACTATAAGGTAAAAGAGATATAGAGCAAGTGTCATTTATATTTACAATTCCCTTATCCAAACGGATTACTCATTTACCAAGCTCTTATCAAAAACTATTATCAAGTTATAAATTGCAGAGCTTGGAGAATGCTTTTATTTATATCGGGAAAAAAGACGATTTCTTTCCCACTTGGAACAGTTGGGTTCGCTAGACCTTATTAATGGTTTACTCACGCGTTAAGGTGGTGGAATTATTAGGGAATAAAGTCAATGTCAGAATACGGCATATCTGTATACACACCTCCGCCACACCATCCTTTTTTCGACCCCCCCCATAGGGCATTACATGGACTCTACGATTTGGTCCTGCCGTACATACCTACACGTACACTACGGTCACAAGATGCAGGCCTCCTAATTCTCCCTAGAATTTCTAAGCAAACTGCTGGAGGCAGGGCTTTCTCCTATAGAGCTCCATTTTTATGGAATGGTCTACCTACCCATGTGAGAGACGCAGACTCGGTCTCAACCTTTAAGTCTTTACTGAAGACTTATCTCTTCAGTAGGTCCTATGATTGAGTGTAGTCTGGCCCAGGGGTGTGAAGGTGAATGGAAAGGCACTGGAGCGACGAACCGCCCCTGATGTCTCTGCCTGGCCGGTTTCCCTCTCTCCAATGGGATTCTCTGCCTCTAACCCTATTACAGGCTCTGTCACTGGCTCACTGGCTTACTGGTGCTCTTCCATGCCGTCCCTAGGAGGGGTGCATCACGTCGTGCCAGGCTTTTTTGCTCTATACTCGACTTGAGTGGGTTGAATCACTGACGTGATCTTCCTGTCCAGTCTTGCGAGACCTGTGCGGTGGAGGAGATCTTGGTGGGCTATACTCAGCCCTGTCTCAGGGTAGTAAGTTGGTGGTCTGTTGATATCCCTCTAGTGGTGTGGGGGCTGTGCTTTGGCAAAGTGGGTGGGGTTATATCCTGCCTGGTTGGCCCTGTTCGGGGGTATCGTCGGACGGGGCCGCAGTTTCCATCGACCTCCCTCCAGTATCTATGCCCCGGGGGGCTAGGGTCAGTCTGTCCTATCTGGTGAAATTCTCCTGTCTTACCAGGTATCCAGTGTAAACTTAAGTATGCTCCCTCTAATTCTCTCTCTCTCTTCCTCCTCTCCTTGAGGCTCCTCTCCCTAGGACCATGCCTCAGGACTACCTGGCCTGATGACTCCTGGCGGTCCCCAGTCCACCTGGTTGTGCTGCTGCTCCAACTCCACTGTTCTGCCTGCGGCTATGGTACCCTGACCTGTTCACCGGATGTGCTACCTTGTCCCGGACTTGCTGTTTTCGTCTCTCACTCCTTCTCTCTCTCTCTCTCTACCGCACCTGCTGTCTCGACCTCTGAATGCTCGACTATGAAAAGCTAACTGACATTTACTCCTGAGGTGCTGTCCTGTTGCATCCTCTACAACCACTGTGATTATTATTATTACCCGGCACAGCTAGAAGAGGAATGGTCACCACTCACAGCCTGCTTCCTCTCCAAGTTTCTTCCTAGGTTCCTGCCTTTCTAAGGAGTTTTTCCTAGCCACCATGGTTCTACATCTCCATTGCTTGCTGTTTGGGGTTTTAGGCTGGGTTTCTGCATAAGCACTTTGTGACATCTGCTGATGTAGAAAGGGCTTTATAAATACATTTGATTGATTACATTTGATTGACATATGCCAGTAGGTTTAAATGAGAACAAATACAGTTTGCCCTTGTGGAAACAGCTGCAGACAGCAGTTATCTGTGTACACCAATAAAATGTCTTCCTTGTGTAACAGCATAGCTTCTGTCCCTCTCCTCGCCCCTACCTGTGCACGAACCAGGGACCCTCTGCACACATAGACAACAGCCACCCTCGAAGCATCGTTGCCCATCGCTCTACAAAAGCCACGGCCCTTGCAGAGCAAGGGGAACAACTACGTCAAGATCTCAGAGCAAGTAACGTCACTGATTGAAACGCTATTAGCGCACACCCCGCTAACTAGCTAGCCATTTCACATCGGTTACAATTGAGTCATGTCATCAAAATGGGAACACTCCTCAGTGCACTGATACCTGGGCCAGATGTAACATACTTCAATATCCTGGCAGGTGGACGAGAGGAGGAAAATAGTAAGGGGGGAAGGGAGGTTAATATTTTAACAGTGCTTTACGCCACTGTGGGCCAGCTGGTGCTTTTCACGTCACTAAAACCAATCTGCCAGCCAGCCAGCCAGCCAAACAACCTGTCAGTCGAGAAAACAAGTTAGTTATTGAGAAAACCAAGCGAGTGAGGAAGTCAGTCATGCAACATTCTGTCAGTAGCCCATCAGTTATTTCTGCAACAGACTGTAAGTCAGTGTGTCAACTAGTCAGTGATCGAGAAAATAAAATAAGTTAGTAATTATGTCAGTCAAAGAACAATCAGTCAGTAGCCAATGACTTATTCATATAACAGACTAGACTGCCAGCCAGTGCGTCAACTGGTAGGTCATTTGATGGTGATTCGTCTAATCTTACACAGTCAGTTAGATGACAAAGCTGTCTTGAAAGACAAGACTGGAAGAGAACAGTAATCCATCCTTTCAATCAATCATATAGCAGTCACCCAGGTTGACTTGTCTTTTAACAGTTTCTCAAACTCTCTTCATAGTTCAAAAGAGGACAGAGAGAGTTCACTCCGAAATACGAGAACCAATGGGGAAATATGAAAATGGCACCCACACAGAGGCCTTATTAAAGAATGGCTGCTATGAAAAAAGCTGCAGCACCTGTTTGGCCGCAGTCAGTCAGACGGTGTAATCTAATCGTCTCAGCGGTGTTAGTTTAACACTAAGGCCTCATGTACCGGGTTGTTAGGAATAATTTCACAAGGACTCTCTTTTCCGCTCTTTTGTTTGTTTTTCCCTTGCCGATAACGAAGGAGAGAGCAAACCACGGTCGGCATCTGGGGGAACGATTAGCAAACCACGAGGGCCCAGCGCCTGTCTGGATCCTCTCCGTTCACACAGACAAAGACACACATATGCACACATACATTCAACCTTCTACACAGACACCATGCCCTTTGCAAGTCTGCATGTTTCTGTTGTCCTCTGCATTTGCACACACACAGACAAATACACACACACACACTGCATACTACCTTATCTCTACTTTTACTACGTATTTTGGACATGAGACTTTTATTGTTATTATTGATATTGATTCATGTACTGCATTGAGGGAACTAGCACATAAGCATTTTGCTGCACCTTTGTACCTGCTGTAAAGTGTGTACACGACGCAAATGTCTTTTTTTTATTTTGATTTAACACAAACAATTTTGCCTAAATGAAATCAATTGTGTTTTTGTTTCCATTGCAATCACTCCAGCAACGGAGGATAAAATGATCATAAATGCAAGCCTTTAGAGGAATTACCTACCATCAAGAGCAGGAGAGAGCCACTGTACAGCACACTTGTCGGCCTGCCAAATTGAAACAAATCCCCTATTATCCACCTAACGAGGATGATATATCGATCATTATTATTATAATTCCTTTATTTGATCACAACTAGCCCCGTTTCCATGACTTCTATGACACACATTTCCTGTTCTATAAATAACGTGCCAAGCTGGCTCTGAAAACGTTGGTCATGTTCATTAGGCCCCAAATGAAAGAAAATGGAATGAAACAGGGAGGGACTACCAGGACTTGTCCAATGACAAACGTTCTTTTTCATTTTGCATTGCAAAACCTTTTATAACGTTTTGTTTCCTAATGAACACGACCCAGTTCTGTGTCAACTCTAGGTTATTATTGCTGGAAGGGAAGGTGTCGTGAGGTAACGTGCACTATGGAGGAAGAGTGTGTGTAGTGTCCTTCAAGTCTCTCCAAGATGAGGTAGAACCTTCAAGAGAAGTGCTTTTTTCCTTTTCCTTGTGTTTTCACTTCAGGGTCAATTAGTGTTTGTGGACCCTTATCCCAAATGGTCTCTCACTAGTTTTACAACTGACTAGATATCCCCCTTTTCCTTTTCTTTCCAATCACATACAATGAGAACAGTAACAACTGCAGCCACCATTATTCCCAAAGCAACTCAATTTGTTGTGTTACCAACGCTGTCCTGGTTCATACTGTACAATCTGTGTGAGAACTGGGCCTCTGTGAGTTAATATTTAAATGCAATTTGAATGTCTCCAGTCATGTAGATTTCAAGGGCCATGCTCTCATTGCACCCTCAGGATGTCTACAATGAGGCTGTTTGAATTCACCATTCTATTTGGTTGATTAAAATGGACTATTTCCCAACTACGTGGTAGGCCGTCGCCGAAAAAAGTGAAGTGGATCTATCTACTGTATGTCGCGGGAGGGGATGATTTTTTTGCACATGACAATATTATTATGATTGTCAAACTTGTTGCCACCTTCAATTCTTGCAAATTGTTTCAGAAAATGTATTCTGAACAAAAACAGAAATGCAAAATGCAACAATTTCAATGATTTTACTGAGATACAGTTCATAAAAGGAAATCAGTCAATTGAAATGAATGAATTAGATCCTAATCTATGGATTTCACATGACTGGGCAGGGGCGCAGCCATGGGTGGTCCTGGGAGGGCATAGACCCACCCACTTGGGAGCTGGGCTCACCCACTGGGGAGCCAGGCGCAGCCAATCAGAATACATTTTTCCCCACGAAAGGGCTTTATTACAGACAGAAAATCTCCTCAGTTTCATCAGCTATCTGGTGTGGCTGGTCTCAGACGATCCCACAGGTGAAGAAGCCGGATGTGGAGCTCCTGGGCTGGCATGGTTACAAGTGGTCTGTGGTTGTGTGGCCAGTTGGACGTACTGCCAAATTCTCTAAAATGACATTGGAGGCAGCTTATAGTAGAGAAATGGACATTCAATTATTTGGCAACAGCTCTGGTGGACATTCCTGCAGTCAGCATGCCAATTGCACGCTCCCTCAAAACTTGAGACATCTGTGGCATTGTGTTGTGTGATAAGACTGCACATTTTAGAGTGGCCTTTTATTGTCCCCGGCACAAGGTGCACTTGTGTAATGATCATGCTGTTTAATCAGCTTCTTGATATGCCACACCTGTCAGGTGGATGGATTATCTTGGCAAAGGCAAATTCTCACTAATAGGGATGTAAACAAATGTGTTCACAAAATTTGAGAGAAATAAGCTTTTTGTGAATCTGGAACATTTCTGGGATCTTGATTTCAGCTCATGAAACATGGGACCAACACTTGAAATGTTGCTTATATATTTCAACACTGTCTGCTCAAGCAAATTTGCTCAAACTAGAACCAATCAGAACTCCTGTACATATGCCTCGTGATGAAGGCATTAAATGGCCTGCTTCTATCTAAGATTGAAAAACAGTGTCAGTGTGTTAAGAGGAACTAACATTATCTACCAAAGACTAAAGATAATTATCTGTTTTTGAGTGCACGTTGACCATTTAGACAATTTATTGAAAGCTAGCCAATGTTACAGTTGACTAGTCTAGCCAGCTAATACTGTAAACATCAATGTGATGTGTTTCATTAGCTATCACTCTGTCAGTGAATAAAATGTTGAATTATGTTTTGGCAAGATTGTCTCATTTCAAGTTAGCCGCAGGCTTAAATTAACATTCAATCATATGATTTAATAGAAACCCAAATAAAAGCATGTAGATAAATGTGTGTGTGTCATTTATGGTAGAATGGAGTTTACAAAAGGACAGCTGCACAGGCATATTAGCCATTGGTGTAGCCTACTAGGGCTGTCACCGACAAAAACAAATCTTGGTCGACCGAGAGTCGTCCTATTCTTTTAACAAATCGATTGGTCGAAATGTTTAAACTTATTTTTTATAGACCGAAACCCTCGGTGTTTGAATAAAACCAATTACATATGCACTGACCTTGTCTGATGCATTTCACCTCCGGATGAAAAGTATGCCCAAAGTAAACCGCCTCTTACTCAGGCCCAGAAGCTAGGATATGCATATAATTCGTAGATATGGATAGAAAACACTCTAAAGTTTCCAAAACTGTTAGAAATAATGTATGTGAGTATAACAGAACTGATGGCAGGCGAAAACCTGAGAAAAATCTATCCAGGAAGTGGGATTTGTTTCATGTTTGTAGTTTTCCATAGACTGCCTATACAGTTTCCAATGACTTAGGACTCAGATTGCACTTCCTATGGCTTCCACTAGATGTCAACAGTCTTTAGAAATTGTTTCAGGCTTGTATTCTGAAAAATGAGGGAGTAAGACCACTCTGAGTCAGTGGATAGTGGACCCACCGCCTAAGTCACTCACCCACACTCTACTCTTGAACGAAACTGAATTGAGTTTGATTCATTTGAATCGACTATTCCTCGATTCACTCAATCACCCTGCTATCTTGCCACATCAATGGGGCCATTTGAGCTGAAACAAACCAATTTGCAAGTGAACCAACTCATGTCTCAATGAAGCCATTTGAACTCAAGCCATTTGAACTCAACCAAACCAAACATAATTAATCGGAATCGACTCATTCTTCACTCACTCTGCTGTCATCTGGGCCACTAGATCGAAGGATGCGAAGCCGGCATTGAGGAAGTTGTCGCGATAGCGGCTCATCTTGATGGCATCCAACCAGTCTCCCACGGTGGTGAAGGTGGTGTAGTCAGGGACGCATCGGTCGAGCAGAGGCTGCGATGCCCTACAGGAGGGAGGAGGAGAGTGAGACAAAAGAGAGAGGGTTAAGGTCACGCCTCGCCTCCAGCACCAATGAAATCTCACTCCCAATCCCCCAAAACGCCACCTCAATCTCCCCCTCGCTGCCCTTGTAGGGTCAAGGGTCAATCGCCTCCGTCGCCTGACGTAACCGCCTTGGGTTACCGTTGGAGACTGGCTTGGCCGGGCGTGTGTGTGTGTGTTCTCTTTGGTATGCTGACCAATGTTAACGAGACAAAAGGCGTGCAAACAACACAATACGGCGAAGATGGAAAGACATTTCCTCAAGAATCTCTTGGACAGCGTGGAGATATTTGTGGACTGTCAACGTGTGTGTGTGTGTGTGTACACTTGTCGTCACCCAACAGGGCCCTCGGACTCTCCAAAAAACCCAACCACCCCTGATTGATGTCATAGATAGGGGGGCCACCTTGCAGTTTTAATAAACAGCAGTGGAAGTTTGAAAAGAGAGGGAGAGCGAGGGTGAACGAAGGAAGGGGGGGGAGAAAAGGACAGATAGAAAAAAGGGGGAAGAAAGAGGAGAAAGAGAACCTCTGTCTCTGTCTAGCTCTCTCTCTCTCTGACCGCTCTCTGCTCTGTTGATCCTTGTCGTCTTTTGATGGCATTAGATTCCCAGTCAAAGGTGGATGGAAAAAAGAGAGGGAGCGAGTTAATAAGAGTCAATACAGAGGCTCCATTGAAGGGTTGACTGCTGCAGAGGGATAGGAGGAGTGCTCTTTAACAAGGCCTGCGCTTCAGGGCCCCGAGGGTTCGGGGTAGCCACCATCAACCATCAGACACAGTTCCCTATTAATAGAGCACTGTCAGCCACTTTCTGAAGTCTCGTCCTGAAGCGGAAGGTGTCTAGCCTGATCCCAGATCTGTTTGTGCTATCTTGCCAATGCCTTATGGTCAGTGGAAAGACAGCCATAACAGAGGATGTGGAATCAGGCTAGAAGCTGTTCACCATAGTCAAAGGAAACCAACGGCACTGGGAGAGGCCACTAAGGCCGTATGTCTCATGTTACGAGGGGCAGTTACCTGAGTGGGTACTCCCAAACTGGAGCCCAAAGGGCAAAGGTGTTGTGACTGTTTACTCATGGTTTTTGGTGAGCGTTTTTTTGTTTGTCTTCAGTGTGAGTGGTGAAAGACACAGATCATTGGATTTTTCCGTGTCAGGCTACATGGGTATGCATTATGAGGCAGACACACCTGACCGCACATCGCCGCCACCCCCTTTACACACACGCACATACACACCACACACACGTACCACACACACTCACTCGCACATGACAGGACACCTCCACTTGTATTGTTTGAACTATAACACGACTCCCAAACCAGTGACAAAAGTTATCATAGCTACCGCTAACCACTACAAAGCACTAATGTCACGCCGGACGTCATGGTAGCTCATCTCTCACTCACTCTTTCCTCATTAGGATCGGCGGGGGGGCACACGTCTCCACTGCCCGTTTAAAATATATTTTGCAAAAAATTCAAATCATTCAAGTCTTTTCGCGTCACTCTTAATCTAGCTAAATACTGGCTAATTAATCTAACTTAATCTTCCCAGCCATCGCCATAGCTACAGCTCCAGATCCCCGATGGAATCACCCCCTATTCCTCCTCACCCTCTTCCCCCTTCGGGCTCTTTCCATGAAAACTACAGAGGAATGTAGCATGAGGATATTACTAAATATGTGAAACCATCGATCTAAGAATTTCCTTGCAGGAGCTATGGTTGCCTTGAGTGCTTTATTGAGCAATGGTAAATCCACATTTGCATTGACAACACTGGCCAGTTTTTTGGTGGCTTAATGTTTTAGCTATGGGAAGTACTGTGTACTGTAGGCATTGCTAAGACGCCGATATTTGTCCAGTGAAAAGTGTTATCGTTGTTGGCATGACTCGGGTGACTCTAGTACCACAGTCACCGATAAAAAATGGCACCGTCACTACTAAACGCTAGTCCAGGGGACACACTGTATTGCAGTAGACAGAAAACCAAAGAAACCCTTTTCAGAGATATATATTTCTTCCTATTCTCTATAATGTAATCCATCACATACATACATACATACATACATACATACATACATACATACATACATACATACATACATACATACACTATACAGTACCAATCAAAAGTTTACACACAACTACTCATAACATGGGTTTTTCTTTATTTTTACTATTTTCTAGATTGTAGATGTAAACTATGAAATAACACATATGGAATCATGTAGTAATCACAAAAGTGATGAACAAATCAAAATATATTTTATATTTGAGATTCTTCAAAGTAGCCACCCTATGCCTTGATGACAGCTTTGCACACTCTTGGCATTCTCTCATTTCAATTAACAGGTGTGCCTTGTAAAAAGGTAATTTGTGGAATTTCTTTCCTTCTTAAAACGTCTTTGGTGTAGGGGGCAGTATTTTCACGTCCGGATGAAAAGCATGCCCATTTTAAACGGCCTGCTACAAAGCCATAAAAGCTAGAATATGCATATTATTTGTAGGTGGATAGAAAACACTTTGAAGTTTTTAAAACTGTTTGAATGATGTCTGTGAGTATAACAGAACTCATATGGCAGGCACAAACCTGGAAAATCGACCAACCTCAGATTTCCCACTTCCTGGTTGGATTGTTTTTAACTCAGCTCCTATTGAAGATACAGTGGGATATTGGTAATATTGGTAAGCCTTTGTGAAATCGGACACTGTGGCTGGATTTACAACAAGTGTATCTTTAAAATGGTGTAAAATACATGTATGTTTGAGGATTTTAATAATGGGATTTCTGTTATTTTGAATTTGGCGCCCTACAGTTTCACTGGCTGTTAAAGAGGTGGGATGCTACCGTCTCACGTACCCTAGAGAGGTTAATGTGTTTGAGCCATTCAATAGTGTTGTGACAAGGTAGGGGTAGTATACAGAAGATAGCGCTATTTGGTAAAAGACCAAGTTCATATTATGGTAAGAACAGCTCATTACTTTAAGACATGCAGGTCAGTCAATCCGGAACATTTGAAGTTTCTTCAAGTGCAGTCGCAAAATCCATCAAGTGCTATGACGAAACTGGCTCTCATGAAGACCGCCAAAGGAAAGGAAGACCTTGAGTTACCTCTGCTGCAGAGGATAAGTTCATTAGAGTTACCAGCCTCAGAAATTGCAGCCCAAATAAATGCTTCACAGAGTTCAAGTAACAGACATCTAAACATCAGCTGTTCAGAGGAGAATACGTGAATCAAGCCTTCATGTGCAAATTGCTGCAAAGAAACTACTAAAGGACACCAATAAGAACAAGCGACTTCCTCGGGCCAAGAAACACGAGCAGTGGACATTAGACCGGCGGAAATCTGTCCACTGGTCTGATGAGTCCTTATTTGACAAGAACTACCTTGTCTTTGTGAGATGCAGAGTAGGTGAACGGATGATCTCTGCATGTGTAAATCCCACCGTGAAACCATGGAGGAGTAGATGTGATGGTATCAGGGTGCTTTGTTGGTGACACTGTCAGTGATTTATTTAGAATTTGAGGCACACTTAACCAACATGGTTACCACAGCATTCTGCAACGATACGCCATCTCATATTTTGTTTTTCAACAAGACAATGACCCAAAACACACCTCCAGGCTGTGTAAGGTCTATTTGACCAAGATGGAGAGTGATAGAGTGCTGCATCAGATGACCTGGCCTACACAATCAACTGACCTCAACCCATTTGAGATGGTTTGGGATGAGTTGGACTGCAGAGTGAAGGAAAAGCAGCCAACAAGTGCTCAGCATTTGTGGGAACTCCTTCAAGACTGTTGGAAAATCATTCCAGGTGAAGATGGTTGAGAGAATGCCAAGAGTGTGGAAAAAGGCAAAGGGTGGCTACTTTGAAGAATCTAAAATATATTTTGATTTGTTTAACACTTTTTTGGTTACTTCATAGTTTTGTGTTATTTCATTGTTTTGATGTTCTCACTATTATTCTACAATGTAGCAAATAGTAAAAATAAAGAAAAACCCTTGACTGAGTAGTTGTGTCCAAACTTTAGCAAAATTCCCAGGTTTTCTAGAAATCCAGGTGTGAAGATAACCGGGTTATGGTTATTCCGGAAAATCTGTGAATTTCGGGATTTTGCAACCAGCACCAGATTGAAGTTGATGCCAACTAGGCTGAGATGGGCCAGACTGTTTGACAGCATAATTAAAGGCTTACCCAGAAGATTGCGTGCTGCTGGTGACCACCTTGAGGCTGGCGGCATTGCGGATGAGCTTGTCCAGCGTTGCAACGATCTGGGAGAATTTAGGCCGAAGGTTCCTTTCCTTGACCCAGCAGTCGAGCATGAGCTGGTGCAGCGCTGTGGGGCAGTCCATGGGCGGGGGCAGCCGGTAGTCCTGCTCCACTGCGTTTATCACCTGGAGGGTTCGGATAAGAGTTAGATTAACAAGTGGGATAGAATCAGACCTACATCAAAATATAGAGGTCAAATCAAGGGAATATGGTTTTGAATTATGAGACAAGAAAAGGATAAGAAACAGGGTGATGACTGGGGAGAGAAGGGATGGGAGAGAAGGTGGGTTTAGAGTCAAGATAAGAAGAGTCAGGAGACAGGGAGAGGGGGGGTGGGAGGGGGAAGATAAGAGAGAGCATGAGAAGGGAGAAGGGGGCAGGGGGCAGTGGGGAGAGAGGAAAGGGAAGGGGAACCAGTTAAGAAAAAGGGGGGGTCAGAGAAGGAGATTGACAGCTTGAAGATGTGACAGTGTTTTTCGGGAATGTTGAATGTCAAACTAAGTCAACTTAAACAAAGTCAAGTCCAGTAAAGTAAATAAAAGAAAGTTCCACTCACGTCCTGGTTGCTCATGTCCCAATATGGCCGCTCTCCGTACGACATCACTTCCCACATGACGATGCCGTAGCTCCACACATCACTGGCCGAGGTGAACTTCCTGTAGGCGATGGCTTCGGGGGCCGTCCAGCGAATAGGAATCTTGCCTCCCTGTGGATATGCGAATGAGTAGGTGAGCGTGAAATACTGGGGATGGAGTCACACACAGAGTTACACACATACAGAGGGAAGAGAGGGTAAGACAAACTTACACTGGTTGAGACACGTTTGATTATGATAAGATGCCAGGTAAAACTGAGGTACACAAATACCATACACATACACACAAAACCCTGAACAACAATTTAATTGTGATTCTTATTGAATGTACAGTACAATTTGTGATTGAATAAAAAATAAATAGCAAAAAAGAACACACACTAAAACCAATGTATTACCATTCATTCAAGACTTGACATACACTATACTGTATATACAAAAGTATGTGGACACCCCTTGAAATTAGTGGATTCGGGTATTTCAGCCACACCAGTTGCTGACAGGTGTATAAAAATCAGTTCCAGACTGCCTCTGTCAGCGCAATAACTGTTCGTCGTGAGCTTCATGAAATGGGTTTACATGGCCGAGCAGCCACACACAAGCCTAAGATTACCATGCGCAAAGCCAAGCGTTGGCTGGAGTGGAGTGGTATAAAATAAAGCTTGCCGCCATTGGACTCTGGAGCAGTTGGAAACACATTCACTGGAGTGATGAATCACGCTTCACCATCTGGCAGTCCGGCGTACGCCAGGAGAACGCTCCCTGCCCGAATGTATAGTGCCAACTGTAAAGTTTGATGGAGGAGTAATAATGGTCTGGGGCTGTTTTTTGTCATTCGTGCTAGGCCCAGTGAAGGGAAATCTTAATGCTACAGCATACAATGACATTCTTGATGAATCTGTGCTTCCAACTTTGTGGCAACAGTTTGGGGAAGGCCCTTCCTTGTTTCAGCATGACAATGTCCCCGTGGACAAAGCTAGGTCCATACAGACAGGGTTTGTCGAGATCGGTGTGGAAGAACTTGACTGGCCTGCACTGACCTCAACCCCATCGAACACCTTTGGGATTAATTGGAATGCCGACTGCGAACAGGCCTACATTTGTGCCCGACCTCACTAATGCTCTAGTGGCTAAATGGACTCTCCCACAGCAATGTTCCAACATCTAGTGGAAAGCCTTCCCAGAAGAGTGAGGCAATGTCATGACGTTGGCCTGTGGGTAAGGTTTATGACCCCCCATAGATACCTTTCTCCCTTCCCTCTCTCTTGACTCTACAGAGGGACTCTTGAATAGCCTTTGTTGAACATAAAGAGTCTGGGAACATCAAACAAGTGTAGGGAAAGGAACCATATTTCGATAATAGAACCAGTTGAACATATGCATTGGTACTTAATGAATATGATGTCAGTTCGGTTGTCATCTGAGACATTATGACTGATGACAGGACGACCTAAACTGTATCTGGGAAGGTCTACACATTATAGTTATCAGATTCACATGGAATTGTTGTGCAATTCAAATGTTTAAATATAAAATTATTTGTGAAAAGATTAAATGTAATTTTAGCTTCCAATTGAGAGATTTGGGTTTTCATAAGGTTAGGGCTCTGCTCAACCAGTGGCCCGCCCCTGTGAAGAGACATGGGTTATAAACTATGAAACACACCCTTCTCCCTCCACTATATAAGCCCTTGACGAAAATGTAACCTCCTGTTCCGGGTACATTAGGACTACGGTACAATGTCAGAAGGATTCAGATAATAATGCCAACCTTAGCGTGAGCTTTGGTTGCGAATGGTATGAACTTTGAACTCTTATTCGCTACAGAAGTGCTACCTCATAGCCGTTGAGTTAGCAGCGGCCGCTGTAAACGTGGGCTAGGAGAAGACAGACAGAGTATCCCGTCTACCACACAACAACAACACTACAACGTTTCCCGTTCACCACCAGAGACACTCTTCAAAGGACAAAGGATTCTGTTGGCAAAACACGGCCTTCCATCTACTACCAACCTATTGAAGCGCGGGTCAGAGTAAATATGTATTGCATTTTCCTTTTCCAAATGGGAGGTAATTTAGAATGCATAAGATTCTGTATTTACGATAGAGTAGTTGCCTACGGCCCGATAGAGACATCGCTTCTCCATTTGTTATTCAGTCTTCCCGCTCTTTCACTCAAACCCAACCCCCTTTTCTTTCTGTAACCAGCTGTCATATCTGTTCTGTCCACTAGGGACGTTTTCCTTGATGACATAATTTGTAATCAAGGTATGATTCATTCTGTGTACATGTAATTCTGTGTGATTATTTAGGTATTTAGTAAATAAATAATTAAACCCAATTTTGTATTGCTGATTCAACTTGTTAGTCAGGGTTCGTGAAGACAACCAAGAATTTACAACTTTCATACGAGAATGAAATAAGGTGACGATTAATATTGACTGCTATTGCTGTAAAATATTGCTAGGTCTTTAAGAGTTTATTCGGAAGATAACTGCTCTATAAATATTATTTCGTGGTGCCCCGACTTTCTAGTTAAATACATTTACATGATTAGCTCAATCAGGTAATATTAATTACAGAGAAAGTATTTCATAGAATAGCATGTCATATCACTTAATCCGGCATAGCAAAGGGGGCACAAACTCAATATTAACGCCGATGCTTTGGAATGAGATGTTCGACGAGCAGCTGTCCACATACTTTTGGTCATGCAGTGTAAATGCCCACACACACATGCATACACACACTACCAAAGTGTCCTACACACTAACCAGTGAGCTGGTGTAGGTGGGATCCGTGGCGTCATCTTCGAGGAAGCGAGACAGGCCGAAGTCAGACACCTTACACACCAGGTTGCTGTTGACCAGGATGTTGCGTGCAGCCAGGTCCCGGTGGACGTAGTTCATATCAGACAGATACTTCATGCCCGCCGCGATGCCACGCAGCATCCCCACAAGCTGGATCACTGTGAACTGCCCGTCGTTGAGCTGGCAAAGACAGAGAGATAGAAAGAGAAAGATAAGCAACCATTATACTATAATCTACATTCAATAATTAGTTGAACTGTTTAACATACTCCCGTTCCTACCTTTTTGCCGCTCTCTCTCTTTTCCTACCAACTCTCTTTTGTTTTGTGTCTCCTGCTCTCTCACGGTTTTAATCTCTTTCACTCTTTTTCTTATTTCCCCCATATCTCTACCTGTCTCCCATCTAGCTCTCCTTCTGTTTCTCCCTTGTCTTCTGTTTCACCCCTTTCTCTCTACCCTCTTTCTCCTTCAATCCTTCCTTCCCTCCATCTCTCTCTCCCTCTATCTTCCGCTCTCTCGCTCTCCTTCTCAGTGTCAGACAATGTTTAATATGAGGGCGAGGCAGTGATTCATAGGCTAGTGAAACCTCTGTAAATGTCGGAGATTGCGAGAGGAGCGGCACATTTGTAAGATACTGACAACAGACGGGGGATAGGGCCTTTTCCACAGAGATAGAGAGAGGGTGTGGAATAAGAGGACATTATTAGGGAAGATTAGGAAGACATGGTTGGGTACTTTGGCAGATGATGAGATGATTACAGATACACATTTATGTGTTTTCAAGAGTATCAATTCTCTGGGTGCTTTTATATAGTGCATCTTCAAAGGATTTAGTACAGAGATTGACAGCAAGGTAGGCCTTTGTTATTATGAAAACATTTTTGGGGTTACAGTAGGTGATGGGTAATGTTAGCAAAATGTGAAATTATGTTTTTTTTTATAACCTTTGCCAAACCCTGAGCTCAATGTTTCAAATAATTTGCTAATTCTAAACATATCCCTGTGTGTGTGTGTGTGCACCCACCAAATTATTATTATTATTTAGTATTGTGTGTGTTTGCACCCTTGTGTGTGTATGTTCCACAGGTTCTCTTACCCTCAAGAAAGAGTCCAGCGCCCCGTTCTCCATAAACTCTGTGACGATCATGACTGGCCGGCTTTTGGTGACCACGCCCTCCAGTCGAATGATGTTGGGGTGGTCAAACTGTCCCATGATGCTTGCTTCACTTAGGAAGTCCCGCCTCTGCCGGTCAGTGTAGCCCACCTTAAGTGTCTTGATAGCCACAATGATCTCACGTCGGCCGGGTAGCTTGCAACGCCCACGACACACCTCCCCAAACTCTCCTGTGAGAGCGAGGAATGGGAGACAGCAAGAGAGAGAGAATAGAGAGAGAGACGGAGGGGGGAAGAGAGGAGGTATCGAAAAAGTGGAGGAGAGTGGGGGAGAGAGGGGAGAGGGACAGTTTACTGGTTAGAACCAAGGACCCAGGGAAGGGAAGCAGGAGACTGCGAGAGAGAGGGGCTCGGGCAGTGTAAGGTGGCTAGGAGTGGCAGAGAAAAGGAGGGATGAAAGGTGAGAGTGAGGGACGGACGAGGGAGAACTAAAAACGTAGGGAAGAGTGGGTTAGCGTGGGTAGTTTGGGGGTGGGGGTAAAGCTTGATAAGAGAGTGGGGAGGTGGGAGGCTAGAGATATAGGTGGGGGTAGAGGGGTGGTTGGGGAGATTAGGATTCAGAGGAGTCAGGGGCAGGGGCGGAAGAAGAGGCTGGAGGCGAGAGAAGCTTGGGGGTCGTGGAGGCTTTGCATTTAGGTCCTAACACGCCAAGCGGGTGCGAGAGTGTGTGAGAGAGACAGAAACAAGGGAAGTGAGGGAAAGGGGGAGGGTAAAGGGGAGGGGCAACAGGGTTTGAGGATTTTCCCTAAAGGCGAAGGCTGGGAAGCGACGGGTTCAAGTAGCAGCAGTAGATGTTACCGTGGTAGTGGTAGCAGAAGCAGTAGTAGAGCAGAGGGGGCTCAGCTGCAGGCGACATACACCTCAAAATCCAAATTCCCATCACCACAAGTCTTCATTCGGCTCAGATACAAGGCTAACTCTGAGTCGACAACAGTCCTGCAGCTTTTTAGCAAAAGTATTACTAATATTTCTAAATATCAAGATTTTAACTCTAACTAGTACATCAAAAAGGGGCAGAGGGGTGGAGCAAGGGTGTAAACAGGAAGAAGTAAACAGGAAGGATGCCCACAATAAGTGATGAGGTCAAGGGAGTGGCCCCCTTTTAGAGTGGCCCTCAAGACCCTTAAAGAGGGGGATGGAGTTTTGAGATGAATGATCCTGGCCCTGGAAGGCTGCTGTTCTAGCTTCTTGAATAGCCAATCAACTCTCCTAGATGATGTTTCAGTCAGTTAGATTCAAGTAGGGGAGCTAATCAATTGAAGTGATTGATTAATGACAGTTGAACAAACAAAATAATGTCCTACTGCAGAGCACCTCTCTGGGACCAGGAAGGTGCACTTCTTAGAGGTTAAAGGTTTAATAAAACAAAGAGACAAAAAGTGGGGAAAGGAGGTAGCAATCATTAAAGGCACTTAGGTCCCAACCTAAGGGGGAGCTACAGTTGTGAGAGAAGCGAATTAGAGGACGCAACATTTTTTGCAAAGATGTAAGTGCATATTTGTGATTAGGGGGGCTGCTAGTGCTGGGGGGATGGGGGGGGAGCACGAGGGGAGGCGGGGCGATGGTTGTGACGATGAATTGAGTGAAAGTACCGCTTGGCGTGAAGTCCTCTAACGGTATGGCCTGGAGGTGACTAGCATTCTTCCCCCTGTAGCTCAGGAGCTTTTGTTGGTTACCTGCGCCAATGACTTCCTCGATCTTCACGCAGGAGATGTCGATCTCCTTGGCAAACTCGCGGATGGCCTCATTGGGGTCCTCGTAGGTGAAGGGGTCAATATAGACCTTCATTCCAGGTGTGACTATAGGGGATTCAATAGCGGAAATAATCACATGAATCAAGGCAGTCAAGCAGAAATTGCCATTCAAAATGATATGTACAGCATTGATTGTTAATCAATTAAATGCATGAAGGTGGCCTACGTGTTGTAATGATAGCTTAGCTTCTAATAATAACGGGTGCATTAACATATGATTTTACAGTCGAGGAATAACACCAATGAGATCCATAACCACTACACTCTCAGAAAAATGGGCTCCAAAAGGGTTCTTCTGCTGTCCCCGGAGGAGAACCCTTTTTGGTTCCAGGTAGAACCCTTTTTTGGTTTCAGGTAGAACCCTTTTGAGATCCATGTAGAGTCCTCTGTGGAAAGGGTTCTACATGGAACCCAGAAGGTTGCTTCAAAGGGTTCTTCCATCGCCTCAGTAGTTATTAAATAGAACGCTGCGGCCCGCCCGCCCGTGGGGAAAACAACCCTTGGTTGTCTTGGTTACCCAATTGACTCAAAGCAAAAACGTCACCTTTATAAAACACAATTTTTTTGTTGTCTGCTTGTTTTCCTCATTTACAAAATTACATTTAAGAAAGTACAACATGTCTAAAAGATTACTTTTGAACATTTCCTGCTTCCAAGCGTTCTCACTAATATTGTAGGGCTTCCCTCATGCCCCTTTCATGACGGCGCTAAAGTTAGCTACATGAGTGAGTGCTAGCTAGCTACCAATCAGAACATTAAGCTAGCCAAGACCAACAACACAAAACAACAGAATTTATAGCTACAAGTAGTGATTGGAGTTACAAACGGACTATACTAAATTAGTTAAATCTCTTTCCTGTGAATGTTTTCCACAGACAGCTACATGTAGCCTACTTGGACATTATGTCCCCACAATTTCCCACACCGAATAGATTGAAGCCACAGGGCTCTTCTCGCAGGCTTTATTTCCCTTTTTGTGAGCATTGTGAACCGTAGGTCGGGATTTTTGACCTGGTTACTTTGAACAACACAGAATTATTTCTGTATAACAAAAAATCTGTGATGAAATTGGCTTTTTTACAATGGGGGTCAATAGGAAAGAATGTTTGTTTTCCCCAATTTGTGGGCGTAGTCGAGGGGAATTTCTTCTTATGACACCAAGCTTTATCTTGGCCAGATTGCAGTTGTAAATGAGAACTTGTTCTCAACTGGCCTACCTGGTTAAATAAAGGTGAAATGAAAAAAAATTCAAAACATGAATACCGACTCAGAGTATGGGTACAGCCGGTTAGGTTCTAGATAGCACCTTTTTTTCCCAAGAGTGTACCAATGCTGCCTATATAATCTATGCCTGTTAAATGACATAAACCATCTTTTGACACAATATGTGGATATAGGATTCTTGTGATATAACGGCTTTTGACATGTAGTGTTTGGGTATACTGTTGGATGTAACTAAGAACTAAGTCTAGCTCAGAGGGTTAGAATAGAATATGGATCATGTGGACAGAATATGGATCATGTGGATTGCTTATAATGGAGGACAGGCAGTAGAGACTTACTGTACTGCTGCAGTTTCTCTGTGTACTCTGACTCGGAGCCATTCCTCTGCTTCCTGTGGGGCAGACCAGAGTAAAAACACAAAGTCAGACAACTACCGTATGGTGCAACACTCAAAGGAGCAGGAATGAGTGGAGATGACTTTGGCACAGCCGTGTCATTAGAAATAGAGAATACCACCGTATTGCTGCTCACTACGATATCTTTATATTTGAAACTAAGAAATAGAGAATTTCAGGTAAAACTACAAAATAAGATAATATATTGGACAGGAAAAGTAGGACTCTGTTTGTATGTCTGAATAGGCAGCTGAGAGAAAACATAATGGCCCAACTCGAGAAGTGAAGGACAAAGCCTCATCCAATGGCAGCCTCAGCTGTCTCCCTCAACACCCAGCTTAACACTCCCTCCTGCACGCTGGTTCAGACTAATACACTGTTCACTCCCAATCCCCCCTTTATTTATTCTGTTCATTCTCCTCTTTCTCTTATTTCTTCAGTATCAGTCCATTAATGCAGGGGAGATGGCTATGACAGGGCGAAGGGGGTGGGGTTGTTGAAATTACATGTTAATGTGGTTCCTTTGTTGTCTAACCAGTAACCGGGGCAATAATACCCGCCGGTGATTTGCATCTCATTTCCAATTCAAATGCAGCTACGGAATATGCCAAGGAGCCTCTGAGTTTTCCTTCTTTTTTTTTCTTCTCTCGTGGCAGATGCTAGCGAGCTAAGCTAAGACAAAGAAAGAGACTATTCAGTCTGACAGGGCCTGGGCCTGTCAGAACGGGCGGCTCACAGTGAACCATGCCACTGCCGCCGCGCCAACCGTGCGCGCCAACCAGTCGCCAAAAGGGAGGGTGTCAAACTTGTATGCTTCGCCAACCTGCAGACTCCCAGTGACAGATGAGTAGTACTATGTACAGTAGAGTTGAAAGACCACGGCCAGGCTTTTACAAGAACTGAATGGATATTAAAGTTAAATGGACTAATATCCTACAAGTGAATAGGAATCAATAGGGATTGGCCATGTCAAGGTTTTTGGGACGGGCAGCTTCCGAATGCATAAACCTGGGAACTCGATGACAAGGCCATGAGTGCAGGCCTATTAGCTTCTAGCAGCTGAAGCTCATGCTCTGTCCGGTGGGCTAGCCTAGCGAGGGATTGGGAGGGAAATCTCTATGGACTGTCCACTGGATAGAGCTAATCTCCTACTCGCAAAAACTCTTAGGTGGCAGCCAGTGCAGAGTGTCCCTGTCTTTCTTTTGTGTGTTTTAAGGACGTAAACACCATCAAACGTTGACATTTCCATTTCGTTTTTGTGTGTGGGTGTTTCAATCTGTAAATCAAATATGCCAGGAATGACCATAAATATGCGGTTTTCTCACTTGCTAACATTGCTATGCTAACATTGTTTCATCCACAAACTGAAGTACGGCTTGTAAGCCAGTATTGTATGAGCTTGGTCAACTGCTTTTGATAATGAACGTGGCTTCAATGTTGGACGTAGACACTTTTTCAACGTTGTCTAAACGACAATGTGTTCACTGGGTAGTATTGACTATGATTATTCTCACCTGAGGCAAACAATGGCAATGACGACGACAGCGATAATGAAGACTAGACTTGCGGTGGCAGAACCCACAATAAGGGGCAGCTGCTCCTGAAGAGACTTCTCGGGGTCACCTAGAGGTCAAGAGGTTAGAGGTCAGGGTTACCCAAAGGTACCTGTCACCACTAGCACATAAATACATACACACTACGCCCACACGGCCCTCACACCCTCAGACTAGGCGAACTCCCGACATCACTTTGTCCTTGTGATGTATGCGTGCATCTCCCACCTGTATAGAATGATTATTATTACATTTTTGTAGGGGTTGATACATTTTGCCTAAGGGAAAATCAAGTCTGAAATTTCAAAGTGGAAATTACAAACTAGAGAAGCCTTTTTAAACCTCAAATAAAATACAATTAAAAAATGTCCTGCATTGCAGGAACGCTCTCCTGCAACAGGGTGATGAAATGAAGATCCTACATCTGTACGGGCTTTCAACTCCTACACTTCGGCTACTCCAAGAAACCACTCCTACACTTACTTCTAGAAACCACATGCTTATGTAAAGACAGGCATGCCCTTGTGTTCACCACTCTGCATCAGAGAAAATGGGAAGGATATTGGCAGTTTGTCAGTTTCAACCTTTCGATTCACGATACAGTACTCTAGCCTAACTGGCTCCATTATAAATTGGAATGAAAGTCAAATAATGGGAAACATCGTCATAAATGATTCGGCAGACAGGCACCAAAGGTTTATTATTTAATTGATAAGCCTAAAGAAGTAATAACCTTTTGTAAGGCTTTTGAGCCTCTACATATTTATAAGCAGGGGCACAGGGTAAGGAAGTGGAGGTAGGCAGCAAGTGATGTAATATGGTCAGTTAGCCGACACGTTAATCCAAAGCGATTTACAAAGAACACTTATACAACAGGCTATATGTGGCCTTCGCACGAAGCAAACCCACAACCTAGTGTTGCAAGCACCGAGCTGCTACCAAGTCGTGAGTCATCATTGCAACCATAAGAGATGTGTACCTGTTTTATAGCGTGTGAGAAATTCAGTTATATTCTGATGCCAATGGTGTCCCTGTTTGTGTCTTAGACTGTTGACAAACCCCAATTTCCGCTCATGGGGAGAAAAAAAGTGAATAAATTCATACTTTTTAGGTTGGTGCTGAAGTCAGCGGGGCTGCTATAGCGGCCGTACCCAGCCACTGTGCGGGCCCGGACCTGGACCACGTAGGGCGTGCCCGTCTTGAGCCCCTCGATGCGGGCAGAGCTCCTTTGGGCTGTCATGGTGTGGGCGATGGCCTCACCCTGGTCCTGCCAAACCAAACGCACAGAGAATGGTTAAGAAATGCTTCAAAAATGTACTAAACAAACATCCCCTCAATGATATCATCCATATTCATCGCCTTCCCTCCACCCGCTTTGTGGCACATGCCGTGTCCAACAAATCTCACCGTACAGATGGCGAGAGGCAGCGCGAGGCAAGAATAGCTGGAGAGCTTTAATTCGGTGGGTACAACACCACAACAAACATAGAGAGAGACACTAACCAGGTTTCCATCCAACCTTGTTTTACCGATCACTGTACTTGTACACAGCCAAACTGTAAATAGCACACCCGACTACCTCATCCCCATATTATTACTTACCCTCTTGCTCTTTTGCACCCCAGTATCTCTACTTGCACATCATCATCTGCACATCTATCACTCCAGTGTTAATGCTAAATTGTAATTATTTTCGCCTCTATGGCCTATTTATTGCCTACCTCTCTACTCTTCTACATTTGCACACACTGTACATAGATTCTATTTTTATTTTCTTTTGTGTTATTGACTCTACGTTTGTTTATGTGTAACTCTGTGTTGCTGTTTTTGTCGCACTGCTATGCTTTATCTTGGCCAGATCAGTAGTAAATGAGAACTTGTTCTCAACTGGCCTACCTGGTTAAATAAAGGTGAAATAAATGTTTTTATTAATTATGCAAGTAAAAGTCCATGTCAAATAAAACCTATCACGTCAGGCCTGATGGAAACAGCAAATCTGTCGGTTAATTTTCCATTTGTAAACTTTAATAACGGGATATGGTGTGTGGTCTTCCCACTATGACTCGGGAAAGCATGCAGTTACTGTATATACAAATAAGTTATGATGAACTTCCACAGGGTGGTGAAAGTGCACGTTAATGAGCTTGATGCTACTTTTCCAATAAATATAGAGGGTCATATTTTGGTGACAAGATGATCGATGCTTGGCTGCAGTTTGACAACTAAAAATGATATCGCTTTCATCAATAATAATCTCATGAAGTACAGTAGGTAGCCTACCCGCACTGTATCTGCGAGCTGTTGGGCAGAGCGCACGTGCCAAGACCGGAGTGGGCACATTAACTATATAATGCAACATTTATTTTGACAAAATTTGATTAAAAAAATGAAAATAACACATAAAAATGAAAATAACTATTTTGTATTAATTACATGGGAATGTAACCGCAAAAGCATGTTTTACGTCCACTACGTCATCACGCACAACCTTTTATCATCAACAAGTCAATTTGATAGAAACAGAACTCTAGTAGCAAAATATTGTTTTTAGAAAGATTTTAGAATATTTGCTTGGGGGGGTAAACAGAAAAGAAAAGGAGGAGGAATTGTGAGGGGAAGAAGGAATAAAGGCAGGAAGGAAGGATCAACTGAACGCCCAGCGGACAGAGGGACGGGATTAAGACTTTGTCACAAGTGTTGTTGTCATTGTTGTGGTGTTGAATCATTTCCTACGGGGCAATATTATTACAGCATGCAACAGAGGCAGAAATAAGACTTGTGAAATAGGATGTGGAATTAAGAAGCGTTCATTTACAATGTTGCTTACCTTCTCATGGTACTTAATCTCATAATCCAGAATGATTCCATTGGGTTTTTCAGGGGGCAGCCAGGAAAGACTCATGGTGCTCGCTGTGGCCCCCATCAGGTGAACTGTAGGTACTGCAGATGGAGCTGTAAGAGAGGGGTAGAGGGAAGGAAATATGCACTGTAATTCGGTATTGTGTGTTTTCTGAGTTTCACACCCTTTGTATATCTACACAAGCCTAAGCATATTGATGCTTTGCAGGGCTTTGTGATGTGCTGTGCTTGCGATACTTGGTACGCTATGCAACCAGCCACTCTCTCTCCCTATAGCTCTGCTGTTCCTTTTCCAGACAAGGGATCTGTGATTCTTTCTCAGCAACGAGCAAGTCAATCAACAAAATGGTGGCGCTTAGTATTTGTAAGATCCAATACACACCCTGTGCGGCACACACACACGCACGTGCACACACGCACAAACGCACACACTCACACATACATGACCTCACCCACATCAGGTTCATTTCTCAACCCACTCTTTTATTTGTGACCTGTGTATGACTACACAAACAGCAGTCTGTCTCTCTCCCTCTTCCTTTCTCTCCAGGCATGTTTTGTTTCTGAGTCACTCCTATGTACTCTCCCCTGATCCATCCTCACCTCCCTAGTTCCTACCCTATCATTCGCTTTTATTTAACATCCATTGTCACTTCAGTCCTTCTTTAGTTCGCTCAAAAAAGGTCCCCCCTCTTTCTTAATGATTCTCTTCCCCAGTTTCATCTGTCTCTTTTACTCCTAGTATTCTCCTCTCCCACCCCCCTTCTCCCTCTCTCCGCCAATACTCTTTGTTAAACAGTTTCTAATCCCCAAGTCCGGTACTTTGAACCTTTGTTTCTCCGCCTTGTCATTGTCACCACCACCACCCTAGACCTCCCTCTCTCTCACTGTCTCCCCTCTTTCTCTCTTTTTTCCCTAACCCAAAACTCCATCCCTATGTAGTAGCCTACCACCAGCCACCCATTCCTCCCTGAAAATCTCAAACATCTCCCCATAGACAATCCTCCCTGGGCAAACTCCCCAGGTCACTGGGAGCCTCCTCCTGGCCGAGACACTGGGGAGTAACCAGTAACCATGGCGGGCCTCACACGGCTTATCGCCTCTATTTATTTTTGGTCTTAAAAGGTGAATGCGGAGAGCGGCGAGAATGGTAGGGAATCTAAGGATAATCTGATCGGGGTGGTGCCTCTCCTTCCCCCTGCTGCTCCCCCCTGACCTACACTCCTCCTGGGGGGTGAATAGTGTGGGACGGGGGTCCCTGTTACCATGGGCGCTTGACTTAGTGTGAAAGTGGGGGTGCAAAAGCTTGGAGGGGAGAGGGTGGAAGGAGGGGATCAGAATATTTTTTGGATACATTTTCCTGCAATTCTATACTGTTTCTTAATATGTGGAATACATATTATTTGACAGAACACAACAATTTAAACACATCAATTATATTGAAAAAGTGTTTTAATGACTCGTTTACTAATCTACCCGCTTCCCTGAAAATCCCACCTCCAATAATTCATTGACTGGTCTGAAACCCTCCCAACCATGTGACTCACAAACATCCTGCTCCTTCCCCACCCACAGTGATTGATTGACAAGCCAAACTGTGTGGCCAGGATAACGCATGACAATGAGGAAATGAAATCGAAAATGGGAGGAATAATATTGTTTCACCCAATAAGGATTTGAATTTGAATGTTGTAATTAAGAAAAAGCATTGCTAAATTGTTAAGTTTTCATTACCTTTTTGTCAGAAATAACGTGATCACAATAATGTAGTACAATAAAAAACGTGAACTTTGATTTATCTTTTAAATGTAAAAAAAATATTTTCTCAATATGGCAATTATCTGGTAGGGTATTGAACGAGAACTATCAACTTGAAAATGCAAACTGGAGTACATACAAAAAAAATGGAGTTAATCATATGCAGCCTGCATATGTTGTTATTGTGTAGTCCTAATTTGACTAATAGAAACAAAGAAAAGCACTACATACATAATCGAATCACGTTTTGGTTCTTAAAACAACATATCCTACACAAATCCTACTGTACCCTACCTGGAGAATCTTGCATTTTTAAGATGAGAGAAAATAAGCGTGTTTTTACATTTCAACAAATCTGTAGCCTGCAATTACAAGACTACTGTCAATCATTTTCTAATTGTCATTCTGTTTATTAGTGGCCATTTCAACAACATACCACAGTGAGTAGGCTACATATTTGACAACAAATTGTGAAGAAACACAATTATCTTAAAAATGATGAGAAATAACAAAAGTGTTGTCTCAGCAAGCACAATAATGTTCCAATTTTCCTCAGACCTGAACTTTTTTTGGCGCCGTCGTTTGATGCGCCGTCACCATGAAAATGTTTAAGAGCAACTGAAGGCAATACACAGCTTCTCTCATAAGAAATGGCCTACGTGGCATCAATATGAGTCAGAAACATTTAGTCTAGCGTCCAAATTGACTACAAAGTGTAAACAGGTCAAATGTTGGTCATTAAAGTTAGTCTCGTCCAAAACGGAGTTTTGTAAGTGAGTTAGTTGCGACGTACTTGAGGGTTTTGGTATGGATTACTTACATGCCCACTTTTGCCAAATATACCAATTTCCCAGAGACAACACATTGTGGTCCGCCCCCAGCTGCCATGTGGAGTTTTTGGACAATGTTGTCAAGTGTGCATCTGAGTGCAACACATGCACATTACATTTCCGCTCAGCAAATAGGAGTGAAAATGGGCTTCCATAAAGATGGTGCCAACTTCCAATGCATTTCAACAATATTGCCAGATGTTCATTATTATATTGGTACTAGCTAGCTATCTACTTTTCATTATACAACATTATTTGATAATGCTAGCAAGCCAGGCTAGCTATGATACCACAGATGAACGGGGAATGATACTGTAGCTAAGTAAACACAAGACGCTAATGTGTCATGTGATGCAGCATGTCAGAGGAAGATGAGCAAATCTCATATTAGCTAGCTACCTTGTTAGCAACAGCTAATTGTAGCACATTTGCATTTAGTGTCAATACAGGGCAGGCATTGGATACTAGCTAATCATACGATGTAGCAGACATGTTTTCAAACTTTCTTTCAATAAGGGTTGGCAGACACTAGCTAGCCAACTCATTTATTAAACTCGGACAGATATTGATAACTAACCCGGATTTGCAAGTTAGCTAGCATTCGGGGGTGTCTGCCACAACATGCCTGTTCTCATAAAAGGTTATTGTGTATTTTCTAGGGCAAAAATAAGTGAAGGATGGTACTTGTGGCTTTGGCTCTGGTAGAAAATAGCACACAGCTGGTTGCATAGAAACGGCATCAGCACTGGCCTGAATCTATTCTGTACTTACAGTCCCTCTATTAGCATATAAATTACTTCCAAACTAGAGAAAGTAATTTTTCTCACTATATGTTTATCGAGTGACAATATTTTATTTCATTCACAGGCTACAACCTGGTGGATTTGTTGTTCAGCAGCATCGTGGGAAACCTCCTGCCATATCAGGAGCTGTTACAGAAGTCTGAGGCAGTGGCCAGACACCAGTCCAGGTTCAGAGTAATGGAGGACACCTGGAATTCACCTAACCACCATTGATAATGTAATCAATGCTGTGTGTATATGTGTGTCTTGTATGTTGTAAGAAGGTGACCCTTTCCAATGTGCCAATGGATTACTCCTGGGCCAGAGTGAGAAATGACAACCATGCTAGCATGTGTCCCTTGTGAATCAGGATCTCTGATTGGCTATGTTCAACCGTATATCTAATGTTGTCTTCCATGACTGTATGGTGACAGTCTTTCTCTCCCTCCCTCTGTGATATTGGAGCAGAGTCGGATATAGGAGCCAAAGTCAGGCTCCTTCATGACCAGTATCTGTGATGAGAGGGGCCTGGAGCTAATCTGCGCTGCCATGCCCATCAGGCTTTGACAAACACCACAGAAGGGACAAAAGGTGATTACTTATAAGACAGTACATGACAAGTGTTTAGTAATATCACCCTTTCAATACATGTGTCACTCATCAAGGACCGAAGAGATGCTTTTGAAATAGAGTACTCTGACTGAAAGACTGGTCGATACTGATGTCTGAATTGGGAGAGACCTTGCACTCAGGATTAAAACGATACAAGACGCATCTATAACTTTTTATGATATGTTTTTGTTTTCATTTAATCGAATGTTACTATCAATAGTGGGGGACCCTGTGTATTCTTCAAACGTCAAGGAACTCCTGTCTTATACGGGACACCCCACAGGAAGGTATAATATTTGCACCTTGTTATATTAGCAGGACACCGCTTCTACAGTATTATGTGAAGTATGGTTTATTCTACACGGAACTGTTACACTTGAAAGTCATTAAAACACTTTTATTTAGAATAGCTACATAACTTCAGCAATTGCACTCTCCTCATATTACTCTGTAGGCTACTGACTGATGCAAAGCTTCTTCCTGGTCAGTAGCCTTCAGAGTGGTATGAGAAGAGTGTATCACATCTGCCTGTAGTTATTGAACTCTGCAGGCTGGCCCGTGGGTTGAGGCAAACTCAGTCATATCCAGGATGGAGTGTCATGCACGCCATCCTTCCTGCCACTTGCTTTTACATGTCCATAACCTGTAATACATTACACCGATGGAAGGGACTTCATGACCCACTGGAGACTTGAAGACAGAACCTCACCCAGAGAGCTGTGCATGTCAGTGTGTGGTTAGACAACCAAATCCTTAAATTTGGCCAGATACACACATAAAATGCCATTCTAGTTCTGGTTAGACAGCAAATGTTGTACTCTACACACAACTTATTTGCATTTTCTAGGAAAGTGTAGTCATGCTGTCTTTATGAGAACATCAATATGACATTTACAGCATAAACTGTGTTGTCCGCTGTACCAAAACCGTGTCGTGCGGGAGCGAGGCAAATCTTTTGAGAAGTCAAAACCACTCATCTTGAGGTGACGGGGGGAGGGGTGCAAAATGCAATCTGTCAATTATTATATCATATATAATATGGACATATCTATTTCAATACAGACTAGCTCAAAACAATACTAATCATTGAAAATGAGAAATCACACGTTTGCACCCCTGTTTTGAGAGTCGGGTCGGCAGCTGCTCCGTTTGCTCCAGTGCTCTGGCGTCTATGCCTGTCACCCGTGTGGCACCCGGTGCCCGACCCTTGCGCAACAATGGGGGACTACGGAATCCCCACCGGAGCCCCAGGCACAAACAGTGGGCCATTCCTTTCGTGAGGCTTTCAGGAAGAACAGAAGGGAGATGAGGGACACATGGCTGCGGACGGGGATAATCCCAGGGTCTGTCTGAGCCTGTCTAAAGAGCAGACTCTACATAGAGACCCATACACAAACCCCAGCGATATATCAGAGACTTATACACAACCCCTGGCTATTGGCCTACACCAGGGAAAACTCCACACAGGAACCAACACACAACCCCAACTACAGGCAGATTGAGCAAACTCTACATAGAAACGCAAAAGCCCCAGCTAAAAGGCCTGCAGCAAGGGAAACTCAAATCAAAGACCAACAAAGAAACCCCAGCTATAGGCCTACATAAGGGTAAACTCAACACAGAGACCCAGACACAAACCCAGGCTATATAGGCATACAGCAGGGAAAACTACACAACAGGAAATAATACACAATACAGATATCCACACACAAGCTCCATACAGCAAACCAACGGCAGATTGAATCGGGCTTGGTGGTGCAGATTACTCTGGTGGCCTAGTTACTGAAGATGCTGTGGGTTGACAGTGGGTTGATCGTTGTGGGCAGAACAGTGTCGGTTCAATGCCTAGCCATACAAGCAGCACTGCCTCGCTATTGCTATTTGTGGTGGTGTGTGCCGAGTGCTGTGGGCGTGTGAAATTGTCCTTCTGTAAATCTCATTGAAATGTTTTTCTTCTCAATCCTCACTTAACATACATATATTGTATGTAACCCACACCTACATGCAGAGGAAATGTATCTGAACAAATGTCTGCTTTTACCTGCCTTGCTGATGTAAATCACTATCTATTTTTCCTTGAAGCAACCATCATCTATTCTCGAAAAAATGCTTCACCCTATCGTAAACATCACCGATTGTAGCACACTGCCATTGTGCCCTTGAGCAAGGCACTTCACATCGCTAACCTACTTCAAAACCCTGTTCTGCAGCTGACCATGTTTTGCTTCCATTCATTCTCAATCTGTACATGTGTCTTTATCTTCTAGGTTAGGAACAACACAAGACACTCAAAAGACAACTGTCCGTTTCACAATGGAACAATGCAGTTATATTTGATCTTATAGACTAGCCACGGTTTTACCTACCAGCCTGGTTGGTGGTAATGTTGACGGCAGAGAACTGCGGCGTGTACGGGCTCTTAATCGACACGCCGTTGACGGCCTGGATCTCAAAGCTGTACTGGGTGTGTGCCTGCAGGTTGCGGACCGCCACACGACGCTGCGTCAGGCCCAGGTGGCGCGGCGAGATGTCCACATTGTCGTCGCAGCGCGAGCACATGCCACGCTCAGGCAGGCACTTCTTGCAGATGATGTTGTAGAAGATGTCGCCTCGACCACCAGAGTCGCGCGGCTCGCTCCACTCCAGGACCAGGGAGGTCTCATTGACGTTGGAGATGACGCTGCGCGGCGGAGAGGGGATGGCTGTGGGGGTAGGAAAGAAGAAGGAAAAAAAGGTAGAAAACAGTGTCAATTCGTTTCAATTCAAATACGCTTTAATGGCATGCCAGAAGTATGGACAAAGCAACAATATTAAACAATTCAACAGGACATGAAATATATTTAGAACAGGGAGTAGAATCTAATAGATTCTATTTCAATAGGACTTGGTGGTAGTGGTAATGGATGCGGGTTAATTCTCTCTGTGTTTTGAGTGCTTAGAGAAAACTCAATATGGAATAAACAGACAGTGCAACTCTTTCTGTAAGGAGGAGAGCGTATAAGAGCGTGTGTGTTTGTGTGCGGGCACGTGCATTAGTGATGCACGGGTTGACTCATAGCCCGCAGTCCCCACGGTTATATCAGGGCGGGCGGGTTTTGGCTCATGAAATATTGTGTGGATAAAGGGTGGGTGGGTTGAATAAAGAGAAAACAATATCTTAAAAAATCCAGAAATTTATAATTATTGTGCAATTTATTGGCTACATTGAGGTTTTTCTTTCATTATTTTAGGCTATTTGGCATTAGTGTGTAAGCCTAACTTTAAGGGCCTAACTGTACACGAGCCAAATAGCATACAGGCCAAATGCTGTTGGGAACGGGCAGAAAAAATCTGATCCACAAAAAGGACAATGCCGGAGTTTAATTAAATAAGAGAGTTGAAAATATAAAGAAGGGAGGGCCAGAAAAGTAATGTTTGGGAAAGATTTGGTGAAGTGGTAAAAGAGGAAGATAGCAGTGCTAGCTATGTTATATGTGAAGACTTTTAGGCGCTATACAAATTCAACAGTCCCAGTCAAGACGGGGACTTCAAATAGGCCTGTGGCACGTCAAGGGAACTGTAACCTACTGTTCGGATGAGTTAAATGGAAACTGAAGTCTCACATATACATAATATTAACTCCTGCAGAATTAAGGATTTCTTGCAGTAAAATTATAGATCAAACGTAGGCAAACATTTTATTCGGTAACAGGAGTGGAGAAATATGATTTCTTTCTTTCAGCATCTTGAGAGAACGCAAATACGCTGTTAGATATCATCTGTCGAGGTGCTATCTTCAACAGCATCATAAAAGCTGATAGTATTTCAACCACATAACATATGCATCCAATACAAACTGAAATATTTTCAGAAACATGTTGTGTCGTTTTCATAGATATCTTTTACTTTACAACCAGTCAAACAGATGTCATTTGGACATCTTGCACAGAAAATCACAACATTTTTGGGGGGCGATTTCAATTTCTCCCCAGTCCCTAAATGTCTTTGCTACGTGAAAGAAGCAGAGGTAACAGAGAACTTTACAATCAACTACATTAAAGCATTCATTCTTTCTATTTATGATGTTATTCTGGTGAGCAGGGGTTTAATTACTCTTCTAGGGCAACATATATAATGACAGAAGAGAAGCTGCATATATCTAATTATAGACTAACAAATAGCCTACCAAAATGTTTGAAATTATATGCAAAAACATACATGAATCAGGCAAAAGAAATCCTGCGACCCCTGTCAAAAAAACGATCCACCGTATCTGATTGTAGCCTAGAGCACATTTTCATATATTATCGGGTCAGTGTCGGTTGCGGGCCTCAGATTTTCACTTTATCACTTACAGTCCGGCGGATGCGAATGGGTTATTAGCAATTGTGGCCGGGTGCGGGTGAACAAACAGCTAACCCATGCACCACTAACGTGCATGCGTGACTGTGCACTCCTGTGCACATGCATGAATATGTGTGCTTGTGGAAACAGCTAAGGGGGACAAGAGAGACTCTTGGCAGGAGGCGGAGCAATTGTTATCCAATTATTGTGGCCTTATCTCTGCCTGCACTGTGGGAGAATCAAACAAACCTCCTAACAACAAGAGAAAATTGGCCCTCTGTTCACCACAAGTGAAAGGATTACTCCCTGTGTGTGTGTGTGTGTGTGTGTGTGTGTGTGTGTGTGTGTGTGTGTGTGTGTGTGTGTGTGTGTGTGTGTGTGTGTGTGTGTGTGTGTGTGTGTGTGTGTGTGTGTGTGTGTGTGTGTGTGTGTGTGTGTGTGTGTGTGTGTGTGTGTGTGTGCATGCTCTCTTTGCTCTTAACTAAGACACATCCACTAGATAAATTCCTACACTCTGTCAGTGAGAGGTGGCGGCTGCACAGGCGGATAGGCTACGGTGTGCAAAAAGCACTGATAACGTTGGGATAGCGCTTGGAAAACATTGGGAGAGAGTGGCTGTGTTTGTTGTACATGTGGCAATGTGGGAATGTTCACAGGCCCTTCAGAGAGTGCTGATAAAGGTAGTGAGTGAAGGTCATAGTCCAGCGAGAAATTCATCGTTTTTTGAGTGTCTTAGAAGAGGTCGGGAATGGCTTAATGGCTGCAGAAGTGAACACACAACAATACCCACAACCTCAGTGTATATTCAGGCCTTTGAGTGTAATAGCATATTCTAATGTGTGTATTATGACAGCAACTAAATGAGAAAAAAAACGTACTGGTGCAGGCATTGTCAGGTGAGTCTGTGTCTGAGCGGTAGTAGCCGTTTCTGCAGGAGCACAAGCTAGCTGCTCCAGAGCTGGTCCGGCTGTTTGGTGGGCAGGGAGTACAGAAGCCCTCACCCTGCTTGGATTTGAACGTGCCCGGGCTGCAAGCTGAGAAAGGGAGAGGTCAAAGGAGTGAGTCCAAAAGCCAGGAACTACACAGATAAGGTGGACAAGGTTAACACGGGTGAATGAAAGCACTCGTTTGAATCTCAAGAATAGCAATATTGTACCTGTGTAAAGCTAGGTTGTAGTTGTTTGTATTTGCATTTGCGTGTGTGTGTGTGTGTGTGTGTGTGTGTGTGTGTGTGTGTGTGTGTGTGTGTGTGTGTGTGTGTGTGTGTGTGTGTGTGTGTGTGTACGTTGTCTTGGCACTCCCTCTGAGCATCTGTGATAAACTATGGCTTCCGATATGATTGACAGCTCTCACTGCCATGTGTTTGTTTGTTTTTGTTTTCCTTTTTTCCGCCGCTCTGGAGAGCACATCCCCCAGCAACATTACAGGAAGAAGGCATTTAAAGAAACACGCAGTCCTTTGCATAAACCCGTGCACGGATGCACACGCTGTCATCCCAACTTACTAACACACCCCTCAGAACAAACACACACTAGCGTGAAGCCTTCCTCGGAACTCCTTCTCTTATCCCTGATACACACACACAAATGTATGCACACACACACATATGCATGTTTGCCTTCACACATACGCACACGTGCACAAGCACACACCCATGCACACACACTTCCACGACACTTGGGAACAGCCTCCACTTCCCAGTAACATGCTCTCAGTCCTAAGAAGCTTTTCTCAAAAGTGTGCCTATTGTCTTCCTTTTTTCAAATCAATCCAATTTACTGCAACACTAATGGATAAAATATCTGTCATAGAGAGCATTTGTTCTCAATGCTAAATGGTAAAAGTAATACATTAATCCATAAAATAAATCCATAAATAACGCCTCAAGCAGAGAGCGCATAGTTTCTCCGATGTGTAGAGTTATAACATTGTCGACCGGTGCCCTTTGTAGACTCCCTATCAATTTTTACAGGGCCTGTTTAGAAGTTTATAACTGATAAGTTATGAGCTAGCATGCCGGACAGGGAAGCATAGCATAGGCAGTAGATGGCACTCTGATCTGGAACATTCCAGCCGTCTCTATCTATTTATCTCTCACTAAACTGTCTTGTTAAAAGATGAATGGAGGTGGTATGTTAATAAAAAAAAGGGAAGGGAAGGTGAGACAGCAAAAGTTGCTTAGCATGATCCGCTATGCCGCTAACTCACTCGTCAATGTCAAGGTTGCTTGGTTTTGGTTCAAAATGTTAATTCCTGTGTTGCTGCTGGGTTTGTATCATTTAGAAATTACGTCAGTGGTAGCACTGTGGGACTGGTTCTTGTCACATTTGTCACCGTTTTGCTGTGTGTGAAGGTAAAATATTGGTACAAAGCCGCATTAGCTGCTGAGTGGTGTGCATTAGCACTGAGTGTGTTTGTTCTTCCACCATTAATCACAGACACCCACATCAACAAAAAGCGCTAACATCCTGGCATGATAACATTTTTACCATTTAACATTTGTCTTCTTAGTCATGTTCGTGAACATCCTAGTTGTGCTTGTGAACTTTGCAACTACGGAAATAGTTTTTTCAATGTCACTATGAAGTTACAATCCATATCATATTCTATCATATTGTCCTGTTAAAAAATATATATTTCGGTCAATGAAAACTTGAAAAGGCGAATTTTCAGGTTTGATGGGACACTATCCCAACTAAAGCTTCCTCGTTAAAGCTGCAACCTGATCAAATTCCTCCTTTGGCCGCCTTTCCTTACAGTCCTCGGCTGCCAATGACTGGAATGAATTGCAAAAACCACTGAACCTGGAGACTCATAACTCCCTCTCTAACTTTAAGCACCAGCTGTCAGAGCAGCTCACAAATCACTGCACCTGTACATAGCCCATCTGTAAATAGCCCATCCAACTACCTCATCGCCATACTGTTATACATTTTTTGTTCCTTTGCATCCCACTATCTCTACTTGCACATTCGTCTTCTGCACATCTATCACTCCAGTGTTTAATTGCTAAATTGTAATTATTTCGCAACTATGGCCTGTTTATTGCCTTACCTCCCTTATCTTACCTCATTTGCACACACTGTATATAACATTTTCTATTGTATTATTGACTGTATGTTTCTTTAGTCCATGTGTAACTTCATGTTGTTGTTTGTGTCTCACTGCTTTGCTTTATCTCGGCCAGGTCGCATTTGTAAGTGAGAACTTGTTCTCAACTGGCCTACCTGTTTAAATAAAGGTGAAATAAATAAAAAAAATATATAGAAATGTGAATTATAGAGCTGTCATTCTCATTGAAAGCAAGTCTAACATGCTGACCACACTGCTTGCGTTGTGTGCACGAGCGTTGCAAAATACATTTATACATGTTATTCAATCATTGCACCCACACTGCTCGTGCTCATCAACGAGCGTCTACGTGGTCAGGCGCTAAAATAGAACTTGGTTCTATATGGGATCCTTGATGCACTGCAAGTCCCGCCTCTCCCATCTCCTCATTGGTTTTTAGGAGCATATACCCACGGGCCATCTCTTCATTGGTTTTTAGGAGCATATACCCATGTGAGTGATTGAAAGATGAACTGATGTCCACACTCCAGAACCCGTCGGTTGGCTCAGTTGGTAGAGCATGGCGCTTGCAACGCCAGGGTTGTGGGTTCGATTCCCATGGGGGGCCAGTACAAAAAAAAGTATGAATGTATGTACTTGTAAGTCGCTCTGGATAAGAGCGTCTGCTAAATGACTTAAATGTAAATGTAAATGTAATGGTAATGCACCTTAGAGTTGGTTGCCAACCACCATACAAATTCCAAAGAAGAAGAAGAAGCCTGAAGGAGGAGAGATTACTAGAAACAAACGTTTACCGTTTTATCTGTGGATTAATTGCCAGAGTAGAGGACCTTGTGCATTTCAGGTAAAATAACAACCCAATGTTTATATCCCAGGAATAATTAGCTAGCAACAGCAAGCTAGCTAAATTGCCATACGTGTTTAATGCTTTTTGACCTGTCCCCAAATGTATATTGTTGGTTCAGGGTTTGTTTTGATATTTCAACCTGTGTGTCCTGATCGCGGCTGGTGTGGTTGGACAAAATCAACTTGCGCACAGTTTTGGTCAGCATGTGAGAAGCGATAGATATGTTCTATGAGCGCTATTTCTATGCTTTCCGTGTTGAAGTTTTGTTTTTTGCGTCTTTTACTTTCAGTTTTGTACACCAGCTTCAAACAAGTTGAAAATACAATATTTTGGGTTATTGAATATATTTCAATAACCACAACAGTTTAGATGGTAAATGATTCACATGAACTGAAATTAGGTGAACTATTGGAATTTCTGCATATTGCAGCTTTAAACGAGGCAAGTGTGAATGATTGAAAATGCTGATCAATCGCTTCCAGTGAGGTAAGAAGTCATCCCCCTTTGCTTTCATCTTCCCTCCCCTTCGAACACCACTCCTGACAGGGCGAAGAGGGGGAGGGGGAGAAGGGAAGATGAGGAGGAAAAGGCAGAGAAAATACTAAACCTGCAGGCTCTTTTTTTTGCAGATCTCTCCCTCCTCTCTCTCACTTCCCATCTCTCTCTGTTTTCTTCCTCTCTCTTTCCTTCCCTCTCTCTCTCCCTCTCTCTGTCTCGTACCATCTTATGCAGAGCAAAGGGCTTAAGGAACTGATTAGGATGTGTGCTGAAATTGGAAGTGAGGAAGCAAAAAATGAGTGGGTTTAAAAATGTGGAGCGGTAGGGAAGGAAAAGAGGAAAAAAAAGGTATCGATTGATTAATATTCATGTGGATGTCCTAACCGTGCTCTGGTGGGGTATTAATGAAAGCTTTAGATAAAGGAAGGGAGGGAGGGGAATACATAAAGAAGGAAAGAGGGGCAGGATAAGGAGAGAGAGAGAGATTATCAGGTAGAAATACAGAGAAAGTCACAGAAAGAAAAAAAGACAGAGGTTGGCTCGGAAGAGAGAGTAATAGATAGATACTATAGAGGGAAAAAGAGAGAGAGAAAGAGAGTAAGAAAAGACACGGCAGGGAGATTTATCCCCTGTGGTTTCCGGGTCGACTTGTTTAGAGAGCGTTTTTTTAGGCCCAGTCGCCAGGGCTTTGCCCTGGAGCTGCCAGAGGAGTTTTTAACCACACACCTGCCACTAGATTTGCTGTGGCCACTCTCCATTAAAGGTGGACACACATTCGCTAACCTCCATTCAACGCCATATAGGGAGCTATCTCCCTTTCTGTTCTTCTTAGACTTCACGATCCCTAAGCTCCCTTCCCTATTTCACACGTTCTACCTTTGTTGATCTCTTTCCTGAATCTCTCAGCCCTCTCCTCTTTCTGATAGCGGGGTGGTATGAAGTGCAGGCCCTTGTGGTTTTTTACACATTTGCACACCATGCATCACAATCAGCAGTGCGAAATGATAACTGACAGCGGCCTACCTCTCATCTCCCCTGCTCTCCAACGTTCCACTACCCCCCCCCACCCCCCACCCCCACCCCACCTCCCCACTCTGTCATCCTTACAGTTGAGCCCTGGCCTGCTGTTTTAATTCACCTTGGTCTAGACTTCTGTGCACCTGTTATGTTCTCTATCAGATCTGGCCCTCCTAGATCTCTCCAGTTTTCTCCAGTGTCATATAGGTTACTGACAGCAGCGCCTAAGCATTTTATTTATTCATCAACTCACTGTCTGGGAGAATTGAGGTCAGGAGAGTAGAGGCTCAGTTGAGAGAGTGCCACTAACTATACGATGTGTTGTGTTTCTCGCTGTTTCATGATAGTTGGGTGCAAATGTACAGTATCTGGATGCATTTTGCACAAAATGGCTGCCGTCAAAAGGAACAAGAACATTGGGTGATGACCCAAAAATGGCCGGTAAAAAACTCACCCTGACATTGTGTGTCCTTGATGTCACACTCACCCTGACACTGGGTGTCCTTCATGGCGGGTTCAAACCCATTTGCACAGGTGCACGAGCCAACAGGAACCATCCACTCGCCGTCCCCATTGCAGTACAGCTTGAGAGGCACGGACACCTCGAGAGCGTTAGAGACGCATGTCCCTGGCGCGATGACCAGCGACGTGGCCTCGGCCCCTGTGGCCGTCTCGGGGAACACGGCGAAGTTCGCAATGGTGGTTGAGCACTTCTTATAGAAGACCCGGACGGATATCAATGACATACAAGCCCCCAGGTCCTGGAATGCCAGGTAAAACCCAACCTTGGATAGAGGTCCGAAGCTCCGCACTTTCGTGTTCACCCTTCCCGACTCCAACATGGAGAAACTCTCATCGGGTGCGATGGTGTCCACCTTCACGTAGGGGTTCTCCATCCAGAATGGACTTGTCTCCGTGGCCGAGTCTGAGTCGGACTCGTAGTAGAAGAGGTTGAAGGTCTCCTTGCAGGAGCCGGGGATGTTGGGGATGCTGTTGCAGTCGCGCACGGTGAACTTCATCTCCACGTAGACTCGGAGGACGTCTTTGCGTGGGATGAAGTCACTGCGCAGCCAGTTGTTCTGATTGCTCTCCCGCACGTTGCACACCTGGTACGTCCGGATGGGGTTCATGGCATCGTCGTAGCCGCTCACCTCCTCCCACTGTGGATGGAGAAAGAGGGAAGAAGAGAGGGAGAGAGAGGGAATGAGAGAGAGAGATGAGTGTTAGGGTCAAACAAAGGTCAAATGTCCTATAATGTATGCATTCTTAAACACATTGGCACACATACACACTCTCACACACACATGATAGCTAAGGAATTATGTAAGGAGTGTTAAATGTTTCCATCGCTAGTCTGTTGGTATAAGCCTTAGGTGTGGATGAAAGCGGCAGTACACAGCACATCCAGGGTTTGTGAGGTACTTAACATGATGTACAGCGCTCTGTTCTGGCCTCAGATACTAAGTCCAATAACACAATTCGGAGAGAGAAATTAGGTGAGGCGTTAGGAACGAGCAGATGAAAGAAAAAAGGAGTCAAATTTTGGGATTTGTGCCTTTTCAATTACGCCCCGATCGGCGCTGTTAAGTCGAGGCCCTTTTCCACCCCCACCCACCACGGCCTTTCATCTCTGGTTGCCACGGTGATGAGTCAGGAAACAAGGGACGGCGAATTCATCACAATTACAGAGGAGTGTCAACCCGGGTGCGTCCCAACTGAACAGCACTGGTTGTTTACCTCATTCTCCAGGTTCGTTGTAGTCGCTGCATCGCTTCACAAGCAATTACCCTTCAATTACGGAGCAACGATCGCATCGTCCTCTACAGCCTGCGAAAGGAAACGTGTAACCTTTTCTCCCTTTCCTTCCTACGTCTTTATCTCTCACCGTTGGGAGACAAATACATAAATTGCTGAGGAAAAGCTCTGATTACGGGTTTCAGTAAATGAAAATATGTATGCAAATTGGCAAATGTATTAAGTGTTATATACAGAAAATACATAAAAGGCCTGGTTGGGTGAATCTTTTAATGGCATCCAGGTTTAACTTAATGTGTTTCTCAATACATGGCTCCACTTGGCTGAGGATGTTTAGAACGATAAACGTCAATCGAAACAAAACAGTCCGTTCAAGTTGGGCCAAATGGAAACATGCTTAGTACTAGAGAATGTCATCCCATACCCTGGGCTTCCTCCTACACTGTAGCTTGAATTTGTGCTCATCTCAACGGTATTTTCTTTTTTTTAACCTTTATTTAGCTAGGCAAGTCAGTTTAGAACAAATTCTTATTTACAATGACAGCCTAGGAACAGTGGGTTCCTAGGCTGTTACTGGCCCAATGCTCTAAACACCAGGCTACCTGCTGACACATACTGTATGTGTGAGGTTTGCTGTTTGTACTGCACTGTAAAGAAGTCAGCCAGAGTTGACGTGGGCCATCATTCACACGAAGAGATGCCTCCCTGGCCACCAGTTCATATTTCAAAACTATGCTTGCATATAACGACAGGAAATTCTGAACCTATGCTGGTATTCTTTTGTGCATTATTTAGTTGTTTATTAAATTATATTCTTAGCTAAATACATTACTATTTAATAGTAGTAGCCATAATACATACATGGCACCATGCAGGGTTCTATATATTGTAAATGAGAACTTGTTCTCAACTAGGCTACCTGGTTATTAAGTAAAGGTGAAATAAATATAAAAATATTTTTATATGGAACCATTTTGGTTCAGTGAAGAAGAACCGTTAGTGTTCTGATCAAAGAATCCTATCAAAGGTGTTGTTTATGTATTATGGCTACTACTATTAAATAGTCAAATATTTAGCTAAGAATATAATTAGCTAAAAAACAATTCCGGGACAACTCTCAGGCAATATCTCAATAGTGGACAACAGCAGTAACGTCAGTCTTTGGAACATGTACAAGAGCCACGTTTAAACTAGGCTTTCAATTTGCCACCTCTGGGGAAAATTAGTTTACCACAGAACTTTGGACGCTGCTGAAATACAGACAGAGAAAGACAGAAAATAATGAAAGTTTTCTCTCCGAGGCTGAAGACTCTTAATTAGGGGCCTAATATGGATGTAGCGGAGGCGGGCTATTCATCCAGCAGGACCCTCTAGACCTGTGGAGAGAGGGGGGCTTAGCTGAGGATCAGGCCCAGAGAAGGCATTCATTTGTGAGCTATCTGCTGGAGTCGAGGCCGTTGGGGGAATCAATAATCACCAGCCAGGTCAATGAGACGAGAGAATGTATGAAGTGTGAATGGGTATTTAGTTCAGTGTAATACATTGCCCAGTGTGCAAGAGGGAGATTGTGTGTGTGTGTGTGTGTGTGTGTGTGTGTGTGTGTGTGTGTGTGTGTGTGTGTGTGTGTGTGTGTGTGTGTGTGTGTGTGTGTGTGTGTGTGTGTGTGTGGAGGTTAACCCCATGCCACACGTACAGCACAGATGCGGACACTTCACGCCAGCCCTGCATACCAAACCTGAATGAATTAAGTAGGTTGTGTGAAAGAGGGTCAAATTCTTTGGCATCAATTTGGAACAAGATGAATAGTTATGCAAGCTTTACAAGTCAACTCCTTTTTCCTTTTGTCCTTTACAGTCAAAGGCTCTACATTTTACTTTCAGATTCCCTGGGACCTTGGTGCAGCCGGGACAGTGGATGTGAGGGGGATGTGAGGACTCAAGCCTTCTCCCAGACCTGCATACCAACCGAGGCAGCTAGATAACACATCGTCAAGGATTAGCCATAAATGCTAGTTGTCACACTAGTTTCCTCAAACCATAGTGTGTAGTAAAGTTAACATGTGCTTAGCATGTACCAGCCTGTAAGCTCATGTGTGGTCTGCTAATAGAACCAATGCTAATAACAGTCATTAGAGCTGTGGGCTCCTGCATGCTACATGCTACAAACTGCATGCTGCATAATAAGGGCTACATGCTATAGGCTACAGGCTGGCTGGTCGCTAGTAACACCTTGTTATCTGTTTCTGTGAAACCCCCTGGAGGCTACATACTGATCCCAGGGAGAGCCATTTACTCCGCTAGAGCTTGGAATTCCCCCTTCAATGGCCATCTGTTTGGGGAGAAATGGCATGCCCAATGTGCGTGCGTGCACAGACACATACAGACACAGACGAGAAAAATCCAGACGCAGACATAAACAGACATACAATACAAGAACACACACACACATACAGCTCACTTTACGTACACATTGCACACACATACACACGCTTCCATATTGGGCAGAATGGTATGTGGAGATACTGTCTATCACACATACACAAACAGAGGTCAATGTGTATCAGACCCTAGCAGCACCACGCTGCATCACACTTGTGTGTTTGCCTCTAGACCCACCAGGCCTGTTATTGTCATGTGGAGAGGAGATGCTGCTCAGTCTACATCTGTGTTTGTCTTCCTATGTCCACACACACAGCTCTGTATCAGACTAATGTACAAAGCGAGAAGAGGTAATCTCCCAACACAGAGAATGTGAAAGAGAGACAGTGACTCAGACCTGGCCGTGTACCTTTTCACATACCTACCTGCTGCTGGAGTCACTATAATGAATGTTTTGTTAGGCAGTTAAATAAAAATAAAAAAACTTTACATAGACACAGATGCATTGTGCATACATACACGCACATACACTGAAACACAGAGAGACACACATGTGCGATCAAACACACACACACACACACTCCAACAATTTACCCCAGTTTCAGGATGTGCGGTCCAGGCTAGTTCTGTTGTGGCCCACTTGGTGTCCATTAATGTTTCTGTAAACAGACAAAAGGAGACAAATACTTTAGCGAAAGAGGAACTAACACAGACGAAATCAAGTAAACCTGCAACAGTTACCAAGATAACGGCATCATAAAAATACAAGTTACTTCTGAAGTAATCTGCTAAACTTTAATAAAATATTCTCAATTTAGCGTAAAAAAATATATTTAGCGTAAAAAGACTGTGGAGGAACAAGACATCTAAGTGGGTGATCTGGGAGGTGTTGTAGACGTTTTATTTTGTTGCTCGTTTTACTAATTTAATTAGACATGTTTTTACAGGGCCAGGAAACAACCATGAGTGTCATTGAGAGACTATTCCACTTCTTAAGCATGTGCAAATGAGGACACTCACTCTCTCACACACACACACACACACACACACACACACACACACACACACACACACACACACACACACACACACACACACACACACACACCACACATACACATTGTGGTAACAAGTTATAAAACTCAAAAATATGTATTTATTTATTTAACTTTTATTGAACTAGGCAAGTCAGTTAAGAACAAATTCTTATTTACGATGGCCTACCCCGGCCAAACCTTAACCCGGACGACGCTGGGCCAATTGTGCGCTGCCCTATGGGACTCCCAATCACGGCCGGTTGTGATACGCCTCTAGCGCTGAGATGCTGTGCCTTAGACAATTGTGTCACTCGGGAGCCCCAGATACTGTATATAACTTGAATAGAAGGCATGGATAAGGGTGTCATAAACCCACAGTAGCACAAAAGAAAATCTCTTCACCCAGAAGAAAGGTCAATACACTTAAATTTCCCTCGCTTTTTAAAAACCAGCCAATCCCCTTTCACTGTTTTCTATTTCTCCCTCTCTCTCTCTCTCTGTCCTCCTACTGTTCCCTCTTTCTATTGCCTAGGCAAACAGTCTCGCTGTGAGAGAGAGAGAAGAGAGAGCGTGTGGGGAAGGGAACACTATAAATTAACTATTTTACTACCTGGCACTTGGGAAGCAGTACTAAGCAACTGCATGTGTTATTATCCTACCACTCTGCTGTTCTACAAGACAGTAAAGATCATGGAATGGTGCGATACCAAAAGTGAGCCAATGTTTGCATTGGCATACAATGGAAAGTTGTACAGTACCTTTTTTCCACAAAGGCCTTGCTTTTCTTCTCTCTCTCTATCCTCTCTCTCCTCTCTCTCTCAATTAAATTCCATTTCAATTCAAATTGCTTTATTGGCATGGGAAACGTATGTGTACATTGCCAAAGCAAGTGAAATAGTTTTTTAATCTAAAGTGAAATAAACAATATAAAATGAACATTACACTCACAAAAGTTCCAAAGGAATAGAGACATTTCAAATGTCATAGTATGACTGTACAGTACAAAAGGGAAAATAGATAAATATAACATAAATATGGGTTGTATTTAAAATGAAGTGTGTTCTTCACTGTTTGCCCTTTTCTTGTGGCAACAGGTCACACATCTTGCTGCTGTGATGGCACACTGTGGTATTTCACCCAATGGATATGGGAGTTTTTTAATTCTATGTGGGTCTGTGTAATCTGAGGTAAATATGTGTCTCTAATATGGTCATACATTTGGCAGGAGGTTAGGAAGTGCAGCTCAGTTTACACCTCATTTTGTGGGCAGTGGGCACATAGCCTGTCTTCTCTTGTGAACTAGTTCTGCCTACGGCGGCCTTTCTCAATAGCAAGGCTATGCTCACTGAGTCTGTACATAGTCAAAGTTTTCCTTAATTTTGGGTCTGTCACAGTGGTCAGGTATTCTGCCACTGTGTGCGCTCTGTTTAGGGCCAAATAACATTTTGGTTCGCTTAGTTTTTTTGTTAATTCTTTCCAATGTGTCTGTCACGCCCTGGCCTTAGTATTCTTTGTTTTCTTTATTATTTTAGTTAGGTCAGGGTGTGACATGGGGAATGTTTGTGTTTTGTTGGTTTTGGGTGTTTCTATGGTAAAGGGGTTATTGGGTGTAGTATATGGGTTTGTGTTGAGTTCAGATGTCTAGCGTTGTCTATGTATGTTTAGTTATCTAGGAGAGTCTATGGTTACCTGAATGAGTTCCCAATTAGAGACAGCTGATTTCGGTTGTCTCTGATTGGGAGCCTTATTTAGGGTAGCCATAGGCTCTCATTGGTTGTGAGTAATTGTCTATGTAGAACGTTTGTAGCCTGTATGTATGTGCACAACGTTTGTAGCTTCACGGTCGTTTTGTTGTTTTGTTCGTTTTGTTAAAGTGTTTCGTGTTTATTTTTTGTCATCTTGGAAAATAAGCCATCTTCTTTTATTTTAAAACTGCTGCGTTTTGGTCCGTCAATCCCCCACACGATCGTGACAGTGTCAAGTAATTCTCCTTTTGTTTTCTCATTAATTTTGCTGGTTCTAATAGTATTGCTGTCCTGGGGTTCTGTGGGGTCTGTTTGTGTTTGTGAACAGAGCCCCAGGACCAACTTGACGCTTCTCCAGGTTCATCTCTCTGTAGGTGACTGTAGGTGATGGTTTTGTTATGGAAGGTTTGGGAATCGCTTCCTTTTAGGTGGTTGTAGAATTTATTAACGGCTCTTTTCTGTATTTTGATAATTAGCGGGTATCGGCCTAATTCTGCTCTGCATACATTATTTAGTGTTTAACGTTGAGGATATGTTTGCAGAATTCTGCATGCAGTCGCAATTTGGTGTTTGTCCCATTTTGTAAATTCTTGGTACGTTAGCGGATCCCAGACATCACAACCATAAAGGGCAATGGATTCTATAACTGATTCAAGTATTTCTTGCCAAATTGTAATTGTTATGTTGAATTTTAGGTTCCATTTGATGGTGTAGAAGGCCCTTCTTGCCTATTCTTTCAGATCGTTCACAGCTTTGTGGAAGTTACGTGTGGCGCTGATGTTTAGGCTGAGGTATGTATAGTTTTCTGTGTGCTCTTGGGCAACAGTGTCTAGATGGAATTTGTATTTGAGGTCCGGGCAACTGGACCTTTTATGGAACACCGTTATTTTTGTCTTACTGAAATTTACTGTCAGGGCCCAGGTCTGGGCCCTGACAGTAAATCTAGGTGCTGCTGTAGGCCCTCCTTGGTTGGGGACAGAAGCACCAGATCATCAGCAAACAGTAGACATTTGACTACAGATTCTAGTAGGGTGAGGCCGTGTGCTGTAGACTGTTCTAGTGCCCTCGCCAATTCGTTCTCTCTTTCTCTCTCTCCTTCAGTCTGTTTCAAGTGTTCCAGGTGAAATGACATGAAAAAGGGAGCTGCATGTAATCTCCTTTTCCGACTGCAAATTCCTGCGTTGAAATACTTATGCTGACAAACGCAGATATTCTCGACCGCATCGAACTCAAAGACCTCTCTCTAGTCAGTCAGACTAGCTTTGTAGCATCTCTTTCTTTTGCAGAAACGTCCCATTTATGTCACCCTGTTAGGTTTGAGTGACAGCATCTGAGAGAATGTGTCAGTGTGTACATGATAGTATGTGTGTATCTTCTTTGCTTAGGACTTCCCCATCTGACTCACACATCACAGTGTTCTTGTCAGACCACTTACAAGCAAGCAACCACACAGGGAGATGATGAGGTACAAAGGTATACAGTGTTAAACTACTATAGTACCTAGTCTATTAAAACAGACCATGTACACCCTACATTAGTGCTAACTTCACTGATAATGACAGTGTGTGACACACACACACACAGAGAGACAGTGCACGGAAGGCCAGACTCAGTGTTAACTATGGAACATTCAGGAAAGGAGTGCATGTGCATGCAGTGGCCTAGCCAGTAGGTTCTGCAACTTTCTGTTTTGTTTGAGCTCTCGGCCGGTGTGTAAACAGTATATATCTACGGCAAAGCCCCCTCATTGTGCCCAGCAATGAAGAGGCAATCCTGAATCAATTGGGCAGAGCAATGCCACAGTGACCCCGTCATAACCCGGATCGTCATCACTCCCCAAAATCAGTAAGGGCCACAAGGCCAGCAAGAGAGCACACACCGAGTCCATGGAACTGCAACGCAATCACTTTGAAGTCGACAGAAAATGTTTTCCATACAAAATATAAGACAAAACCTCGTTTTTTTCCCCCCTTCTTACTGGGCCATGGCAAAAAAAAGGATACACAGAGAGCTAACACACCTAACATGCTAGGCAAGAGAGCTCTTAAAGCCCTGACCCCAAAAAATAACCTGACAGACAACTCTTGAAAGAAACAAACATACACAGCTCAAAAGGTATTGTCCATCAGATCACCTTTTTAGCCCATTTTAACCTTCCAAATGTCCTTTTGAAGTTTTACTATGGGACACCACAATCAGAGAGAGTACATCTTGAGGATGTCAGACAGAGGGTAAAACATTGACAGAGTAAAGCTATAAAAGGCGGTGTCATAAAGCAGTGTACTACATAGACTGGGGCCGTTGGCAATGGGATAGCCGCCACACTGACATGCAAATGTATTCTTTTAATCCATCCATCTCTCTTTCTCTACCTCTCTTTGCATCCCTTTATTTCTCTTTCTCGCTGTCATCGTCTCTCTCTCTCTCTACATCTCTTTCTCTCTCTATTTATTCTCTCCATACAGTATGTGAAGCTTTAGCTCTGTTGACTGTGTAATGATGGATGGTACAGTAAGTCTGGCCAGAGGTAGATGTTTTCCAACCACCTATACTGTACTGGGATGGGTGGAAGATCCCTGAGTCATAGGGGATTGCTGAATAAAAGTGTTATTTACAATGTAGGTTAGCTCTACCCTACCTAGATCAGCACTGTGTACAGTGAGGGAGAGGTGGGGAGGAGGAGTGACACAAAAGCTATGATATAAACATGACTCACTGACCCTGGATCATACATAGAGAATATAAACACCGTGAAACATGGATGACATAGACATCACACACACACAAACACGCACACATATGCAGGCACACATATTAACATACAGGCCGGCTGGCAGGTAGGCACGCAAAAACACACACGCACGCACACACACACACACACACACACATATTAAAATACAGGCTGGCAGGCAGGCACACACACATACAGACTACCCGACAAGGCCGGCCCATATACTCTAATCCCCTAATGACAGAGCAGGCCTAATAACATGGGGAGCCATTGAAACACTCATTCCTATTGAGTCTGAAAACACACACACACACACACACACACACACACACACACACACACACACACACACACACACACAGCACACAGGGTTACAAGCCTCTTCAAATATGTCTTTGTTCAAACAACCAGTCATCTCAAAAAAAAGAAGAAAGGGGAAGAGGGAATGGGGGGAGAGGCAAAAGCGCCATTATTGACCTAGAAGAATGTGTGCTCGTTTCCTAGGCCAAACCTAACTCCCAGGCCAGGAAGAGCAGACAGGTGAGGGATCATCTAGTAGTGTGTTGCTCGTACCTACAACCTTTTGTTGTTCTTTTCTGCAAGTAGCCTCTTTTTACAGTTGACCCCTCAACAGTTCAGTTACGGGAGGAGATATTTTCTCATCTGGCAGGGAATGTCAATGGATATTTGTTGGTGTTTCAGTGACTTCCTGAATGATAAATGTTGTGTTAGCTTAGTTACACTGATGCTAATTCTCCAATTAGCAAATTTTCAGCAACTAGACCACAGTTTTAGCCCGCCTGCAAAATTCGGGAGGATTTTTTTGTTGTCGTTGTTTTCAACAAACACCGTTGCACACACACATCAGCGTTTCTGTCTTGAGTCCTTCTCTTTCCCCAGTTAATTATCGTTTTTTCTCTCTTCTGAGCGCCTTTGTTGTGTCCTTCCAGAGAAACACGCAGGCGCATGGCAACTCGACTTCAACAAAGGCCAAGCCTGCACCGTCGCCAAACACTTCAGCTCTGTTTAGCCACAAAACAGTGAAATGTGTCAACAATAACCAGAGGATCCCCAACGTTAAACGTATTAGTGCAATATTAGCCTAATTGCTTTGTAGGCTGCTTTTGTTGCCGCTGCTTTTATCAAGCCGAGAGGAGAGGGGCAGAGAGAGAGGAAAATAGAGAGAGAGAGAGAGAGGAAAAATCCAATTTCAATTTGAATGGGGCAGGCAGCCTCTCTCCCTTTGTACCGCGATAGTGTGCCATGATTAGGAGGGGACCCCGTTTTGTGCTGAGCCCCCCTGCTTGGGTAATTGGTCGACGTGCTCGATGTAGGTGGCTGTGGTGTTCCCCCTATTTCCCTCTGTGGAATTCCTTCAAAAGACCCCCTTCTACCCACCCCACATTTCCCCCCCAAATCACCCCACCTCCCATGACACCTCTCCCCTAGCTCCCCTACTCTCACTCTCGCCACTTGCTGTCACTCATGCCACAATGGCTGTCACAGAGCGCTTGCCTCTGTGTACTAACCGGGTTCCACTGTCAATGCTGGGCAAATGAGCTCTCTCACTGCAGGGCGACACTAATGAACACAGTCCTCAGGGGCCACACAGTTTGTTGGCCCCCTCATTTACTTGGCTTATCAAATGGATTGCAGACTTAATCGTGTTAAAGGTTCCTCTGACTGTCTGCCTCATTGCTTGGTTGGCTATCCATTTTTATGCAGCGATAAATAAATCGTGGCAGTGTGGTGACTACGATAAAATGTGATTAGTATATTTCATTTCTATGGCAGCCTAGACAGCGATGGCGACGGTAAAGTAGATAACAGGGGATAGAAGCAAAGTCCTTCATGTTTTGTTTGTCACATCAAAGGGAGTGTAGGGAATGGATTGGGGGTCTGAGTTCACGTATGCATCATTTAGGGAGAGGAGCAGTGGCCACTGGGAGTTAAAATGAAGACTGGTGATTTGATCACGTTGGTGCAGTAGTCTCAGACATGGGCTTGTTCTCAAACTGAAACAGCTGAGAAGGGAAAGGCTGACTCAAGCACAATATTCCTCTGTTGGTGTGTGGATTTTTGGAGTATGTGTGCGTGCTATCAAGAGCTCTGTCTGTACTAGTTCCTGTATTGCCAGTGGAATGGTCTCTTTTGTATTTTCTGACATTCTTTCTTTCTCTCTCTCTCAGCCCCCCTCTCCACACTCCCCCTTTTCTTTCACTACGGCCTGTAATTACAGAGCAGAGCGGATCTGACGAACAGGTAGCCCCTAGGGCGGCTGTCTGCAAACCAGGTGTGTGTGTGTGTGTGTGTGTGTGTGTGTGTGTGTGTGTGTGTGTGTGTGTGTGTGTGTGTGTGTATGTTTGTGGGCAGAACTGCTGATGCTGACAGTATGGTGACGGGACTTTAATGATAGTGTTCAGGTCTTGTCTAAGGAGAGGCTAACATGTCTAAGAGAAGACTAACTGCTTTTATGGCCATGTTTCACCGTATGACGTTACGCTGTAGGGCTGCGCAAGCACACACACCGAACCCCCCCCCCCCCCCTGCTCTGCTCTGCGATGTAGTCATCCTCAACCCCAAACTGATTTATGACATTCAGACCATGTGATTTCAAATCATCTAGATCCGCCATGCATTGTGCTCTACTTACAGGAAATCACACATTGGCTTGGATTTCCGAGGGACTTGGGATAAAACTTACTTTCTTTAAAAAAAACAAGAGTTCTTTCCACTGGACCAGATCTTATAAGATGAGTTCGCCATTTTTTGTTCACCAAATTTCTATTTTGATGTAAATGGCATGTTATACAAGGGTCCAGTTGTGATTTCACTTCGTTTTGAGAAACTATTCCTACCTGCAGTAGACGTCCTCATTGCTTGATCTGCAGTTTCCCCTACCAGCTGTGCTGCTTCTCCGTGTCGCTCGTGCTGCATCTCCGTGTAGCCCGCACAGCACAGCTGGTATGAGAAAACCGCCCGAGTCGCACATAATGGAATTTGACGCTGTTCAATATTACACAATGTCATGTGTACAACATCTAAAGACCTGCATCACTATACTGAGTGCTTTGCCATTTCTAAGGACGTATTTTGGGTGTTTTGGAGCCTTTGTTCACGTTTTTCCGTAGCCACCATACTGCAGAACGAGCAATTGCGGGTGGAGGAAGTTTCTCAAAACCAAGTAAAATTGCTAAAATATTGTCTGGACCCTTCATTCGCATACCATTTACATAAAAAATTGAGATTTGGTTCAAAAATTGTGAACCAATCCTTTAAAGGGATTTCATTCCACTTTACCCAATTCAACTTTTCCTCCATTCATTTTTCTTTACCTTTTTAAAACTTCTTCAGAAATAACGTTTGTCTTACTGCTTCAATCTAGTAATTGCACACATTTGCCATTTCAGCAAACATGAACACGGCGCTGTATTTAGTCTAGTCGTCAATCAATCTTCAAATGGGTGTGGGAGTTGTTTTCAAGTAGTCTCCGTCTGCCAGTAGGTCTGTTTGTTTCTATAATCTCATATTCTCAGCGATGACTCAACTGCCTGGGTTGAAAAAAACCAAGGTAGGAGTTTACCCTTGCCCATAGTATCTGCATATGGAAATGCAGATCTGAGCGCTGTGTGTGGGGCCACAAGTGTTTGTGTTAAAGTGCGTGCATCTGCAAGTGTGTATGTGTGTGTGTCTGTACAGCTGTTAGTTGAGCTAAGTATAAACTCACGCTACCTTCAGGCTACGAGACCAGGAGTATGATTCATATTTAAACACACAATAACCACAACCCCATGTGTTTTGATTGATTCATACTACTCCATAATTGCGACAGACAAGCTCACACACTCATTCTCAGGTACACGTTCCAAAATCCTATAAAAAGCCCTCCGTGATACTGAAAATAGCCACGTGCTGCACGCTCCGTGATATCAAACTGGCCATTACCCAACTTTCAATCCTGCCTATTTATACCTCGACTCCTCTCTACCATACCATTTTAACATCACTGACTTTGGTACCCATTCCCCACAGCCATTCCCCTACGCCAAACAACATTTCTCTCTTTGTTTTACCGTTTAATACACATAGCTGCCGTCAACGCTTGGCTGTCAGGTTTGGCAGTCAGGATAGCCAGCTATAAAAGTTGTGTGGCTATACATGTGTGCTGTGCTCACGAAATGTCAAGCTGTCACCTTCACTACTTTAGCCATACAGACAACCAGCTAACTAGCCACGAAATAGAGATGAGAGTCATTCATATTTATCTGTTGGATTTAGGTTATGGTTTGTCATATTTGCTAGTTAAAGATATTCATAGGCTATATATTGCCTCGTTTTCCTATTATTTGACAGCTTGCTTAGCTGTCGTGTTATGGTAGAAGCCCCCACAGTGGAGCTCAAATGATATTCAGTTGCTGTGAAATGTGTTTAAATAGCCAGTTGCTTGTTTTGTCCTGTTTTTACCGGTGCTATTCATTTGGAACCTGTCCCAGCTTTGTAACTAATTATCTAACTCTGTAGTTGTCTGTCAGGCAAGAAAAGGAGAGTTGAGTGTAGGCGACAACATTGTGCTTTGCTCGCAACGCTGTCACTTGATCGTCTCACTCCCTCCCTACAAAGACAACTAGCTAACTAAGTCATCTAACCATGGGTCTTTGAGGTGTATAAACCATATATAGCCTTTACGGGTATAATCTAACTCTGCTGGTCATCTATGAGCATATTTATGAACGTCTTTCTGTGTGCTCCATGATGTCTGAATACCCATCAGCCTAAAAAACATATAATACCAGTCAAAAGTTTGGACACACCTACTCATTCAAGTGTTTTTCTATATTTTTACTATTTTCTAAATTTCTAAAAAATAGTGAAAACATCAACACTATGAAATAACACATACAGTTAAAGTCGGAAGTTTACATACACCTTAGCCAAATACATTTCAACTCAGTTTTTCACAATACCTGACATTTAATCCTAGTAAAAATTCCCTGTCTTAGGTCAATTAGGATCACCACTTTATTTTAAGAATGTGAAATGTCAGAATAATAGTTGAGAGAATGATTTATTTCAGCTTTTATTTCTTTCATCACATTACCAGTGGGTCAGAAGTTTAAAAACACTCAATTAGTATTTGTTAGTATTGCCTTTAAATTGTTTAACTTGGGTTAAATGTTTTGGGTAGCCTTCCACAAGCTTCCCACAATAAGTTGGGTGAATTTTGGCCCATTCCTCCAGACAGAGCTGGTGCAACTGAGTCAGATTTGTAGGCCTCCATGCTCGCACACACTTTTTCAGTTCTGCCCACAAATTTTCTATGTGATTGAGGTCAGGGCCTTGTGATGGCCACTCCAATACCTTCACTTTGTTGTCCTTAGTGTTTATACTTGCGTACTGTTGTTTGTACAGATGATGTTGTACCTTCAGGCATTTGGAAATTGCTCCCAAGGAAGAACCAGACTTGTGGAGGTCTACAATTTTTTTACTGAAGTCTTGGCTGATTTCTTTTGATTTTCACATGATGTCAAGCAAAGAGGCACTGAGTGTAAAGGTAAGCCTTGAAATACATCCACAGGTACACCTCTAATTGACGCAAATGATGTCAATTAGCCTATCAGAATCTTCTAAAGCGATGACGTCATTTTCTGGAATTTTCCAAGATGTTTAAAGGCACAGTCAACTTAGAGTATGTAAACTTCTGACCCACTGGAATTGTGATACAGTGAACTGTAAGTGAAATAATCTGTCTGTAAACAATTGTTGGAAAAAATACTTGTGTCATGCACAAAGTAGGTCCTAACCGACTTGCCAAAGCTATAGTGTGTTAACAAGAAAATTGTGGAGTCGTTGAAAAATGAGTTTTAATGACTCCAACCTAAGTTATTGTAAACTTCCGACTTCAACTGTACTGTGTGTGTGTTTGTGTGTCTGTCTCTCTCTCTCTCTCTCCCTCTGTTACTCTGTTCCTCTAGGTCAGTGAAAGTGAGGGAAGTGATGTGAAGAGTCAAGGCCCAGCAGCAGAAGGCAGGGAGGAAGACGAGTTAGAGATGATTGGAGGGATAGAGATGTGGAGTGAGGAGGGAGGAGGGAGGAGTGGAGCGAGAGGAGAGTGAACGGAACATTGAGAGGTAGAGGAGGAGGAACAGGAAGAGGGAGAGCACACCGGTGATGGGAGCCTACGTTTCCATGGAATGTGTCTGCCCCAAGTCTCGGGCTCCCGAGTTGCACAGCGGTCTAAGGCACTGCATCTCAGTGCTTGAGGCATCACTAAAGACACCCTGGTTCGATTCCAGGTTGTATCACAACCGGCCGTGTTTGTGAGTCCCTTCGGGCGGTGCACAATCGTTCCAGCATCATCCGGGTTTGGCCAGTGTGGGCCGTCATTGTAAATAAAAAAAATCTAATCAAATAACAAATTCTTAAGTCTCACCTTGTACCACACAGCTTACATTGTGCAATTTGTCTGTCTCATTTGTTGAATTTGGATCTGAAAACTGCATGTACCTACATAGCTTCTCAAAGCGGTTGCGCGGCATATTGCTACCTATGTATGGTACCCTGAGGGTGGCGTCAGTAGACTAGTGTGGGGGACCCTGCAAAGGCCCTTTCCAGAAACCGCATGCATTGGTCCCCAAAGGCATTCAGAATGCAACTTGTGCATTCACTTTGGGATGGCTACAGTGGCAGGAAGCGGTGAGCCAAGAGTGTGGCACGTGGAGGTTTGGACCGAGTTGTCACTCAAACCACTACCTGGTGTAGTTTGACGGGCATCTGGAGTGGACGCAGGGCAGAGAGTGGGAGTTGTGTGCTTTACATGTTCTTTTCCACTTTGCTGGATGGGGCTGTGTTTCCAGAAGTCCCATGACATGTTGTAGGCTAAATGCAAACACTAGAGTGACAGTGTGAAATAATAATTTGTCCTACAAATCTTATAGGGAAACTGTGTATTTCTTTTCGGGTTGTCTCTGACCAGTAGTTATCTGTCTATCTATTACATTCAGTGAATTAACTGAATTGTTGTCAAATTAGGATACTATTTCTACATTTTGTTTGAGGCCTGGTCTGTACTACATGTTATTGAGAGAGGTTATCTAGATTTGCAAGTCTCTGAATAGCTGTTTGCAGTTTTACATTGTTACAGAAGAAAGTGTCGTTGTCAATCAAATAGCCTACTTTGAATATGTCTGAATATTGTCCTCTGGTCAGATTTTAAGATTATTTGTTCAATATTTATAAGTATAATATATTATGCATTGTTCATTTTGAGGGAGAAATAGTGAGTGTCTTTACACGATGGCTGTTACTCCTATTGACGTGAATGTGGCGTCATATTAAAGAAGAGGTTAAAAGAAAGTGAATTTGGAATTGTCATTTGTTCTTTGTTTTTGAGCTATGTCTGTGTGTATGAAAATGTTTGAGAAAAATTGCTTCATTTTGAAAATTCTCAGTCATCTACAAAAAATATTTGAGAATTCGTTTGCGGTCTAAAGGGTTAAATGTGTTTCCAGAAAGGGGAATAGGGTGGTGGAGTAATTTATTGGATAAGATAAGGGCGTAGTGATACGCTTTGATTTGTTTCTTTGTCTGGCCCAAAAGGCTTCTGATGAATCCTCAGTAGATCTAGCTAATGAGCAAAGCTGCTCGCCGTTAACAAGCCCTCATAAGAGCCATATGAGGAAGTGTGGACAGGAATATATATGAGGCCTCAAGCACCGGGGCTAGTTCTGTCTCACGGTCTCTCTCTGTGTGTGTGTGTGTGTGTGTGTGTGTGTGTGTGTGTGTGTGTGTGTGTGTGTGTGTGTGTGTGTGTGTGTGTGTGTGTGTGTGTGGATGCATGAAATGTGTGTGTGCCTGTGTGTGTATAAATTCAACTGGCGCCTCTCTCTTACAGGGATTTTTGCTTTTAAGTGTGTGGGTTACGGTTGTGCCAAACCTCAGTGACACCGTCCCGACATATTTAGATCACAAACAAACACGCAATATGCTTTATCAGCCAATATAATCCAAGAGCCAAGAATCTCCCCTTCGTTCACCTATACTCAAACCATCTCTCTCTCTCTCAATTCAATTCAAGGGCTTTATTGGCACGGGAAACATATGTTAACATTGCCAAAGCAAGTAAAGTAGATAACAAACAAAAGTGGATAAAACAATCAAATTAACAGTAAACATTACACTCACAGAAGTTCCAAAAGAATAAAGACATTTCAAATGTCATATTATTTCTATATACAGTGTTGTAACGATGGTGCAAATAGTTACAGTACAAATGGGAAAATTAATAAACATAAATATGGGTTGTATTTACAATGTTTTTTGTTCTTCAATGGTTGCCCTTTTCTTGTGGCAACAGGTCACAAATCTTGTTGCTGTGAAGACACACTGTGGTATTTCACCCAGTGGATATGGGAGTTTATCAAAATTGGGGTTGTTTTCGAATTCTTTGTGGCTCTGTGTAATCTGAGGGAAATATGTATCTCTAATATGGTCACATGTCTCTATCATATATATATGCTGCAAGGAGGCCTGAGGAGCGCAGATGTGGCCAGGGCAATAAATTGCAATGTCCGTACTGTGAGATGCCTAAAACAGTGCTACAGGGAGACAGGACAGACAGCTGATCATCCTCACAGTGGCAGACCACGTGTAAAAACACCTGCACAGGATCAGTACATCCAAACATCACACCTGCAGGACAGGTACAGGATGGCAACAACAACTGCCCGAGTTACACCAGGAACGCACAATCCCTCCATCAGTGCTCAGACTGTCCGCAATAGGCTGAGAGAGGCTGGACTGAGGGCTTGTAGGCCTGTTGTAAGGCAGGTCCTCACCAAACACCACCGGCAACAACGTCGCCTATGGGCACAAACCCACCGTCGCTGGACCAGACAAGACTGGCAAAAAGTGCTCTTCTTTTTTCTTTTTCTTTTTTTACCAGACTTGTGGAGGTCTAAAAAAAAATTCTGAGGTCTTGGCTGATTTATTTTGATTTTCCCATAATGTCAAGCAAAGAGGCACTGATTTTGAAGGTAGGCCTAGAAATACATCCACAGAAAAAAACTCCAATTGACTCAAATGATGTCAATCAGAAGCTTCTAAAGCCATGACATCATTTTCTGGAATTTTCCAAGCTGTTTAAAGAAACAGTTAACTTAGTGTATGTAAATTTCTAACCCACTGGAAATTGTGATACAGTGAATTATCAGTGAAATAATGTGTCTGTAATCAATTGTTGGAAAATGTACTTGTCATGCACAAAGTATATGTCTTAACCGACTTGACAAGAAATTTGTGGAGTGGTTGAAAAACAAGTTTTAATGACCCCAACCTAAGTGTATGTAAACTTCTGACTTAAACTGTGTGTGTGTATATATATATATATATATATAAATATATATATATTTATCACTTAGCTGAATATGCCTATGTGACAGAGCTTGAAATGTGGCCATTGCACATTTTAAACCACTACATGAGCCCATAGAGCCACACATTGCATATAAAGCTGCATTCAATGTGTTGCCATATACTTTCCCAGTGTTGGGTGTGACTGTGAAAAACCACATTAAAGGCATTTAGTTTACTAATGCTGTTTACAAGTCTCTCTAGATGGGAGAGTGTGAGAGAGAGAAAAAGGGAAAGGAGAAGGGAGCCAAGAGAAAGAGGGGGAGGTGGAGATTGAGGGAAAAATACAAAAAACAAGCCAGAATACTGAGAGAGAGAGAGACAGAGAGAGACTCCCCTATTCCCCTATCTCTGTGTTCCTTTCATTACGACAGCGGAGGTTGGTGGCGAGGTGACCTTGAGTGTTAGTGTTTAACGTTCTCTCAGATCAGTGTGGTCTCCTACTGCAGTCTGCAGCCGCCCAGAGAACCATCTCCCTCTCCTCTTCAATCTTCTCCTAGATTGCTCTCTGCTTCTGCGTTGCGCTGCAGCTACCCACTGGAACGAGCTGCAAAAAACACTCAAACTGGACAGTTTTATCCCCATCTCTTCATTCAAAGTGGGGCTCCCGAGTGGCACAGCGATCTAAGGCTCTGCATCTCAGAGCCAGAGGCGTCAGTACAGACCCTGGTTCGATTCCAGGCTGTATCATAACCGGCTGTGACTGTGAGTCCCATAGAGCAGCGCACAATTAAAGCCAGCGTCGTCCGTGTTAGGGTTTGGCCGGGGTAGGCCGTCATTGTAAATAAGAATATGTTCTTATTAAGGTTAAAAAAATGTAAAAAAAATAATAAATCATGGACACTCTTAGACTTGTGGTTGCTTCGCGTGATGTATACTTGTCTCTATCTTCTTGCCCTTTGTGCTTTTGTCTGTGCCCAATAATGTTTGTAGCATGTTTTGCTACCATGTTGTGCTGCTGCCATGTTGTGTAGCTACCATGTTGTTATCATGTTGTGTTGCCACCACGCTGTGTTGTCACGTGTTGCTGCCATGCTGTGTTGGTGTCTTAGGTCTCTCGTTATGTAGTGTTGTGGTGTATCAATTGTCGTGATGTGTGTTCTGTCCTATATTTTTATTTTTTATTCCAGCCCCTGTACCCACAGGAGGCCTTTTGCATTTTGGTAGACCGTCATTGTAAACTTGCATTTGTTCTTGACTGAATAAATAAATAAAGGTCAAAGGTTAATTCAAAAATAAAAATGCTCTGCTTACCCGACAAAACGCTCATTATATTGACTACAGCAGCAGTATTAACAGTTAGCCCGGATGGGTCCCAGACAAAATCTATGAAAATATGATTGCAGATTGCACCACGGCTATCCTAGGGGAATGGGGAACACAGACTGTCTGTGTGGCTGTATTGCCCGTGGCTTGTCTCCCTCTCAAATCAATTCAAATCAAATGTTATTGGTCACATACACATATTTAGCAGATGTTACTGCGGGTGTAGCAAAATGCTTGTGTTCCTAGCTCCAAAAGTGCAGTAATATTTAACAGTTCACAACAAATGCAAAAGTAAAATAATGGAATACAGAAATACGTAAATATTAGGACGAGCAATGTCAGAGTGGCATAGAGTAAAATACAGTAGAATAGAATACAGTATATACATGAGTAAAGCAGTATGTAAACATTATTAAAGGGACTATTGTTCCATTATTAAAGTGACCAGTGATTCCATGTCTATGTGTATAGGACAACAGCCTCTAAGGTGCAGGCTTGAGTTACAGGGTGGTAGCCGACTAGTGATGGCTGTTTAACAATCTGATGGCCTTGAGATAGCTGTTTTTCACAACTTTGATGCATCTGTACGGACCTCGCCTTCTGGATGATAGCGGGGTAAACAGGCCATGGCTCGGGTATTTGATGATCTTTATGGCCTTCCTGTGACATCGGACGCTGTAGGTGTCCCGGAAGGCAGGCAGTGTGCCCCCGGTGATGCGTTGGGCAGACCGCACCACCCTCTGGAGAGCCCTGCAGTTGCGGGCGGTGCAGTTGCCATACCAGCCTGTGATGCAGCCTGACAGGATGCTCTCAATTATGCATCTGTAAAAGTTTGCGAGGGTCTTATGGGCCAAGGCAATTTTCTTCAGCCTCCTGAGGTTGTAGAGGCGCTGCTGCGACCAACTTCACCACGCTGTCCGTGTGGGTGGATCATTTCAGATCGTCAGTGATGTCTAGCGCCGAGAAACGTGAAGCTTTCTCTCTCATATGCGTATGGCAGTCTTTCAAGAACACACTCATGCAGACACTGGACATGCATACACATGTAACGGATGTGAAATGGCTAGCTAGTTAGCGGTGGTGCGCGCTAATATCGTTTCAAATCGGTTAGGTCAATCACGCGTTGAGACCTTGAAGTACTGGTTCCCCTTGCTCAGCAAGGGCCGCGGCTTTTGTGGAGCGATGGGTAACTCTGCTTCGTGGGTGACTGTTGTTGATGTGTGCAGAGGGTCCCTGGTTCTCACACACACAAACACACATACAAACCACACACCGATACAGGCTTGTCCACACAATGACAAAATCCTGCTTGTCCTCTGTGTAGCACAACACAGAAAATGCCGGAGCCGGTCCGGGTATAAAAGAAAAGCAGTGAGTCTGAATGGGGACTGGCTCTAAATTAAAAAGAGGGTTTAACTTCCAGCTTAACTGTTCTGTATGAATAGCTATTGAGTCTTTCTTTATAACTGCCGTTATGAGTATCCGCTCTTGATATAGCCATCATGCCAACATATCGGATTGTCTTACAGTCTTTACAGTCCACTTGTAAAGTGCTGTGTAATGATTGTGTTCAATCTACAGCTGGTTGTCTGCAGTGGACAGACGTGATGTGGTGGTTTCACATTTTCCACATACCAGCGGCTTTCAATTACTTTATAATGGTCAAAAATATACCATGGACAGCTCAAAACCCTTGAAGTTTTAACATGTTCTTATTTTATTTTTCCTTTGGTTTGGCGTCCCTTTTGAGTAACATAAAACAAAACGAGAAAAGGCCAGAATGTGAAATGCATGGGCTCTCAAGCTTTTAAGGAGGAACTGTGAGACTACCCGAGCAACTGACGTTGATTTATTAAGACGTGCCAGCAAAGTTTGGAGTCAATTATCACCCGTGAGCGATGTTAATTTCCAGAGGTATGTCCTCATGTACCTGGGATAGGGAAGAATAAAAAAGCAATCCTAATAGGTCCAGCTTTACCACAGTGTAATAGATGAGTAATTATACATGTTTTTTCGCTGTATTTCTATCCCTTTCTTTTTCAAACAGGCTGCTAAGGAGTTCCAGGGGAGGCGATAGCCTCGGGGTGAGCTGGCTAGCCAGAGCTCGACTGGCGGTTCTCACGTTAAGATCATTAAAGAGAGAGAAAAGACACAGAGAGAGAGCGAGAGAGACCCAACCAGAAGACACCCAATTAGAACCAACCAAATCATGAGAAAACAAAATGATAATTACTTGACACATTGTAAAGAATTAACAAAAAAACTAGAATGATATTTGGCCCTAAACAGAGCGTACACAGTAGCAAAATACCTGACCCAAACTTAAGGATTTATTTTTTTCCCTTTTGTATATATACATAATATGACATTTGTAATGTCTTTATTCTTTTGGAATTTCTGTGTGTAATGTTTACTGTTCATTTCACATGCCAATAAAGCCGGGGGGGGGGGGGGGGGGGGAGAGAGAGAGAGAGAGGTTTTAGGCTCACACATTGCAAGAGAGTCACTCCAAGTCACAGAACAGAAATCTCTTCTCAGGTGCAACATTCATAGAATTAAATGTGGGAGTTTACCTGCTCACTCATTACCCATTCGGGTCAGGGGCACAACAACAAAAGCAAGGTTAGGGCAGTTAGAGGCGGGAACGCAGCCGGGTCAAGTCTTTTGGGCTGTGTCGCTGGCTGCTGACACATGCTCTGAAACACACGCACACACACATACATTCACACCTACGTGCACGCATACACACAGTCGGCTAAGGAGGCTGACACGCACAGGCAGGCTGACACATACACACAGGTAACGATACACACACAAACACATTTAGAGGCATACACCACATGCTCGACAGAATTTGTGTTACAGACACATGACACGCACACAACTTGCTTTGATTAAACAGCAGGGTTCCTGGCATCTCCTTCCCTCTTCTCCCTTTCTGCCTCTCCCTCCCCTGCCTCTCTCCTTCTCTCTCCTTCACGCATGGCACTCCTCCCTCTCCTCCCTCTCCAGATCCTCCCTTGGGGTATATAGCCAGCTAACCACCCTGAGATTCAACACCCCCTTCCCTCCCTTTCAGTTGGGCCTATGCCCATGTTATCTCTCTCTCTCCCCTTCCCTCTCTCGCTCTACGTTCGTAATTGTTTTATATACTTAATGGCCTATGATGACAAACAGCTGCGGGTTAATTATGAGGGATTTATATATATATTTCCAGCTTTTTGAGGACTTTTCGTTGGCAAAAAGAAATGTATTTGCTATTTGGCGTCATTAACTTTCAGAGGAGGGAAGATCATCATTATTATTTATGGTTATTTTGTTTTTCTTCTCCCAAATGGCTCTGCGAGATAAATCACGTTGATTTGTTTCCAGCGCTCCCCACCGTTACTTTTAGGAGACCGTGTCTGCTCTATTCCTAATCGCCACTCAGTTAATTAATCTCACACTTGGCTGCTGTAATAACTTGACTCGTTAGACCCTTCCGAATGGGCTTTGTCTCTTTAGCTCTGAGGCCCACCGCTAAAGTGCCAGAGACCCAGAGAGGGAGAGAGGGACAGGGAGAAAGAGGGAAAGAGAAAGACAAAGAGAGGGAGAGAGAGAGATAATGAGAGGAACAGGGAGAGAGGGGGGGGTGGGGCAGGGAGAGAGAGGGAGAGTGAGGGAGCGGCCCGAATAATTTACCAACGAACCATACCATGTACAGTTGTGCCCAACCTTCCCAGATGATTATGCAGTGCAGTTTTGCCATACCGGAGTCCCCTATCCCTGATCCCAGACCTGTGTTTTCAGTCTCTACTCTCTATCTGGTCTGGGCCTCCGTCACCGAGCCTTCATTGCGTCATCATTAGAACCATCTTACGATGTATTTTCATTAGTAACGTGGCTCCGAAGAAACCTTTGCACTACGAGTGATCCAGACCACCCGTAGAGCAGCCAGCGTGCATTGTTTGATGTTTTTTTGCCCTTCCACGTCACTTAATCCAGAGAAAAATTGCCATTTAAAAATAGAATCAAGATATTTAGGCTAGGTGTCTGTCTGACTGTGACCTTCGATAACTACAAATACAAATTTGGCCAAAGTATTTCCAATTGTTTCAAACAATTGAAGGACACAATTATGCTTCAAATGAAAATGTTGATGACTGCATTAAAATATACATAGGCTACATGGGCATATATAGGCTATTTCAATCATTTTGCAGTCAATAGAGTCCTATTTTGCGACTAGGCCACTGTCTGTCATTTTCTGCCTCAATGTATTTCATGATGTGTGACAACATGTGCTCAATAATGTGCCCAATCGGTGATTTAGGGCATTATTATTGGGTAAGCATAATAAGCCACCTCAATAGCCTACTTGCAGCCATAGGTGGTAATATCTCTCTAGGAGCTGATCCGTCGTTAGTATTGTGGAGTAGTTCTCATGTACATTTGAATGGAGAGAGCTGATCCGAGAGCAGTGTGCAATAGCCTTTTGATCTCATCAGTATCGACACGTTGTCTAAAGACACACTTAGTGAACGCTCTCTCTACGTGCTTGTTTGAGAAACACTTTAAAAAGTTTGCTCGTAAATAACGATGCATCTGGAACGGTCACTGTAATGTTTGAGTTACATCGCTCTGGTGCATCGCCACGACACAGAGATAGCTAGGGGCCCGTGACAGCAAATGAGGACGAATAAATCACACAGCACTTAGGGAGCCAGACCAGACACACTGACTCAAATCTTTCTCTGTATCCGTTGAGAGAACTTGGCTATGTATGCGTGGAATGTTCTGTCTGTCTGTCTGTCTGTCTGTCTGTCTGTCTCAAATCAAAGTTTATTTGTCACGTGCGCCGAATACAACAGGTGAAGACGTTAGTGAATTGCTTACTTACAGGCTCTAACCAATAGTGCAAAAAAGGTATTAGGTGAACAATAGGTATGTAAAGAAATAAAACAGTAAAAAGACACGCTATAAAAGTAGCGAGGCTACATTCAGACACCGGTTAGTCGGGCTGATTGAGGTTGTACGTACATGTAGATATGGTTAAAGTGACTATGCATATATGATGAACAGAGAGTAGCAGTAGCGTAAAAGAGGGGTTGGCGGGTGGTGGGTGGGACACAATGCAGATAGCCCGGTTAGCCAATGTGCGGGACAACTGGTTGGTTGGCTCAATTGAGGTAGTATGTACATGAATGTATAGTGAAAGTGACTATGCATATGATAAACAGAGAGTAGCAGCAGCGTGAAAGAGGGGTTGGGGGAGGCACACAATGCAAATAGTCCGGGTAGCCATTTGATAACCTGTTCAGGAGTCTTATAGCTTGGGGGTAAAAACTGTTGAGAAGCCTTTTTGTCCTAGACTTGGCACTCCGGTACCGCTTGTCATGCGGTAGTAGAGAGAACAGTCTACGACTGTGGTGGCTGCGTTCTTTGACAATTTTTAGGGCCTTCCTCTGACACCGCCTGGTGTAGAGGTCCTGGACGGCAGGCAGCTTAGCCCCAGTGATGTACTGGGCCGTACGCACTACCCTCTGTAGTGCCTTGCGGTCAGAGGCCGAGCAATTGCCGTACCAGGCAGTGATACAACCAGTCAGGATGCTCTCAATGTTGCAGCTGTAGAACCTTTTGAGGATCTCAGGACCCATGCCAAATCCTTTTAGTTTCCTGAGGGGGAATAGGCTTTGTCGTGCCCTCTTCACAACTGTCTTGGTGTGTTTGGACCATTCTAGTTTGTTGTTGATGTGGACACCAAAAAACGTGAAGCTCTCAACCTGCTCCACTAATGAGAATGGGGGCGTGCTCGGTCCTGCTTTTCCTGTCATCCACAATCATCTCCTTAGTCTTGGTTACGTTGAGGGAAAGGTTGTTATTCTGCCACCACCCGGCCAGGTCTCTGACCTCCTCCCTATAGGCTGTCTATTCATTGTCGGTGATCAAGCCTACCACTGTTGTGTCGTTTGCAAACTTAATAATGATGGTTTTGGAGTCGTGCCTGGCCATTCAGTCGTGGGTGAACAGGGAGTACAGGGCGGTGTGTCTGTGTTTGTCTGTGTCTCGGCTAGTAACTAATCGAGAGCTTGGGACTATAAGGATCTATCTGCAAAAAGATGATTCTGAGATAATTGGCTTTCAAGTTCCGAACCTCATTGGTTTGAATGGTGTCAGCAATTCTTATCTTGTATTCTTTTGAACATCACAACATGATTTGGGGTATTTAGATTACAATATAGGTAGAGGACATTGAACAGAACAAGGCGAACAAAATGTTTACAAAAATTGCAGATATAATCTTATAGTCCCAAGCTCTCACAATCTATTTTGCCGTTGTGTCAAGGCGGTCAGTCACAATCTAGCTGTCTGGAACACTGTCTGTACAATTTGCACTCAGCCATTAAAACGGAGGTGGATGGGTGTCACTTGTAACTGTTGACCCACAAGAAGAAACCACTGCCAGCATCTTCCCTCAGATCAAGTGAGTCAACTGAATCAGAGTTGATGTATGCATCACTCCCCTTCTCATATATCCAAGGACTGGTGTTGTTGTTTAGCTGGGACATGAATCTTCCATACAGTATGGTCCCATACCATATATCTGAATTAAGCGGGGACATACTGTAGGCAAACAGGTTGCAAAGCAGGGAGGGATCTCCTGGGTTGCATGTAAAAGAAGAGGGGGCAGATGCTGGAGATGTCTCCCTCTACTTCTCCCTCCCTCTCGCTCCCCCCGCTCTCCCACTCTTTTTCCTTATCTCTCTCACTTTTTCTTCCCTTCCCTTCCTTTCAGGAGTAGAAGGAACGTATAGGCCATGCTGGTTAATGTATTATTCACCCCTCACTGATGTGTAACTAAAGCTGCTGGTTAGGAAGAAGGGTACAACTAGTATAGTAGTCTATAAATTAAATGAAATTATAAATTATAGTCTATAAATTGTGCATATAGGCTGTGATTTACTTAGAATTAAATACAAATGCGATGGTGCCTGGAGAGAATATCCTCTCCACACAGCGGAGAATATCCTCTCCAAACGTGCAGAGTCACTGGGGATGCTAAACACCCTTTTTGCCAGGCTGGGCAGAGATGCAGAATTTATTATTTTTATTTTTATATTAGGTAGGCCTAAAGTTTTTAAGCTAAATAACCCAATCAAAACGGAAAGCTCCTTGAACATAGGAATATGCCAGGCTTATTGGGACAAAATCAATGATGGCCTATTGTATAAATAATAGAACAAAAATAAACTAAAAGTTTATCATTTTTAGTTTATAAATACACACTTAGTTATCTACCCACCTTGTTCCTTTTGTTTAGCGTGTGCACATAGTAAGTACACCATCATGCCTTCGGGATACGAGTCTTTTCAGATTCCACAATGATTCTCAAGTTGTTGACACGACATCACCACACTCCCTCTCTTGCTCTTGGTCCTCATCTTTGTAAGCCACCTTGATTTAGCACCTTTGTGTTCTATCAGTTTCTTTAAGACAATATTTAGCCAACTCCATGACAGTAGCTTAAGCAAGGGGCAATAACAGCACACAAGTAGACTACAAATGAATGATGAGCCGGGCATGCCCTGAGCGGGTGAAGTGAGCGTAACTGAAGCAAAATTGGATCGGGCGGGAGGGCCGACGCTCCAGCCGTTGCGAATCTCGCTTCATGCTCGTCAAATTGGGCACGCTCATCCTCTGGCATGTTGATGGTGAAGCCTCCAGATGACACACACATGGAATGCACACCACATACCCTCATGTGTTTGATGCCATTCCATTTACTCTGTTCCAGCCATTATAAAGAGATGTCCTCCCCTCAGCAGCCTCCTGTGGTGAGCCTGCAAGCGTGTGTCATCTGGAGAACACACCATCAACATGCCAGAATAACCGAGCTGAAGCATCGTAGCAGTCAAACAGCAGAGGTGATCATGTGCAGAGGTGGCATGCCCATAGGGGGCATGGGGACACGTTCTCCCTCAGATGTGTCCTGTTTTAAAAAATATACACTACCATTCAAAAGTTTGGGGTCACTTAGAAATGTCCTTGTTTTTGAAAGAAAAGCAACAAAAAAAAAGTCCATTAAAATAACATCAAATTGATCAGAAATACAGTGTAGACATTGTTAATGTTGTAAATGACTATTGTAGCTGGAATGCTGGCATTCCAGGCAGAGTTGCAAAGAAAAAGCCATATCTCAGACTGGCCAATAAAAAATAAAAGATTAAGATGGGCAAAAGAACACAGACACTGGACAGAGGAACTCTGCCTGGAATGCCAGCATCCCGGAGTCGCCTCTTCACTGTTGACGTTGAGACTGGTGTTTTGCGGGTACTATTTAATGAAGCTGCCAGTTGAGGACTTGTGAGGCTTCTGTTTCTCAAACTAGACACTCTAATGTACTTGTCCTCTTGCTCAGTTGTGCACCCAAACTTTTGAACAGTAGTGTATATATAAAAAACATTTTAAAAATAATATAATTATAATTTTGCAAATCAAATCAAAATGTATTGGTCACATACACATGGTTAGCAGATGTTAATGTGAGTGTAGCGAAATGCTTGTGCTTCTAGTTCCGAACATGCAGTAATATCTAACAAGTCATCTAACAGTTCCCCAACAACTACCGAATACACACAAGTGTAAAGGAATGTATTTGAGTAGGTACATATAAATACATGGATGAGCGATGGCCGAACGGCATAGGCAAGATGCAGTACATGGTATATCATATATACACATGAAATGAGTAATGTAGGGTATGGAAACATTATATAAAGTTGAATTGTTTAAAGTGACTAGTGATACAATTATGACATGCAACGTTTTATTATTATAGTTGCTAGAGATTTGAGTCAGTATGTTGACAGCAGCCACTCAATGTTAGTGATGGCTGTTTAACAGTCTGATGGCCTTGAGATAGAAGCTGTTTTTCAGACTCTCGGTCTTGATTCTAAAGTTTGGATTAGAATACCGGCAACTGTGAATGTGAACGAATGCAAACAGAACAAGACAGAGGTACAGAGTAGAAGTCCTAGTAAACAAAACATATGATCGATAAAAGGCATGAAACAATTTATATTTAGGCTAGTTACATTTAAAAGTAAAACAAATGGCGAATGGAGATCAAATAACCAAAACATAGCCTACACACTACTCCAGTGAGATGCAGCCATGCACAGCTGTCTTTCCAAATGAAAAGGCCTATGCAGGCCTGCTTCGAACATGGAAAATCATGCCGCTTGCTCGCGTTGTGATGTGGTAAAACACACTTATGTGAAACAAATTCTACCCGCATAATCAATCAAAAAAAAATGCCAGCCTACCACAAACACGTTTCCAATACGTAAAGTTCCATTTACAGCAAATGCAAACCTATAAGCTACCAAGAAAAGCATAATCGAATGTAGCCTTTCTATTTCTATGATGAAACATATGGATATGTAGCTATACCAACTATAGGTATCATTTGGGTTCTTGCATTGGAACTATGTTGAATTCTGCTTATATCACGCTATACCCTAATAAACAAAAAAGTTCAAAAAATGCTTTTTGATCAAGAAGTGACAGGTTCAATGGCACAAAATATCGCTGCGCTCTATCAGCACCATGGGCAGCGCCCGACACACTAAAAGCAAGGTTTGATTTTTAAAAAAACAGCTAAATTATTTCAATCTTACCTTTTCAAAAGATTTGCAGCTTCCTTGATGCTTTGTGACATTTCCAGATTAACCAATAAGTCCATTGTCTCTAAAACCTTCTTGCAAGATCCCCCTCAAATACAAGTTGGTTTAGCTGAGCATTCCTCGGGTGTAGCATGCTTCTTCTGTGCTGACTGAACACGTTTGTCAAAGTGGAAAATGAATTATCGCATGTGGCTGTGGACGTCCCAAAAGGGACTCAATGGTGTCCACAATCGGCGACAAATACATGCGATTTCGTGCCGGCTGCCCATCATTAACAAGTGTTGACACCAATCTTCCCATAGCACTTCAAACTAGTTTTTATTTCCACAGTGCAGTGCATTTCAAATGCTCTTTGCTTGATGCATGCCTAGAAAATAGTTTAGTACCATCAATAACATTCTTCCAGTTAGAAAACCCAGTTGGGGTGAAGGCCTTGTCTACGTTAGCATTGGACACAATACAAAACGTTCGATTGGCTGGTTCGAGCTTGCTAAATAGGCTAAAGCTTTTAACAGCTAAGCGGGAAGCAGTTTCAACTGTAAACATGACCCTGCCCTTTTAAATCAAAATCAACTATTACAGGCAGAGGATTGTCACATTATTCACCTAACCTACCACAGAGATAAGAAGTGTTTTTCCCAGCTTTTTATGGAAACCCAAAGGAGTCATACCTAACCGCCCAATGGCTTTCTATAGCCCCCCGGCTGCAACCTGGTCTCAGAGCATTTTGTATTTAAATCCGAAACCCTCCATTTAGTATGATATTCTCATTTACAGCAAGGACCTGGGGAATAGTTACAGGGGAGAGGAGGGGGATGAATGAGCCAATTGTAAACTGGGGATGATTCGGTGACCGTGATGGTATGAGGGACAGCTTGGGAATTTAGCCAGGACACCAGGGTTAACACCCCTACTCTTACGATAAGTACCATGGGATCTTTAGTGACCACAGAGAGTCAGGACACCCGTTTAGCGTCCCAGCCAAAAGACAGCACCCTACACTGGAATATTTTCTCTTTTTTTAGACATGAGGAAAGAGTGCCTCCTACTGGCCCTCCAACACCACTTCCAGCAGCATCTGGTCTCCCATCTAGGGACCGACCAGGACCAACCCTATTTTGCTTCAGAAGCAAGCCAGCAGTGGGATGCAGGGTGGTATGCTGCTAGGTATCATATAGTATGTATTAATTTGAGAATGTCCCTCATCAATTTTTGCATGATATGTTATGAATTCCAATTTGTTTGATATGTTCTGAATTTGCTAAATACACAATATGTTATGAATTCGCAAAAGGCACAATAAGTTTTAGACTTATCACTGCAATGTATAATTTTGGGGGGTGACTTGTCCAAATTCACATAGAAATATTGAGCTATAGACCTGTCATTCTCATTGAAAGCAAGTCTAAGAAGTGGTAGATCTGTTCTATAGGCACGAGTTCTATGCCTCCCGTTCTTAAATTTAGTTTCTGCATCTTTCACTTTCGGTTTTGTACACCAGCTTCAAACAGATGAAAATATAATATTTTGGGATATAGAAAATATATTTCACAGTGGTTTAGATGGTACAATTATTCTCCACACAACAACTGATCGTTTTGTCACATAAACTGAAATTAGGCAAACTATTACAATTTTAGCAACCAGGAAATGGCAGGGCGATTTCTGCATATTGCACCTTTAAGTAACCTTATGTCTTATGTAACCATACCAAACGTAACATATCATACTAATTTGAGAGTCCCAGATTTACATTTACTATGTCACGTCTAGTCTATGAGACCAGGCTGCCTACACACAGGAACACAGTGAAGCAGAGATACAGATTTTTGGGGGGAGCCAACCTGTGACTCAATCATTTTAACTTATTTGATAACTTCTTTTATATAAGGACCTAAAATTAATAAATTAAAGTTTGAATTGTGTGAGCTACGAGCCCCCTCGTGGAGCCAGGCACACCTCCCAGCCATCCTCAAGTACTTTCTGCCCCGGTCAGATTTTATGGGGTGCATGATGCCCCTGTTTCTGTGTGTGCGTGTGCATGTGCGTGTGTGTGTGTTTGTGTGTCAGTGAAGGCTGCTGAGGGGAGGACGACTCATAATAATGACAGGAACAAAGCGAATGGCAACCACCTGGAAACAATGTATTTGATACCATTCCACTCATTCCTCTCCAGCCATTACCATGAATCCGTCCTCCCTAATTAAGGTGCCACCAACCTCCTGTGGTATGTGTAGCCCCTGAGGCAAACATCCTATGAAACCTGTACCAGTCTATCTAGCAGCTAGTGTGATTGAGGGCAATAGAGGCCAAAGCGCAGCAGGGAGGCAGAGGGGGAGTGAGGGAGGGAGATAAAAAGGACAGAGGGAGCAACTGTGGCTATATGGCTCGAGGGATAAATAACAGATGTCAAAGGACTGGAAAGGTCATTTTATATCCACCCAGAGTCAATCGCTGATCTATACATTAACTATTTTGACAGCTCACTTCAAGATGTTGAGTCAATACTGCCTGGTAGGCAGCCAATCACACTGGGTGATGGTACGGGATGTGATAGTGGATAGACTGACTCACCCACACACACTCAATAATATACACTCAGGGATTGAGGAGGACAAAGGGTTACGTAACCCTGACAAAAAAAAGAGGGTTAATAAGTGCTCTTGGTGAGCGAGAAGGATTTAACCGGTTTAGGTTTGATCAGAGGTATCTTTCAAAAAAATCTCTCTCTCTTAAACACATGTACACATACACACAGGCAGAGAAACATGCAAACCTTGGATTCTCGTTTGGTGGTGACAGTCATAATTACAGACCTCTTGACCACACCCATGTTCCTGTCATCAAATCCAACTTGATTTGTCACATGCGCCGAATACAACAAGTGTAGACCGTGAAATGTTTACTTACAAGCCCTTAACCAACAGTGAAGTTCAAGAAGAGTTAAGAAAATATTTACCAAATAAACTAAAGTAAAGAATACTAAAAAGTAACACAATAACATAACAATAACGAGGCTATATACAGGGGGTACTGGTAACGAGTCAGTGTGCGGGGGATACAGGTTAGTCGAGGTCATTTGTACATGTAGGTAGGGGTGAAGTGACTATGCATAGATAATAAACAGCGAGTAGCAGCAGTGTACAAAACAAATGGGGGTCAATGTAATAGTCCGGTGGCCATTTGATTAGTTGTTCAGCAGTCTTATAGCCTGGGTAGAAGCTGTTAAGGAGCCTTTTGGTCCGAGACTTGGCGCTCCGGTACCGCTTGCCGTGCGGCAGCAGAGAAAACAGTCTATGACTTGGATGAGTGGAGTCTCTGACAATTTTATGGGCTTTCCTCTGACACCGCATACTATATAGCTTCTGGATTGCAGGAAGCTTGTCCCCAGTGATGTACTAGGCCGCACGCACTACCCTCTGTAGCAGTTGCCATACCAGGAGGTTATACAACCGATCAGACTGCTCTCGATGGTGCAGCTGTAGAACTTTTTGAGGATCTGGGGACCCATGCCAAATCTTTTCAGTCTCCTGAGGGGGAAAAGGTTTTGTCGTGCGCTCGTCACGACTGTTTTGGTATGCTTGGACCATGATAGATTGTTGGTAATGTGGACACCAAGGAACTTGAAACTCTCGACCCGCTCCACTACAGCCTCGTTGATGGGTTCTGTGTTAATGGGGGCCAAAGTTTGGCCCGCCTTTTCCTGTAGTCCACGATCAGCTCATTTGTCTTGCTCACATTGAGGGAGAGGTTGTTGTTCTGTCACCACACTGCCAGTTTTCTGACCTCCTCCCTATAGGCTGTCTCATCGTTGTCGGTGATCAGGCCTACCACTGTTGTGTCGTCAGCAAACTGAATGATGGTTTTGGAGTCGTGTTTGGCCACACAGTCATGGGTCAACAGGGAGTACAGGAGGGGACTAAGTACACACCTCTGAGGTGCCCCAGTGTTGAGGATCAGCGTGGCAGGCGTGTTGTTGCATACCCTTACTACTTGGGAGCGGCCCGTCAGGAAGTCCAGGATCCAGTTGTAGAGGGGGGTGTTTAGTCCCAGGATCCTTAGCTTAGTGATGAGCTTCGTGGCCACTATGGTGTTGAATGCTGAGCTGTAGTCAATGAACAGCATTCTCACATAGGTTTTCCTTTTGTCCAGGTGGGAAAGGCCAGTGTGGAGTGCGATTGAGATTGCATCAACTGTGGATCTGTTGGGGCGGTATGCGAATTGGAGTGGGTCTCGGGTGTCCGGGAGGATGCTGTTGATGTGAGCCATGACCAGCCTTTCAAAGCACGTCATGAGTGATACAGGGTGGTAATCATTTAGGCAGGTTACCTTCGCTTCCTTGGGCACAGGGACTATGGTGGTCTGCTTGAAACATGTAAGTATTACAGACTCAGTCAGGGAGAGTTTGAAAATGTCAGTGAAGACACTTGTCAGTTGGTCCGTGCATACTTTGAGTATACGTCCTGGTAATCCATCTGGCCCTGCGGCTTTGTGAATGTTGACCTGTTTAAAGGTCTTGCTCACATCGGCTACCGAGAGCATTATGACACAGTCATCCAAAACAGCTTGTGCTCTCGTGCTTCAGTGTTGCTTGCCTCGAAGCGAGCATAAAAGGCATTTAGCTCGTCTGGTAGGCTCACGTCAATGGCCAGCTCGCATCTTGGTTTCCCTTTGTAGTCCATAATAGTTTTCAAGCCCTGCCACATCCAATGAGCGTCAGAGCCGGTGTAGTAGAATTCAATATAAATCCTGTATTGACGCTTTGCTTGTTTGATGGTTCGTCTGAGGGCATAGCAGGATTTCTTATAGGTGTACGGTCACTGCACAGAACATATTCCAGTGTGTGCTAGCAAAACAGTCCCTGTGGCGCAGCATCCGTATCATCTAACCACTTCCGTATTGAGCGAGTCACTGGTACTTCCTGCTTTAGTTTTTGCTTGTAAGCAGGAATCAGGAGGATATACTTACGGTCAGATTTGCCAAAAGGAGGGTGGGGGAGAGCTTTGTATGCATCTCTGTGTGTGGACTAAAGGTGGTCTTGAGTTGTTTTCCCTCTGCTTGCACATGTGACATGCTGGTAAAAATTTGGTAAAACTGATTTAAGTGAGTATTTCCTTGTTTGCTTACGATATCAGCTGATGTACGAAGGGCTATATAAATAAATTTGATTTGAAATTGAATTTATGGCCTTAGAGTTGGTTGAGTGCAGTCTTAGTGCCAGCATCGATCTGTGGTGGTAAATAGACGGCTACGAATAATATAGATGAGAATTCTCTTGGTGGATAGTGTGGTCTACAGCTTTTCATAAGGTACTCTACCTCAGGCGAGCAATACCTCTTTAATATTCTACATCGCACACCAGCATTCGTCGCTACAAGTTAATATTAATGTCTAATATTTTACCACCCATTAAAACTCAGACACACCGGTAAGATTGCCAAACGTTTGCCTGCCGACAGTACTTAGCAGGTCTGAAGTGTCAGCAGTCAATCTCATTTGTGTTCACACAGCAAAGACCTTGGAAATCGTCAGCCACTCAGCCTTGTTAAAATACTCCAAAACAGAAGGTGGCAGTAGCGTTGTTTGGCGATGCATATCCGTGCATTTTGCTAATTGTCTAGATTTGAAGCTACTGTGCTAATGATGCTATTTTGTAGAAAGCCCTTGTTGATACTAGCCTGATGGCCACAGCTACATAACTACCTAGCAAAATGATGAAGAAACAATTTAATTCACTCTCTATATTCAAAACTGTAGTAATCCCCATAGTAAGATAACTGAACTAAATGACTATCTCCCCGTAGAACTCACTTCTGTCATCGTGAAGTGCTTTGAGAGAATAATCGAGGATCATATCACATCCACCCTACCTGTCACCCTAGACCCACTCCAATACCACCCCAACAGGTCCACAGACGATGCAATCGCCATCACACTTTCCTATCCCATCTGGACAAGAGGAATACCTACGGAAGAACGCTTTTCATTGACAGCTCAGCATTCAACACCATTGTACACTCCAAACTCATCATTAAGCTTGCAGACGACACTACAGTGGTATGCTTAGTTACCAACAACGACGAGACAGTCTACATGGAGTAGGTGAGGGCCCTCGGAGTGTGGTTTCAGGAAAATAACCTCTCACTCAATGTCAGCAAAACAAAAGAGATGATCGTGGACTTCAGGAAACAACAAAGAGAGCACCCCCCTATCCACATCGACGGGACAGTAGTGGAGAAGGTGGATAGTTTTAAGGTCCTCGGTGTACATATCATCGACAAACTGAAATGATCCATGCACACAGACAGGGTGGTTAAGAATGCGCAACATGGCCTCTTCAACCTCAGGAGGCTGAAAACATGTGGCTTGTCACCAAAAACCCTCACTAACTTTTACAGGTGCACAATCGGGCTGTATCACCGCCTGGTACGGCAACTGCACCGCCCACACCTGCAGGGCTCTCCAGAGGGTGGTGCGGTCTGCACAACACATCACCGGAGGCAAACTACCTGCATTCCAGGACACCTAAAACACCCGATGTCACAGGAAGGCAAAAAAGATCATCAAGGACAATAACCACCCGAGCCAATGCCTGTTCACCTCGCTATCATCCAGAAGGCGAGGTCAGTACAGGTGCATCAAAGCTGGGACAGAGAGATTAAAAAACAGCTTCTATCTCAAGGCCATCAGATTGTTAAACAGTCACCACTAGCACAGAGATGGTGGCTGCCTATCTACAAACTTGATATCATTGGCCGCTTTAATAAACGGAACACTAGCCACTTGAAGAATGTTTACATATCTCACATTTCTCATCTCATATGTACAGTATATACTGTATACTGTATCCTTCACTATCTATTCTTTACTATCTATTGCATATTAGCTGCTCTGTCACTGCTCATCCATATATTTTATACTTATATCTTCTTATCCCATTTCTTTACTAGATTGTGTGTAATTAGGTTTTGTTGTGAAATTTGTTAGATATTAGGTTCTGTTGTTGAATTGTTAGATATTACCTGTTAGATACTGCTGCACTGTCAGATCTAGAAGCATAAGCATTTTGCTACACTCGCAATAACATCTGCTAAGCATGTGTATGTGACCAATCAAATTGAATTCGATTTGATTTACTGCCAGTGCCAGCCCATAGCCAAATGTTTAGCTAGCTAGCTAACGTTAGCATATTTGCTAGCTAAGACAACCTAGCTAGCTAGCTAGCTAAGGACACTGCACTAACCCGGCAGCTAACACAGGCAGCTGTTTCATGGAAATAGCTCATCCATTGTGACTTAATTATAGTGTCAATAATAGCTACAGAATTCAATAAGCTTGGGGGAAGTATTTAGTATTGTGTGCATTGTATCATTGTATCTTTGCACTTGGCTACCATCCCGTAGCCTTTATTGCACATGAAGTGAGACTGGATCATCCATGGCTATATGGAGAAAATGCCCGATTATCCTTTTTTTGATAGCTACCCCACGTGGGGGTTCATGCTCTCTAATTAGCTCAAAGTCAAGTGGTTGGCCTCTGACGAACATTGCGATTCTACAAGCAGAATCGGTAGGTTTGTCCCTACTGAGTCTTTCAAGAGAAGGAACGGCCTCCAACTGTGATAAGTACCTATCGGCAGTCTATCGGCAGTGAGTTTCATGCTATAATGGTCACTTCCAATATTTGACCCTTCTGCCTCACTGTGACCCCTGCAACACTGCTAGTGGCAAAGCCAACAGGCAAATGAATAAAGATCATATTCTGATGACTTGCCTCACCATTTCAGTTGTGGCTTTCAGCTATTTCTGTGATCACAGCTGAGGGCTATAAGAACTATGACAAATGTATTGGCTACAAATGAATTGGCTATTCAAATACAAGACTGCTTTCTTGAAAAAGCGATGTTCATCTCAATGTGACTTGCCTGGTTAAATCAAATAAAGTATTCTAAATGTCCTATACCTACCTATCTGTCAGACAAAATATGCAACCTAATTCAATGAACACACACATACTGTATTTGCCATCTACCTTAGACACACACACACATACATATGAGAGCTCTAGATGGTCTGGGTTAGGTGGGGTTCGTTTGGGACTGGCCGAGTCAGTCCAGACCACAGGGCGTGGATCAACCCCTGCCTGATTAGTCGTGGGTAGCTTCCCAAATGGCACCCTATTCACCATGTAGGGCACTACTTTCCGTAGGGCTCTGGTCAAATGTAGTGCACTATATAGGGAACATGGTGGCATTTGGGACGCAGCCCCAGACCTGACCCTGAACCACAAAGAACCACTAAGAGTGGGCAGAAACTAATGAGGTCCAAATGCCCAGGGGCCTGTAAATCTAACTCAGAACCTGCGTTTATAGCTCTAAAAGCCACACCATACAAGGCTGCGATGGATAGACGGACGGACTCACTGTCCCTGAGTAGTGATGTCACCACCACCACCACCAAAACTAGACAAACTTAGCTAGTCTGCGTGGGGGTAGTGTTTCGGTTACATGATTGACGTGGTTTGTGCGTGTGACATCTTATTGACCCGCATTGTCAGGGGTGCACGAATGAGCATCACAATCAAGTTTGGAAATTAATTGGGAGAATGTTTGTACCACATCCTGACTTTCTCTGTTAGCATTTATGCTGTGGAGGAAATCAAAGGGTGTGACACCTCATCCCATTTGATCTCTCTTGAGGTTTGGAGTCAAATGACACCAAGCACACTAAGAGGAGGATCTGGGAGAGGGGATTAAATACTGCAGCTTAACCTGTTGGGGATGGGGGCGCTGTTTAGACTATTTATGCTAATGTGGCTAATTTTTTAAACGGCTTCCCACAAAATCCTTGATCGTACAATATGCATATTATTATTATTATTGGATAGAAAACAGTCTATAGTTTCTATAGGAGTTGAAATTTTGTCTCTAAGTGGAACAGAGCCCATTCTACAGCAATTTCCCTGACATGGAGTCAGATTTGAGAAATGTTGGCCACTGTTCTGAAGTCATTTAAAAGGGCACTGTCGTTGCTATGACTATACGGACACTTCTTACGTCTTCCCCTGGATGCCTTTACGTGATGACGATTCCAACGGTGTCGATTGCGCGTTCACAGGCCCTACAAATCAAAAAACCCTGAAGCTAGTCATTCTTTGGGAGCTGCGTCATGAGCCTAGAGGACCCCGGCGCGCACCTGTTCCAAGCGTTAGTTTAGCCTGTTATATTTCTCCGGTCATCTTTTCACTCGTTATAGGAGTTAAAAACATCATAAGGTAGTTAATTTAAAGCGTTTTATAGCAATTTATATCCGTTTAGTGCGATTTTGGGACATTTATTTTTGCAACGATGTGAAAAGTTGGGCACGCTTTTCAGTTCATCCCGAACGCAGTTGACATTTCCACATGGCAAGAGGACAGCTTTCCACCAAAAGACGATTTCTCCCAAGAAAGGATCCTTTGCCCAAGATACTGATGGAAGAACAGCTCAAGGTAGGACATTTTTATTATGATAAATCGTGTTTCTGTCGAAACATTTTAGTGGCTTAGAACGCCATGTTTTATGACGTAGCTTCGCTAGGCGCAAACTGTATTGAAAAGTAAGGATAAATTAAAAAATGTAATAACGCAATTGTATTAAGAATTAAATTGTCTATCAATCCCTGTCCACCCTATATTTTTTAGTCACGTTTATGAGTATTTATGTATAAGAGTAGATCACTGTCTAAGTGGCGCAAGGACATTTTCTTTACCAGCTTGTCTACATTTCACATTGTCTAACCATGATTTTGGTGGCTAAATATAAACATTTGCGATCAAACTCTATATGGAATGTGTAATATGATGTTACAGGAGTGTCATCGGAAGAATTCTGAGAAGGTTAGTGAAAAAATTAATATCTTTTGGCGATGTTGACTTTTATCGCTCACTTTGGCTAGAATCAATGCTGGGCTGCTAATTGCTATGTGCTAAGCTAATATAACGATTTATTGTGTTTTCGCTGTAAGACACTTAGAAAATCTGAAATATTGTCTGTATTCACAGGATCTGTGTCTTTCGATTCGTGTATGCTGTGTATTTTTACGAAATGTTTGATGATTAGTAGTTAGGTAAACACGTTGCTCATTGTAATTATTCTAGTCCATTTGTGATGGTGGGTGCAATTGTAAACTATGCCATCTACCTGAAATATGCACTTTTTTCTAACAAAACCTATCCCATACCATAAATATGTTATCAGACTGTCATCTAATGAGTTTTTTTGTTGGTTAGGGGCTATAAATATCTTAGTTTAGCCGAATTGGTGATGGCTACTGGTGTTGGTGGACAAATAAAAGATGGTGGAATATGCTAATGTGTTTTTAGGTAATAGATGTACATCTTTACATATTGTGTCTTCCCTGTAAAACATTTTAAAAATCGGAAATGTTGACTGGATTCACAAGATCTGTGTCTTTCATTAGCTGTATTGGACTTTAATGTTGGGGATGGGGGCGCTGTTTAGACTATTTATGCTAATGTGGCTAATTTTTTAAACGGCTTCCCACAAAATCCTTGATCGTACAATATGCATATTATTATTATTATTGGATAGAAAACAGTCTATAGTTTCTATAGGAGTTGAAATTTTGTCTCTAAGTGGAACAGAGCCCATTCTACAGCAATTTCCCTGACATGGAGTCAGATTTGAGAAATGTTGGCCACTTTTCTGAAGTCATTTAAAAGGGCACTGTCGTTGCTATGACTATACGGACACTTCTTACGTCTTCCCCTGGATGCCTTTACGTGATGACGATTCCAACGGGCTCGATTGCTCGTTCACAGGCCCTACAAATGAAAAAAACCTTTAGCTAGCAAGTCTTTTCTTGCTGCGTAACGCGCGTGGAAGACACCGACCCTCTCCTGTTCCAAGCGTTAGTTTAGCCTGTTATATTTCTCCGGTCATCTTTTCACTCGTTATAGGAGTTAAAAACATCATAAGGTAGTTAATTTAAAGCGTTTTATAGCAATTTATATCCGTTTAGTGCGATTTTGGGACATTTATTTTTGCAACGATGTGAAAAGTTGGGCATGCTTTTCAGTTCATCCCGAACTCAGTTGACATTTCCACATGGCAAGAGGACAGCTTTCCACCAAAAGACGATTTCTCCCAAGAAAGGATCCTTTGCCCAAGATACTGATGGAAGAACAGCTCAAGGTAGGACATTTTTATTATGATAAATCGTGTTTCTGTCGAAACATTTTAGTGGCTTAGGACGCCATGTTTTTTGACGTAGCTTCGCTTGGCGCAAACTGTATTGAAAAGTAAGGATAAATTAAAAAATGTAATAACGCAATTGTATTAAGAATTAAATTGTCTATCAATCCCTGTCCACCCTATATTTTTTAGTCACGTTTATGAGTATTTATGTATAAGAGTAGATCACTGTCTAAGTGGCGCAAGGACGTTTTCTTTACCAGCTTGTCTACATTTCACATTGTCTAACCATGATTTTGGTGGCTAAATATAAACATTTTCGATCAAACTGTATATGCATGTTGTAATGTGATGTTACAGGAGTGTCATCGGAAGAATTCTGAGAAGGTTAGTGAAAAAATTAATATCTTTTGGCGATGTTGACTTTTATCGCTCACTTTGGCTAGAATCAATGCTGGGCTGCTAATTGCTATGTGCTAAGCTAATATAACGATTTATTGTGTTTTCGCTGTAAGACACTTAGAAAATCTGAAATATTGTCTGTATTCACAGGATCTGTGTCTTTCGATTCGTGTATGCTGTGTATTTTTACGAAATGTTTGATGATTAGTAGTTAGGTAAACACGTTGCTCATTGTAATTATTCTAGTCCATTTGTGATGGTGGGTGCAATTGTAAACTATGCCATATACCTGAAATATGCACTTTTTTCTAACAAAACCTATCCCATACCATAAATATGTTATCAGACTGTCATCTAATGAGTTTTTTTGTTGGTTAGGGGCTATAAATATCTTAGTTTAGCCGAATTGGTGATGGCTACTGGTGTTGGTGGACAAATAAAAGATGGTGGATTATGCTAATGTGTTTTTAGGTAATAGATGTACATCTTTACATATTGTGTCTTCCCTGTAAAACATTTTAAAAATCGGAAATGTTGACTGGATTCATAAGATCTGTGTCTTTCATTAGCTGTATTGGACTTTAATGTGTGAAAGTTAAATATTTAAAAAAATATTTTTTTTGAATTTCGCGGCACTGGTTTTTCAGTGGGGGGGGGGGGGGGGGTGTGCCGCTAGCGCCACGCTGATCCTAGACAGGTTAATGTGTGAAAGTTAAATATTTTAAAAATATATTTTTTTTGAATTTCGCGGCACTGGTTTTTCAGTGGGGGGGGGGGGGGTGTGCCGCTAGCGCCACGCTGATCCTAGACAGGTTAAACTAAATTAAAGTACCTCCTCAAAAAGTACCTGCATATGACTCCATTCAATATGGGTGTCCAGATGGAAATAAAGTTCCATTCGGGTCAAATTCTCTAATTTGCTCTCAAACAAGCAACACAAGACCAGAAGTAAAGGTCAGAAGTGCGATGGCATGTTCCGGCTGACCGTAGATGTTTAGAACGTATGGATCGTCGAGAAGCTCAGCCATTAGTGATGGACTAATTAGGGTTTAGAGTCGAGTTACCTCGTGGTCTCCTGCACCGATCGAAGCGAAGATTCATTAATAAGTAAGTGCAGTGGCAGCTTTGCCGCTTAATTAGGAAAGCAGAAAAAACGCCTACTCCCAAGAGACCAACCCAGTCTGGTTTTAAGAGGCTGGGCTATCAACAGCACTCGCCTTCCTCCCTCCAGCATTGATTGATGGGGAGCTAAATTGAATCTCTAATCATCACCACACTTTTAGCCCCCGGTCCCATAGGGATTCAGAGAGGGCAAAAGTGTCTTTGGGGTTAATGTTTTCAGATCCGTCTTCTGACACCAATGGTATAAACATCGACCCCCTAGTTCACTGACCATTCCCATCTGGTCGGGGGGGTTATTTGACTCTGCTGTGTGTTCCTGCACGCTTTCATGTCCCTGGCGATTGTTTTCACACTCTTTGCCATTCTGCCGGGTATCGAAAAGCTGCTACACCTCACGTGCCTTGCACTTAGGCACCCTCCGACACCCTACAGCAACAGATTGAATTACAGCCCATTGAAGACCTTGTGTGTTTTCCTACATTTGTACTAATCTCTCTTTTTGTGATGTCTGACAACTGAGGAACCTGTTCTTGGAGAAGCCAAGGGCGATGGGGACAGGTTGAAAGAGAACGCCATTGTGAACATGTCATGTAAGTGTCGGTGCTTGAACTCAAACTGCATTTTTTGGCATACGGTCGCCATCATTTCGTGTTCATGGGAAACAATGTCACAGAACGAGGCAGAGAACCGCAGACTCCTCTTTCCACTTCAATAGAGGAAGTGAGTCATTTGACTGTCAGCCCTTATCAACAAGTGGACACATGAAAAGACCATGGGGCAGGAAATATCCCTTTCTCCTAGCTTTGGGGATTTCTATATCACAAGGCTGGCAGATAACGGGAAGGGAAAATATTGCTACAATTAGAACCAAACTATTAAAGGAAGTGAATCAGGGGTACAGTAAAGGGTAGGAAAGGACAGAGTGAAAGAGTGACGGAGGTGAAGAAAGAGAAAGTAAACAGAGGAGAGAACGGGAGGCATTGTCTACGGTTTGTTTAAAAGTCTACCTGTTTGAATGAGGACCGGTGAACATTTCGTTCTTCCCCTTTTGCATACCACAGCGCCAATCTGTCTACCCAGCTACAAGCTCAGGCCCTAAACGGCTGCCCGTGTTCACGCGCTAAATCATCACAGAAGGTATACACCCCTATAGTTCCTTGAATTAAGCGACAATAAAAGTTATTGGACAGTATAATCTCATAAACGGTTGAGCTAAAGCAAACAATGCCGTTTGAATATTTTGCCCTTAGCACTACACAGCTGATTATCTTGCAGTCTCTCTATCTATTTCTCTCCGGTCTATCTCTCTTGCAGTGTCTCTGTCTCTCTGACATGGTCAGAGATGCTGTCTTGAAAATTGTGGCACAATGTTGCCAGTGATCGGCACTCGGTTGCTTTGTCAGATTCATTCAAAACAACTGCGGACTCCTTCCGGCCTGCATCACAGCCCAGACTTTTCATCTGGTCACCTGGGTGGTGAGTGAGAGAGAGAAAGAGAAATGGAGGGAGGGAAAGAAAGAAAGAAAGCTGGATCTTTCTTCCCAGGCTAAAGCTGGATTAAGATAGTCTAATTGAAGATGAGAGGAGACAGTAGATATGTAACACTGGTCCAAGGTAGGAAATAAAATCTCCCTTCTCTGATGCTCACACCTTCCCAGAGCCCAACACCACCCCAACCCCCTTTACTCCTCCTTCCTCACCCTCTTCCCCACTCATTTTACCACAGCTCCCCCCAATCTCACATGGGTCCCTCTATCCCGCATTGTCAACACTTTCAACACCTTTTGAAATGAACTGTCTTGCCAACACTGAACCAAGTGGCTTTCTCTCTGCCTCTCTCTCACTCTCTTTATTTCTCTGTTGCTCTCTTTCTCTCTCTCGGTTCAGGTTCAATAACTGATAAGCCTTCGACTGCGGCTCAGCGGAGAACCAGAGCGCGAAGCTCAACCCTGCAATCATACATCTCTCACCCGGTATGGGAGGCTTCTCGCAAGGCAGGGGGTTTGTGGATAATCCCTGTAGAAAAGGGCTGCCCGGGGTGAACACTCACTGCCTGCCTGAGATATGTCACCTTGCAGATGTAGCCATCTGGTGGACCCATGCCTATAGATCAAAAGGCTTTGATACACCATATCTGTGAGCTGGTGTGGTGGTTTAGTCACCATATGGTTTCATCTTAACTAGATAAAAGTATATAGTGTATTTCTCGCTCTCGCTACTGTCTATGTCTATCTCCACCTCTTTTTCGAGCTCATCAAGCACCATATTCCAGTGAACAAATCACAATGACAAGACATCTCCTGTGAGGTTATTTTTATTTAACCTTTATTTAACTAGGCAAGTCAGTTAAGAAAAAAATCGGATTTTACAATGACGGCCTACCCCGACCAAACCCGGATGACGCTGGGCCAATTGTGCACCGCCCTGTAGGACTCCCAATCACAGCCGGTTGTGATACAGCCCGGGATCGAACCAGGGTCTTAAGTGACGCCGCTAGCACTGAGATGCAGTTCCTTAGACTGCTGTGCCACTCGGAAGCCCTACTACATATGGGGGTCCTTAGATTTATATATTAAACCTATTGCCTTGGATTGCCTAAAGGTAAAAATCTGTGGTTCTACCCCTGAGCAAGGCAGTTAACCCACTGTTCACCGGGCGCCGAAGACGTGGATGTCGATTTAGGCAGCCCCCAGCACCTCTCTGATTCAGAGTGGTTGGGATGAATGCAGAAGACACATTTCAGTTGAATACATTAAGTTGGACAACGGACTAGGTATCCCCCTTTCCTTTCCATAAAGCATCTCATTCCCCTATAATAGGTAAAGTTCTCTCAATAGCCCCGTGGGGGAGAGCACTCTGTTCCCCCCACAGGGGCTTCCGCCACTGAAAATACCAGCGGTGTAAAGTACTTAAGTAGTACTTTAAATTATTTTTACTTAAGTAGTTTTTTGGGGTACTTTACTACTTTTACTTCACTACATTCCTAAAGAAAATATTGCACTTTTTTATTCCATACATTTTTCCCTGAAAGTGCTAGTTACATTTTGAATGCTTAGCAGAAAAGAAAAATAGTGAAATTTACGCACTTATCAAGCGAACACTTCGTCATCCCTACTGCGTATGTTCTGGCGGACTCACTAAACACAAATGAATCTTTTGTAACTAATGTCTGAGTGTTGGAGTGAGCCCCTGGCTATTCTTAAATGTTAAAAACAAGAAAAGGGTGCTGTCTGCTTTGCTTAAAATAAGGAATTTGAAATTATTTATACTTTTACTTTTGATACTTAAGTGTATTTTTTAGAATTACATTTACTTTTGATACTGAAGTACATTTAAAACAAAATACTTTTAGTCTTTTACTCAAGTAGTATTTTACTGGATGACTTTTACTTGAGTAACTTTCTATTAAGGTATCTATACTTTTACTCTGGTATGACAACTGGGTACTTTTTCCACCACTGTAAAAATACACTGTGGTAAAATACACACACACTCAGAGACAAAGACCAAACAGTCAGAGAAACACACACACTTCACAGCTCCCTCAGTCCCGTCCCACCAAATGGAGAGGTGTCAGATCGGCTAGGCAGTAAAACAATGTCTGCCTCAACTCAACACCAAGACATTTGGTCTTTTAGTGCACAGGATGCACGTAAAGACATAAAAATGCCTCACCGGTTTGGCATTTGCATTTTTGTCTTTGTCCCCTAACATGGTATGCTTATTCAGGCATATAAAAGAGCATAGGGCATTGAACGTCTTTAACGTTCAATGCAAAGCTTAGCGGAAGTCTTCCCACAGACAAAACCTTCAGGAGGTCATAGTGGGAACTGTGAGGACTATCGTCACTCTCGACTATCGTACATTCTATGCAAGCTGCGTCACGTTGAGAAACCCTGTTTAAGTCATTAAGAGTGAGTACTGTCAACGATGGTAAGTGGTAATAGGGGGTATGGTAAAGTCTGCACCCATTCATGAGAAGAAGCTTCCTTTTGGCAGGGTGTGTTGTTTGAAGTGTAGATTGGGAGCAGGTGGAGCTGGGTGTTTTAACTCTTAGGAGAAGGAGTGAACGGATGGAGTTTTAGTGGCAACTGTAACTCTCGACTCCCACGCCATGAAGACACACAGGCACACACACACACACACCACCATTCGCACACAATACACACTCACTTCACACATCTAGTTCCATGAATCAAAGTGGACGTTCACACCTAGCACACTAACCACGACTTCAGTCAGTGCCTCCAAGATCCCCTATCATCACACCTTCTCTTTCAGGCAGTCATTTTAAAAAGTAGCAAAATGTGTTGCCAGTCTTCAAAAACGTATCCAAAACACAACCAAGTGTCCGGAGCTAAAGCTTGCATTCAACTATTTCAATATGTTAAAAATATCTTAGAGTTGGCCCCTTTTCTTCTTTCCCTTACATTTTAACAAGACTTGCGACGCTGAAACCAGGTGATAGCTTTTTCCTCCAGGCACTCAATTTTGGAACGGCCGACAGATGTGACTTGGTTTTTTAAAAGACAAATATCAAAGATCCCTTTCTGCTCTATCAGCAAAATTTGTTACAAGAGCCTGTAGCTCGTAAAAAAATGGAGGGGGGGGGCTGAAACGGATCAAACCACTGTGCATTGCAGAAGAAGAAGTCCGCTCGGCTCTTGCCAAGTGACTCTCGGCAGAGTAATGACCATGGCATGCCCATAAAGTGTGTTCGTCTTCTCCCCCGAGCGCCCCCGACCTACATGTGAATAGCACATTGGCTCTGGACTGCTAGCTGGCGTCGAGTGATGCTCAAGCACACTTCAGCGCAATTGGCTTGTCTGTTTGTATCCTTGCATGAGTGTTTATGTGTGTCGACAGGCATGAGTGGCTGTGCATGCACATTTCCCCGTACAATAAATACACATCACCACTTGTTTCCTTTTTCGTCCTTAATTCCATTTTTATTCAACCAAGCATGGCCCCGAGGGTTTGAGTCTGTTTGGGAAGCCATTGTTACTGAATAAAAAGACTGGCTTGGTTAAGATGCAGTGACTTCCTTGTTTTGAACCGACAGAAGGTCAAAGGGCATAGGTTCTCAATTGCACCAGGAGAAAACACACTGGGGCCTAACAGAGCCACGTTCAGCAGGCAAACGTTGTGGAGCGATGCAGATAGAAATGTCACGATATAGAGACGACGCGGTTCCTTATTCTAGATGTCAGCGAGGAAGGTTTGTTCGTCATAACATTTTCTATCTGACTGTTCTACAACGTTGTCCCCTGCTGAACGCACCCCCATTCTAACCCAACCCGAGTTGTCACACATGGTCAATTCAGCTGCGCTTTATGGACGTCCGATGTGGAAGGGGCCTATAAAATGCCTACTTTGATGGAAGTTAACATTATGTATAGCATTTCACCAAAATTTTGAAACTCATTAATATGGTTCCAGTTGGATGGAAACTTTTTTTTTTAAACGACAGCAGACTAAGGGGCCAAGTGGTAACACACCTACCCTGCACACACATACACACATTCACTTTTAGTCACACATTTTCGGTTGAAAAACTTTTATAGTCGACTTGAAAGGGAAAAACCTCAGAGAAAGCACCTTCTGACTTTGACAGTGACTAAAGAGGTAAAGGAGTGGCGCTACTACCCTAACGCCAGCTGCCATCATGTGACTTTGTTTAGGTGGCTTGAGCTGTCTCTGTTGGCCTCGGCAGTTGGCACTGTGATATAAGACACGGCCCTAAAGCCGTGCCACAGCCACCCATCTCGCTCTCTCCAGATGGAGTGGAAGTCCTCTCTCCCTCCTTCTCTTTCTTCCAATCCCTCTCTTTTTTGTCTCCCTCCTCTCCCTCGTTCCGCTCGGCTGGCTGTAGACAGCACCAGTGGGAATTTGGCAGTGGGCAGTCCCAGACACATTTGCTCCTCACGCTCTCAGGAGCGGGTGTCAAAGACCTTCTATTCGACAAGACCCTTCATCAGCTGCAGGACAGCCCTTTAGAGGAAGAAAGGGGGATCTCCGTAAGCACACACACACACACACACACACACACACACACACGAAGGTCTGCAACCAAGCACTTATGCGTTAATTAGCCAGCAATTCACTTCACAGCACAATAAATACAGCCAGAATATTCTGTCCTTATGGCATCCAAAATGTAGGCTTTACAGTAACCCTTATAGACACACTGTCCATATTGTCCATACAAAAAGGCCACCTAGTTTTCTTCTATGACATAGAAGTTCCTGGTGTGCAACTGTTGTATATGGATATGTGAGCAAACGTTCATGTGCTACGTGACCGTACCATCAGCATTCACATCCCACTGGGCACACACTGGTTGAAACAATGTTGAACCAACGTGGAATAGATGTTGAATTGACGTCTGTTCCCAGTGGGATGTGACCATTCACATAAGCACTCCTGAGTCCCATAGCATCAATAAGCCTGTCAGCTCTCTCTCTCGCTGCACAGCCACAGCCCCCCACCAACCAACCCCCGTCTGAGCGCCAATCTGAACCAAAGACACTGAACATCTGTTCAACATGGCCTCTCCTTAGCATGTGACCTTCAACTCAATGGGGCCCTATCTAACCTATACAGGGCCAGAGTGGGGAAGATGCCACTGTTTTCTAGTTGTCATTCTTCTCTTATAGAGGATTTGACAGTTGTAAAGTCACAATTGATTCACAATTCCAGGCTGAATCATGATGTGACAATTGTGAAAAAAAATTGGATTATAATGATGGAATTACATTTACATTTAAGTCATTTAGCAGACGCTCATTTTTACATGAATTAATTATACTACTATTATAAGTCTCATCATCACCACTATCATTCCTAATATTATTGCCTTAGATCATAAGCACTCTAAAATCCAACAAATTTGGATTCAATTGTTTACTTAATTATATTGCTTTTGAATTTAACAAAATTTCATATTATTCTTAACAGAAAAAAAAAATTCACATGGGAAAATAGACCTACACAATTATTTGTTATGCATTAATAGTACTCTAACAATGGAGTACTGTATTTTTAATCATGGCCAAACTCTACATGAAAAGAACATGTTCAATAAACAAAATTAGATGATAAAATAGGCTACAACTATAATTCACGGAATGGAAAACAGAGACCATAACCGTATAGTAATAAACCTATATGCTATCAATTTATGAAAAACCAAGACTTCATAAATAGACTAGGCTTTTCGTAATGAATCATTTTATACTCAAAACTGAAATTATTAACATATATTTTCACCCATGTAATTCAATAAGTCAAAAATCATGCCAAATATAAAAGTCTATATGCGCTCATGCCATCGTGCTGTCTGTCTCGCTCTCGCAGAGCGGCCTACGTGGCAATTAGATTGGCACACTCAGCCCCTCTATCCGCCAGACCATTTGATTCCAACCGCCTATCAAGAAATCGCCTTAATTGGTGCACTTCAACGTTTCATCCTGTGGACTACTCTGCAATAAAGACCTGCCCTCCGATAGATTGTAAGGCCAGGGATATTCAACTGGTCAATTTGGTTCACAGACAATAGGAAGGAAGCCAATCTCTTGCATCACTCTATCGATTCTCCGGTTAAAGACCTAAGCAGCGCGGTTGTCCTTAATCAATCAAGCCACATCGATTGCGACACTCTGGCAGTAGGGACGTTTAAGTAATTCATACTTTCAATAGTTCAACAAAGTATGCAACCCAAGATGCAATTCAAAGTATTAACGCAAAGTCAAAAACGTATTGATAAGAAATTAAATGATGATATTATTAGCATAGGCTATACATATAATGAAGCTATTTTAATACGTAAAAAACTCGTAATTGTTATAATTATTAAAAAAATATATATTACAAACTGCATGAATTCTTTAAAAAATCTAAAGAGTTCAATTAAATTCAATGTACTTTTTTAGCCCAGTAATTCTCATTTTGGTTTGGTCAGTTTTTCGTTTAGGTCTAATAAAGTATATCTTTAACAACAACAAACATAACAACAATAACCAGTGGACAGGAATCTATATTCTGTCGATTCTGTCATATTCAGCAGCAAGGTCTCCACATTGAAAGTGCTAGTTGCGGCTTATTGTGTGTTGTTTTACACATTCTGCTGTCCAATTTCCCCCTCGGCCCCTAAAAGGGTTATGTTGTTACAGTTGTTAACCTTAGTACTAATCATTTATTTTGTCCATTCAATAATGCCCATTATTATCCCTAACGACGTTTGTTGAGCATTTGCCTTGGAATGCATTAGCCTATGTAACATGGATTCTCCGAGGTGGGCGCTCAGTACTTGATCTCTCTGGACGCACTACAGGGTCAGTAAAAAGTTAACAAAAATCCTAGTTCATTCAAACAGAATAGGCCTGTTGCATGTTCGAAAAAAAGCCGGGTAAGGCTTTCCTTGTTTAACACAGAACAAGTGTGCCGAACAAAATGGGTCAAGCAATAATAATGATGACGAAGAGCCTTCCAGGCACGTTGAAGAGGGAAGGATTTAACCTGGCTGAGAGAGAGAGAGAGAGAGAGATACTTTGAATTGTTTTGAGAGAGTGAGAGATTCGCCAACTGCAAATTAAGGACAGGAAAATAGGCCTGCAGAGGTGTGATCTTGGGCACAGTATAAAAGCGCAAGCTGGTGCGTACGAGGCTCGCAGCCTATTTACGCACACCACAACCAAACATAAATAGCAACGCTACGAGACAGAAAGATTATGCCATGGGCATGGACTAAATATGGTGAAAAACTCATCAAAGCAAATAATCCGCACTTTAGTTAGGGGAAATCCATACAAAATAAAATTGATAAGATTTGCACCTGTGTAAGTCGCTCTGGATAAGAGCGTCTGCTAAATGACTTAACTGTAATGTAAATGTAGGCCAATCTACAAACATGCAAGCAGTGACAATGGTAAATCAAACCAGTTCCAGTACATTGCACGGCTTGAAAACACTGGCGTTGTGAGGTTAGTTTACGCACAGTCTGGGAATTCATGAACTGAGGAGGGAGGGTGGGCTAATGGAAAACGAAGTTCAACGTACTTGAATTGAAAATTATCATCCTTTCCCTCGAAAAAGAATAGGCTGCAAAGTGAAGGATGGGACCTGTAAGTGAAATGAAATGCGCGTCAAAGTGGGCAAACGCGGTTCCAGATTGCCTGCAAATCGTGATAGATGTTGTTGTGTGTGCACCGCTAACATATCTGCTTCTATCTTAAACCTCTATCATAAACATAACTTACAATGAGGAAAGAGATTAACGAATCCCCCAGTGCACTAAAATGTCATCGGGACAATGTATGTCTCCGATGGAGCGCTGAGAAAACCAATAGCCACAGAGCTTTATCCAAACAACTCCCGGTTGTTGGCCACTTTATCTATGTAGCCATGTACAGTACAGTAGGCCTCGTGAGGCTTTTATACAAGATGATACTTTGGCTTTGTTATCAAACTATTTCAAGTACAACATTTCAAACAACTACAAACAACATTAACTTGAAGTCAAGGGCATTTTAAAGCCAACCATAGTGCGTAAAGACGCTCAATAGGCCTAGAATATTAATTGTTTTGACAGCTATAACACTGCTGAATAGTCTGCTTTTGTTTCTGAATAAATAAAGGCGAATCTTCGTCATATAAATTACTTTAATGGTTGAGTTGAAAAACAGAATATTGCCACAATACCCATGGCTCATTTTTGCTAAGCAAAAGATTAAGCAGAAGTCACATGGTCACACTGTGATGTTAAGGCGTAGTTTATGTGTCCAGAATTAGGTCACACAAAAGACCTATGAGGGTATCAAATTATATAAAATAATCAGGAATATGTTTAATGAATAATTTAACATATTCAACGGAATCGTGAAAGTGGATGCTGAGCATACGAAAAAACATGACCTATAATATAAAAAAAACTAAAGGTGTTTTCTTTTCAATAGGCTATAGAAAAATTATTCTCTAAAACGGTGCAATGTTACTTTTAACCTGTCCCTTGTTAGTAGCGGCTGTAAATTGGGTAAAATAGGGGCATTCTCTCGTTTATGGTTCCTGGTCAGACCAGACGCTCCGTGTGGTCGTGTATTGTTCCCCGGGCGGTCGCTTCCCATAAACTATGCTCCCTCTCAGAAAAGTCTCCAGCGCATGTCATAAATCACCTGCCCATGTTAAACGCTTAGCTAAGCCCCGAACCAGGTCAGCGAAGAGAAATGTATGGCAGCACTTATGGTGGAAATAGGTTGTTCTAACGAAATACATCAACTTCAGCCAAAAAACGGACTATTTGCATTGCCCCCCTCTTTTACACCGCTGCTACTCTCTGTTGTTACCATCCATGCATAGTCACTTTAATAACTTTACCTACATGTACATATTACCTCAACTAACCGGTGCCCCCGCACATTGACTCTGTACCGGTACCCCCCTGTATATAGTCCCGCTATTGTTATTTTACTGTTGTTCTTTAATTACTTGTTACTTTTATATCTCATTCTTATTTTTTTAAAACCGCATTGTTGGTTAGGGGCTCGTAAGTAAGCATTTCACTGTAAGGTGAACCTGATGTATTCGGCGCATGTGACTAATACAATTTGATTTGAAAATTTGAACCCATAATTTCGGTGCCGTTATATACCCTGACACACCACTCAAAATGAGTGCCTCCCACTAGGCATATCTTGAATGCTACTAATAACAGGCCTAATATAGTCTACATAGGCTAGGTGAAAGGTGAATATGTGGATTTCAGTGCACATACCAACCAATTCATAATTTACCGCTTCTTTTTGACATGAGTTGGTCTATAGACTACCTTATACAGAATGATTGCGGGCACCAATGAAACAACAACGCTTATCAGATAAAGCGGCATAGGCCTACATTATTTTGACCCGCGCTATAGCCTACTTCACTTTACCACAACTTCAAAGGGCGACTTTGAATACAACAGAACAACCGATTGTTTAAAACACTGTCTAAACATGATAATGTTATTAATCACGCACAATTAAAATGTCATTTTATGTTACGATCTGAAATCGGGTCAAGGCTCGCTCGTAATCAAATAATCCCAAGAATCATAAAACAGTGCATGCTATTCGGTTTCTCTCTCAAGTCTAATCGAAGTTCAACACCGTAGACAGCTTATCTTATCAGTGTAAATTCAAAGGAGTTGAAAATGTATCGGCAAGTCATGAAAGTAGACAAGAAAGCTATGGGAGAGCGCCATTTACAAAAAACAGTGGCACACTGTCCTACTTTTCTAGTGGCAACAGTAACACAAGCCAGCCGGGTATCCTACAAGCCGCATTGCTACGGCAATAGACTACAAGCTGTAGGCCCGTTCAAACCCACTGTGTGCCAGACCTGTTTCCTCATTCTACACCAATGAATAAATGGTCCACTGTTAGGCAATAAAACGCTTTTTGTTTCCATATGTTTGCTGCATGACAGAAAAAAATGTACTACTTTCGCTAATATGGCTCTACATATTAACGAATGAAATTAAAATATATTTCACAGTAATTGTGAAGACAAATAGTGTATTATCCCAATTTACAATGACTCAAACGCTTTGCCTGCAATTAATCATAATTCAATAGCAAATATAGCCACACCTTGATGTAATGGTTTGAAAGCCAAATCTGCTTTAAAAAGTAAATACTTGATAGGCTTCTTGTCAAACCGATCCACTATTTTATGCAATGCTGAACCTTCCAAAATACTAGAATACATTTTAGTGTCTGGGGCACCAATTGCGCTGCATGCCCGCGGAGCTACAACCTACATAGAGCTCCGACTCCCTGTTGAGATATGGGCTAGTGTTGCGCTAATTTCCTTAGGGTAAAAATGAAACGGCAAGCATCAAGGAGAATGAATGATCTTAACCGAAATTCTACACAACTCTCCTTGAAATGATACGACTGGTGAGCATTACGAATGTGTATTGAACATCGGCAATGGTAAGGCACTTGGAGTTGTTTGGGGTGGTCTGCCGTTGCGCAAAGCTATCTGTGGGAACGAGTTCATATCTGTTCAAAATGTTCTCTCAGAGCCTGATAAAAAATAATGTCGTTTAAAATGCTAAAATAGAAATAAGAGAGCTATAGCTCGACGAGGGATAAACTTGTGTTACTCGGCTTCGGCTACTACCAATGCGCACTGCTGTAGCCCATTGGCGGACCTCATGAGAGCTTCGGCGTAGTTAAAACCCAGAGCGAACAGGGTCTTTAACGAAAACCCAAAAACCAGAAGCCAATAATAAACCACAAAAAATATGGATGTGTCTTACCTTCAACAGCTGACGCCATGGCAAGCAAGAGGCTGCATAAAACCATAAAGTAATCCATTGTCATAAAGCGGTAAATTCGGACATGAAATTAACCCAGGGGAGAGTGGAATACAATCCGGTGTTCCGACGCTCTACGCACCCAGTCTAACCGCGTCTAGCACCCAAACCCAGAGTTACCTCCATAAAACCAACAAGAAAAATATCAATATGAAGGAGGTATGAGAAGCTTTGTGCAATCTAGGAGCCCTCTCCTTTTCACAAATTTTCAATGGGTTTATGCAAGGAACGGGAACGGGCAAAAGTTGTCCAACCCGTAGACTTCGCATTTGGCAATCACGGAAGAGAAGTTGCCTCGTCCCCAACAGCCATTCAATACATATCCCCGATTATGTTTGCTATTATGATTACGCAGGGAAATGTAAGTCCGTTTCACGCGGTCCGTCGGGAATAATCCAAATACTTTTCTGTAGTCAAGACGTTCGATATTTCCACACTTCTTGAATCAATACCGTAATGCAGTCCAGTTATGTCTGTAGTTTAGCCAACCCGTTTACATGATCAAGTGTTATTCCCGAAGAAAAATCTCCTTGGTTAATATATTGTAGTAATGTCCCTGAGCGAATTATCGGCGTGGCTGCAGAAAGCTTATGCTCCTCTCGGTGTGTGCATTGGAATTGAGCACGATTGTGCAGAAACAAGAGAAGAGTGAACGAGAGAGAGACCGGGAGCATAGGAGGAGGGGTTATGGTTAAAGAAGCTGTCAGTCTCTGATATGGTCACACCCCCGCAACTAGCTTGTTAAACTGATGCTCCAGGGCCACTGCCTTTCTCGGGAATCCTAGATCAGGCGTTTCAGCGGGGACAGAGCGCCCCCTGTGGGATACTCATATTTCAGTGGTCGATTTAATGCAAAACTACGGAGTTTCTGCTTATTTTATTTTTTATAAAATACTTTTTAGCTACTGCAGCAATTATGTGTCTAAAACAGAGTCGAATATTCCGGTTTTTCAATGGACATTGTGTGTCATCAAAATGCAAAGCCCATTGAACACTGGGATTTTCTGTAATTGTGCGCAAATCTCACCCAGTGTACAGACCTACACTTTCAGAATCTCGGTTTCTGAAGAAATTCAAATGATAATATGCGGAATATAAAACAAAAAAGTTTCATTTTGATTCGCTGTAGTTTACCGAGAACAATAATTAGGCTACACACTTGAAGCACATGGATACGGACTCCAGTTCTGTTGAAATTAATTTGAAGACATCTAAAAAGCGTACAAACTGTACCGGATAGTTTGGTGAATCGCTGTTGTTGCTTTAGCCTCTAATCTTCATTGGCATATTGAGAAGGCGCATTTGAAGAACAGTCAGTAGGCTATGACAATGGGCACATGGTGATGTTTCTTCTTCTTTAATTAGCCTGGAATAGAGGTTTCTCTTTCTTTTGAAAACCAAAGGAAATAGCATCTGGGATGAGTATCTTTTAGTGCCGTTTGCCTCAAATTTACAGCTTTTAAGGCGATTTTATTGCACCATTGTGTCATTCATTTCAATTAATAAGTAACAATAACCTTTACAAATTAGTTGAACCACATGCCAATCTAGAGCCCTTCTGTCTTCGAATTTGAGAAAAAATGTTCTAAATTGTATTTTTTTATTAATATGTTTGTTCATAATTATGAAATACAATACTTTGAGTGGTAGCCTGATACATTAAATGCATGCATACATTTTTCGGATGTTAAGGTGTTAAAGTTAACCATAGACCTATATCTAGCCTCTGCAATAACATTGTATTGTGCTGTAAAATGCTTTGATTAAAATTACAATTTGGCGGTCCAAAATGGTGCACAACTGCGGATGTAACTCAAAATATGAAAGTTCCTGGAACGACTACTACTGATATTTTATTCGAGTAGCCTAAAGTTTGCCTATTTTACATTGATTTATTGCATGTTAGACCTTCTATTTCTATATGCTTAACTATTATTTAGCAGTAAGATATTATCATGGAACCAAATCCATTAAAAAACAAATCCATAGGCCTAGTTTGTTTTTGAGACGTAGGCCATATCGGAAATTATTGTAACCGAATTGAGATAGGTCTACACCACTCAAGTAGATAAAAAAGCCTTATATACGTGCTACCTGTCCCAGACATGATCGGCTATGAAAAGCCAACTGACATTTACTCCTGAGGTGCTGACTTGCTGCACCCTCGACAACTACTGTGATTATTATTAATTGACCATGCTGGTCATTTATGAACATTTGAACATCTTGGCCATGTTCTGTTATAATCTCCACCCGGCACAGCCAGGAGAAGACTAGCCACCCCTCATAGCCTGGTTCCTCTCTAGGTTTCTTCCTAGGTTTTGGCCTTTCTAGTGAGTTTTTCCTAGCCATCGTGCTTCTACACCTGCATTGCTTGCTGTTTGGGGTTTTAGGCTGGTTTTCTGTACAGCACTTTGAGATATCAGCTGATGTAAAAGAAGGGCTATATAAATACATTTGATTTGAAATTTGATTATATATATATATCTTTTTTTAAATATATATTTCAGTGATGACTTCAGGAGCGAGAGTAATGGCTTCACAAGGGTGGTTTCCTCTCCATCCCAAAACTTGGCTCCAGACCTGGCCCTTGCCTCGTCTTCCCCGGCTCCCTCTAACCCAGGGGCCGCCTCGCAGGGTCTTGATAACGGCCCAGTGTCAGTGGAGACAAGAATGAGTGATAAAGCCAATGTTAACTGGACTAAGACTTAGATTTTGCACTAGAGCGGCAGTTCCTCAAAGCTATGCAAAACTAATAGCCTACTTCCCTAACCATGTATGCATAAATTAGGTTGAGATATTAAGTTTATCTCATGAATCCCATTGTTGCTAGCTTTTTGCAATACCAAAATGGTATTGATTGACATTTTGCCAATCATTTTGAGAGACATTGGATTGTTTTCACAATAATAATAAAAAAAATAGGCTAAATAAAGATAATAAAAAATAGAACGGCCAATAATGTATTCATGATTTGGCTATACAATTTGTATAATATCTAAGTAAGTAAATAAATACAGATTAGAAAAATGTCCAACATGGAGTAGACCTAACAGCTATGGCTGGTCACTCAAAATAGATAGTGATTATCTTGATTGTTGACCAGTTACTGTAGCCTCGATCAAGAAAATTCAATATATGTAATTAGCTAATCATATGTTTGGTATTTAAACAAAAAAGCATGTGAATTGAAGTCGAAATGGTAGTGTTCCATTCAGCGCGTCTCTTGAGACTGAGTGCACAGCTGAAGGCCCTAGCAAGGCTTGACTGTCATTTCCTGAGCAGGCAGATCGCTCAAGAGTGACTTCGAAATTGGATGTCTATCCATGCCCTGATGACGTCGAGAAATGTCTTCAAAACTGGCCACTAGGGGCAACAGTGAGCAGCACTATTACCATCAAGTAGGCTTGGGTTTTGATAAGGCATTGTGGATGGGGTGGCAGATGAGCGTAATCCCATGACTGGTTGAATGTTTGATCCAAGTGGTGGACACTCATTTTAAATGTTTTGTTTTTTAATCCTATCCTATCCCAAACCTTAACCCTTACCTTTTAACAATTCGAAAAGAGTGTCTAAACTTAATGTTATGACCCCATCCAAAACCTTAACCCGTGGAGCAACTTCAAAATTTGACGTTTGGAGAAATGGAAAGATACTGAGCAGAAGGAGTCAACCCAGGGTGTCAAAAACACTTTGAAATTTGATGTTTGGAGAAACATGTAAAAACGTCTAATTCTACAGTGAGACTGTGAGAGCTTGTTGTTCCTGAGAGGTGTAAGGGTCGGAGATAAAAGTCAGGCAGAGTGTTGTTGTCTTTATGGTCGCTGGCTGGGCTCGCTGCAGTGTTTGTTATCTCAGTGTTTTTATTGACACCGGGGTTAAGCACTCCAAATATCAGGGGTCACTCTCCGTTCCTCCGGTTTCCACAGTCACACATCAGTCAGGAGTTAAGAATAGCTTGGAGAACACTAAAGTCTGGCTCAACTGACTGTTCTGTACGCCAGTTGATTTTACAGCATCTCCTAGAGCTTTTTCAACTGAGTGGATTGATACAACTTTTGTATTGGGTTTTGTGGTGAAACGAAGTGTAGTAGGCTAGTCATACTTTTTGGTCACTTTAAACAATGCCACTTTATATAATGTTTACATACCCTACATTACTCATCTCATATGTATATACTGTACTCTATACCATCTACTGCATCTTGCCTATGCCGTTCGGCCATTGCTCATCCATATATTTATAAGTACATATTCTTATTCAGTCCTTTACACGTGTGTGTATAAGGTAGTTGTTGTGGAATTGTTAGATATTACTGCATGGTCGGAACTAGAAGCACAAGCATTTCGCTACACTCGCATTAACATCTGCTAACCATGTGTATGTGACCAATACAATTTGATTTGATTTGATGGCCTTTTTAAATTTAAAACTTGAGTTTGTTTGCTTTTTAATTTTGAATAGTTGAAGGCTATGTAGTGTAGTACCTCCTTTGTATCATCCGTTCAGGGATTATATGCAATTTTTGATATTGTGTTGTACAGATACACATTGTTTTCCAGTATGTCATATAGGCTATATTCCATTGATCACACCCACAGAGATAAACAATAATTTATTTATACTGTAGTTTAAAATGATCGTAATACCCAAGGCTGTAAATATAAGGTTATAATGCTGTATTTTAATATCAACATAATGCCTAAGGCTGTAAATATAAAATTATAACATATCTTAGGTCGGATGTGTTATTACATTCACCTCACAGTGCCATGTGAGTTTTTCCACGTGTTTTCTTTTTAAGTCATGGCATGGCACTACAAATGAGTATTCTTGTCATATATCTTCTCTCTCCCTACTTTCCCACTCTCTCTTGCCTTCTTGCTCCTCTGTATGCTCTAGAGGTAGCACCTTTGTAAATACTGGACTATCTGGGATCAAAATCATGAAGAAAAAAAGCTCGCTCTTGTATATTTTCTTTTCACCTACAGTACCAGTCAAAAGTTGACACACCTACTCATTCATGGGTTTTTCTTTATTTGACTATTTTATACAAAGTAGAATAATAGTGAAGACATCAAAACTATGACATAACACATATGGAATCACGTAGTAACCACAAAAGTGTTAAATAAATCAAAATATATTTTATATTTGAGATTGTCAAAGAAGCCACCCTTTGCCTTGATGACAGCTTGCACACTCTCAACCAGGTATATGAGGTAGTCACCTGGAATGCATTTCAATTAACAGGTGTGACTTGTTAAAAGTGAATTTGTGGAATTAATTCATTTGAGTCATTCATTTTGTTGTGACAAAATAGGGTTGGTATACAGAAGATAGCCCTATTTGGTAAAATACCAAATGTGGCAAGAACAGCTCATAAGGCAAGAACAGCTCAAATAAGCAAAGAGAAAGAACAGCCCATCATTAATATAAGACATGAAGATCAGTCAATGCAGAACATTTCAAGAACTTTGAAGTGCAGTCGCAAAAACCATCAAGCACTATAATGAAACTGGATCTCATGAGGACCGCCACAGGACAGGAAGACCCAGAGTTACCTCTGCTGCAAAGGACAAGTTCGTTAGAGTTACCAGCATCAGAGAAATCAGCCCATATTAAATGCTTCACAGAGTTCATGTCACAGACACATCTCAACATCAACTGTTCAGAGGAGACTGCGTGAATCAGGCATTCATGGTCAAATTGCTGCAAAGAAACCACTACTAAAGGACATCAATAATAAGAAGAGACTTGCTTGGTCCAAGAAACACGAGCAACGTACAATAGGCTGGTGGAAATCTGGCCTTTTGTCTGATGAGTACAAATTTGCGATTTTTGGTTCCAACCCCCGTGACTTTGTGATACACAGAGCAGGTGAATGGATTATTTCTGCATGTGTGATTCCCACCGTGAAGCATGGAGGAGGAGGTGTGATGGTATTGGGGTGCTTTACTGGTGACACTGTCAGGGATTTATTTATAATTCAAGACACACTTAACCAGCATGGCTACCACAGCATTCTGCAGTGATACGCCATCCCATCTGGTTTGCACTTAGTGGGACTATCATTTGTTTTTCAACAGGACAATGACCCAAAACACACCTCCAGGCTGTGTAAGGGCTATTTGACCAGGACAGGGAGTGATGGAGTGGTGAATCAGGCGACCTGGCCTCCATATTCACCCGACCTCAACCCAATTTAAATGGTTTGGGATATGTTGGACCGCAGAGTGAAGGAAAAGCAGCCAACAAGTCCTCAGCATATGTAGGAACTCCTTCAAGACCATTGGAAAAGCATTCCAGGTGAAGCTGGTTGAGAAAATGCCAAGAATGTGCAAAACTGTCATCAAGGCAAAGGGTGGCTACTTTGCAGAATCTCAAATATATAATATATTTTGATTTGTTTAAAACTTTTTTGGTTACTACATGGTTACGTATGTGGTCTTTCATAGTTTTGATGTCTTCACTATTATTCTACAATGTAGAAAATCTTAAACATAAATAAAAATCCTTGAATGAGTAGGTGTGTATAATTGACTGGTGCTGTATAATTGATGTATTCCCCTGGGTTTCTGTGGGGTTAACCTTTTTACTCTTTACGTTCAACATCTAGCCAGTTCAAGCCTCCTCACAGCAGAACATTGTCCTCTGAAATTTGTCACATGCGCCTAATACCTTACAGTGAAATGATTTCTTACAAGCCCTTACAACGTAGTTTTAAGAAAATGTTTGAAAAGTGTTAAGAAAGTATTTGCTAAAATAATTAAAAAGTAAATAAATAAATAACAAATAACAATATAGAAAAATAACAAATAATTTAGGAGCAACAAAAAAATAACAGTAGCAAGGCTATATACTTGCAAGGCCCAACTTGTAAGTCGCTCTGGGTAAGGGCGTCTGCTAAATGACTTAAATGTAAATATAAATATACAGGTGGTACCGTACAGATCAATGTTAGGGGGCACCGGTTAGTCGAGGTAATATGTACATGTACTGTAGGTAGAGGTAAAGTGACTATGCATGGATAACAAACAGAGAGTAGCAGCAGCGTAAAAATTGGGGTCGGGAGGTGGGAGCAATGCAAATAGTCCAGGTAGCCATTTGATTAGCTGTTTAGGAGTCTTATGGCCTGGGGGTAGAAGCTGTTAAGAAGTCTTTTGGACCTAGACTTGGCACTCCGGTACCGCTTGCCATGCGATAACAGAGAGACCAGTCTATGACTAGTATTTGTCAATTTCTTAGGCCTTCCTCTGACACCGCCTGGTATAGAGGTCCTGGATGGCAGGGAGCTTGGCCCCAGCTATGTAATAGGCCGTACACACCACCCTCTGTAGTACCTTGCGGTCAGAGGCCAATCAGTTGCCATACCAGGCAGTGATACAACCAGTCAGGATGCTCTCAATGGTGCAGCTGTATAATTTCTTTGAGGATCTGAGGACCCATGCCAAATTTTTTCAGTCTCCTGAGGTGGAATAGGCATTATCGTGCCCTCTTTACGACTGTCTTGGTGTGTTTGGACCATGTTAGTTTGTTGGTGATGTGCACACCAAGGATCTTGAAGCTCTCAACCTGCTCCACTACAGCCCCGTTGATGAGAATGGGGGCGTGCTCGGCTCTTCTTTTCCTGTAGTCCATAATCATCTCCTTTGTCTTGATCACGTTGAGGGAGAGGTTGTTATTAAATATAAATTGTTTGTTATATTGTAAAATAATGATTTACTCCAAAGGAAATGCATTTCTTTGTGTAGCTATTGGCTATGTTTCCTAATTATGGCAACCTTGTCCCAGTGCTTTCTTGAGTAATAATAGAGAGATCATTTTAAAGTCACAGTCAGAAGTTTGTGTTTCAGCCCAACAGCATCCCGCTACTTGATTTGGTAAAACTGAGGGACGGGACTAGAATTTTGAACATTCTCAAACTCATAAACAGAGCTATGGTTACAAAGACTGACAGTCTATATGGTCAACTTGATAGTTTTTAAGACATGTTTTGAAACTTTGGATTGTTTGTATAGAATGACTCAAATGACAGAAAACAAATCAAATAGTGCAACAACCATTTTGTCTTATGATAGAATAAAACACTTTTCCTAAGTTCATGCATAAATGATATCAATAAAAAAGTTATATTCTTCAAGAACCAATGGATATGTATAATTAAAGGTGCACTACGCAGAAATCGCTCCGCCATTTCCTGGTTGAAAAAACTCAGATAGTTCGATTCATGTCACTCAACAAGCAAGTATAGTGTAGAGAATCATTGTACCATCTAAACCGCTGTGAAATATATTTTACATGAAGGCCTTTGCAGACTATACGATTTTAGCCATCTTATGCCACAATTTTGCAGTCCCAGACGACATTTCTACGTCATGTGCAAATTCTTAGGTCGTAAACAATTGTTGGACATCTTGGCTCATTCAGTGTGACATAAGGTCTGCAGATGAAGAACCGCTACGTGCGGTCATTAGCTCAGACAAAGTTCTAGCATTGTCAGAATTCTTTTGCCTTTATCGTGTCGTGTGTGTGGCTGGTGTTACGAGCCGATCTCTGTGACTGACCAATAGGAACATGGCTGGCAATGAGTATGCACACAATAATATGATTATTGAGAATAGTCAAATTAATATAATAGTTTGATTTAAACATTTAGCCTATATTCTGTGCAATAAGAACGATTTCCCTAATAATGATAAATGCACAAAATCGCCAATCAAAAGAAATGTTCTACCACAGCAACCATATTATTTTGTGGAAGCCTATTTGATTCTGAGTTCGGACATATAAAGTTTGTTTGTTTGAAAACTATTTCTAAGATGAAAACTTTCAGTTTTTCCAATCTCACTTCACTCATGCATGAGCATAGGTTGAGGCTTATGCTGGTGGCATATGCGCAGATCAAATACACTGCTGCAGTTTACATAGCCTTGCAAGCCAATCGCAGAATGTGATGACAGAACTGAAGCAAATCAAACAATCTGGCCAGGTTCATATCAATATTTTAATTTGGTAGCATCGGACAATGTGACATGTTATAATCGTAAAATACAATGGCTTTCGAGTGGTGCAGCGGTGTAAGGCATGGCAACGCAGTGCTAGCTGCGTTACTACAGATCCTGATTCGATACCGGACTGTGTTGCAGCCGACCTCAACCGGGGGACCGAAGAGGTGATGCACAATTGGCCCAGCGTCATCCGGGTTTGGGGAGGGTTTGACCAGCTGGGATGTCTTTGTCCCATCGCACTCTAGCAACTCCTGTGGTGGGCCGGGCACATGCACGCTGACACGGCAGCCAGGTGTACGGTGTTTCCTCCGACACATTGGCTTCCGAGTTAAGCGTGCATTGTGTCAAGAAGCAGTGTGGCTTGGTGGGCTTGTGTTTTGGAGGACGCACAGCTCTCGACCTTTGCCTCTCTCGAGTCCTTACGGGAGTTGCAGCGATTGGACAAGACAGTAACTACCATTTGGATATGACAAAATTGGGGAGAAAAAGGTGGTATAAAAATATAAAAAAAGAATCAGTTTGAAGCTGGTATACAAAACCGAAACTGAAAGCTGCAAAAACGAAACTTAAGAACAAGAAGCATAGTAATAGCGCACATAGAACAGCTCTACCACTTCTTAAATGTTCTTTCAATGAAAATTACAGATCTATAACTCACATTTCTGTGTGAATTTGGCCAGGTCACCAAAAGAGTTACATATTGCAGAATTCATTGAAATGACAATTGAAGAGCAGAAAATCATCAGATTGTGCCTTTTGTTTTGGAGAGCTTTGGACACAAAGAAAACAATGTTACACTGTAACATCAAGGAGAAACAGTATTGACAACTGTAGCTAATACAGTCAGATCTGTAGGCTATGAATATTTCATATGTTATAACACACAAACAATTTGTTCATATGTCTGAATTCCACAATGACTTCCAATAAACTACAAAGTCTCTTTGAAAGAAAATCTGTTTATAACTGCTTGGGACTTGCGTAAGAGGATCTGTAGACGCTTTAAAAGGAGATTGTCTCGGTTGTAGCCAAAACCATATTGATGGCCTTGAGTCTCCTGGTCTTCATTAGGGGGCAAAGGAGGGGATAGCTGGTTCACTGCTACCACCGGTGTTGTTCACGTTTACATCTCGAACACTAACCGTGCCTATGGGAAAGGGGATAAGACTACAGGAAGGGGAGTAGAGACTACTATAGGGACCAGAGAGAGAAAGACTTTGGGTGTAAGTGGGCTCTTTAAAAGTATGGCCTGTTGTTGGAAAGTCTCACACAGTGAATCTGTTGTGCCCTTAAAGGAATACTCTAGATCAGAGCAAAGACTCTGTGCACTCTGCCCATGGCAACAAGGATTAAAACTCTTTCTGGGGAGGCCTGAACTTTAATTCTTGCTGACGTAAATAAATAAGTGTATTAAACCATAAATATGGGTTGGGTATAAACCCATACTCCAGAGGGCTGTTTGTATGAATGGAAAGTCCGACTTAATAAATCGGTCGCCCTGAACTTTACAGCTTCGGTCGGTTTTACGAAAACTATTATCGTCAGGTTTATTTTTCTAGCTGTTTTTTTTAAAGCTTTGTGTTGTTATTTGGGTCCACTTTGACTCCGTTTTTTGGGGGCTATGAATGGCAACAGTGAAACGGTATATAGCCAAGGTTATATAATAGTTTCTTTTAAAGGGTCTGTTTTTTGAAAAGCAGCGATATTAACCTCTTTGTTAAAGGGTCTGCCGAGTGACTCCGCCAAGAACGCCACCCCCGCACCTGGTGTGCATTAGAAACTCAATAAGTAAAGTGGCAGACATTTTATTGCCATATGGAAATTTCTCAAGCTTACACGCTCCCCCTCAAAACCCCTCCAACCTCTCCACCTCCACTCCTTCCAGTCTCTTGCCTTCAACCTTCCCCTTCCAATTCCAGAAACCCCATTCCTCCCAACTCCGCTTTCCCCTCCCTCGGTCAGCCTGGACTGTTTAATGGCAGCACTAATACGATGTGGATGTGAGTGGATCGCTTTCCTCTCAGAACATAAGGAGTGGCTCGGTTGTGCTCATGTGGGGGTGGGGGCGGTAGTTCTGGAAAATCTCAGAGAGGCTTTGAGCCTGAATTTCAGTCTGAGGAAGGGGAGAGAAAAAGGGAGAGGGACAGTGAGGGTTTCACGGGGCGTCTAATCCCTGGGTCTCCCCCAGCAGCCAGGCACTTAGGGCTGAATCCCAGAGGCCCCACTCCTTGTCTCGCTGGACCAACCTCCTCCCACCCCCCACTATTCCCCACCGTAAATCAGCACCTCAATTCTGCCCCCACCAACTCCCTCTGCTGAATCACCCCTCAAAATACTCACTGCCTTACCCGAGGAGAGGATAGCGATATGATTGATTCTATTACTCTCTAACTCTCTTTCCAAGACACATATACACCACACATGCTATCATTCACTTTCACTGGTCCATTCAATCTCTCTGGTACACAATCTCTTAGTGTCTCCCAATCTGACACTCCCTTTCAGGCAGACAAGTACCCTCTCTCACTTTCTCAGACACTCTCAAACTCTTACTCCTTAAATCACTCACTCTCCATCTTTCTCTCTCCCTCCATCTCTTTCATAGCGTATTAGTAACGGTATTAGGGCTGGCCTGTCTCGAGTTGCTGGGAGGGTAAGGCAGGTAGCTTGGCTAGTAGAAATGGTACTGTATGCTTCAGAGACTTTCTCCATTAATGCCCCATGCAGTCTTTTTCAATGTATTTTTAAATCATTACCGTATGTCCAATAAATCACTGTGTTTCATAAACATTATATATTTATTTATTTATTTCCCTGAGCCTCCTTTTTCCATTGAAATGTGCAGTCTGATCGTGTGGGCGTGTTGATCATTTCAAAAATACATTTACATACACAGCCCTGGTTGGCAGATACGATTGTCTAAACTCTAAAGCATACTCCACTTACCCCTTCAAAGTAGGAGGATGCATATACAAATGAAGATGACTGGTCATTGGTCAGAATAATCAGATCTGATTGTGATGTCATGCTGTGGGCCAAAAACTCCATCCCACCTGAACAGGCTGGCGCATTTTCCAAAAAGCTATTATTTTGACCTCAATGTGGAAATATCATTGGAAAAAAATGGAAATTATGTTTTTGACTGCACTGCCCCTTTGTACTGATGGGGAGTTTGTGTGAATTTGGCATTGTAAATGCATGGTCTCTCAAAGTATGATCTATTCCCTGCTCCCGAGGAATGCCTGCCTGCCTTTACTTTCAGATTTATATTCCGGGTTACCATCCTTGACCGCGTTTGAAATATCTTACGTTTGCTCGGTGCCAACACAATCGTTTCTTGATTCATAAATATCCCTCAACGTTTCCATCATTCGCGAGTCTATTACTTCACACAATGTCGAACACCTGAGAAAAACATCTAATCTCAACTTAATAACCATAGCCACTGTTTCGTGGAAAATACTGTAACACTGTCGAAGATTTCTGAGGTGAAATTCCAACTGGTTGCTGGGCAGGTTTGGAAGCAGCTCCACTCGGCACTTGACCGATATCAAAGGTTGAATAAATAATTACTGGCTGCAGACCAACAGCATGATAGATAACATTGTTCAAAGTGTCCAAACAAAACGTCAACAGAGCATCCTCTTCCTCGCAGTCCTCTCCACTTCCCTTTACCCAGACTCCTCGGCTGACCTTTGACCTCCACATGTGACCTCCTGTGACCTCCATATGTCCAGCTGCAGACACAATCTCACAGCAGTTTTTTACCCCCGAGAGACCACGGTAGCCGCGGCACGGTGGCAATGCTCTTTCTACTGTAGGTCACGGGAGGTCAATGTCAACAACGTTCTCATCCCGCTGGGGAAATAGCTTTTTAAAGAGGCCGGAGGGAATTCAATAACATTTCGAAATGCATCAAAGGAATTGTGATGGTATGGTTATCACTCCATTATTTCTGCATTACCGAAAAGTGAAGTCATTGTGGTCGATAAGTGTTTTGGACGTAAAAGGGCATTGAGTGCATTGAATTGAGGTGTGTTGTGTGATTTTCTGTGTCTGGGTGTTATTAGTTAGGTCAGGGGGTGATGGGAGTCATCAAAAGGTTTTTCAGAATTACCTCAATACTGTAGAACCCCATACAGTAGTCACAACGATGCACCAAACCACAAAAGTGCATGGTTTGAATTTGAGCTGAGCTACTTTCTCAACATGGCTTCCCTTCTGTTACCCTCTGTATATGATCAAACCACACATACCCTGACCCAGTATTACACATAATGGGAAACCTAGACCCTCTCTGGACACCCCATAGGGCTTTTCACACTACTGAGCCGAACTGACCAAACCTAAAACAATCTGTTCTGAGCTGGCTTGTAGGCTATGTGTGGAAGCCAGGAGATGCTAAATGTGTTCATGAATGCCTCGTCTTTAGTCAGCTATTGTACAACACAACTTTCTAAAACAAGCTTGTTTTTATCTCTGATCTACTGTAGGTCAGGGATGGTCAACTCCAGCCCTCGGCGGCTTGATTGGTGATACTTTTGACAGAGCCCCAGCTAACACATGACTCCAATATTCAATTAATCATGTTCTTCAGTTTAGAATGCAATTCGTTTAATCAGGTGTGATAGTTAATTCTATAGACAAAATACTCAGCAAATATTATTTTCATTATTATCTTTCAGCTAAAGGAGATTCCACAATAACAAGTCTCGATGGTGGAGTGTCTATGTATTAAAAACATCATTGGACTACACCAACATCCCAGAACTTCAGAGAGCAGTGTGGAGAAGACTGGGGTCTCAATTGGGGCTACCAAGGAGAATAATCCTGAGATCAGATGATCCAAGACTCCCTGAAGTGCCGCCACCAACAACAATTAAACAAAAAACAGTGAACACTTACAAAGAACAAAATAACAAAGTGTGGCAAACCGAAACAGTCCTATCTGGTGCAGAATACAAACACAGAGACAGGAAACAACCACCCACAATCCCCAACACAAAACAAGCCACCTATATATGATTCTCAATCAGGGACAACGATTGACAGCTGTCTCTGATTGAGAACCATATTAGGCTGGGCACAGAAACAGACTAACTAGACACACAACATAGAATTCCCACCCAGCTCACGTCCTGACCAACACTAAACAAGCAAAACACATAAGAACTATGGTCAGGACGTGACAATGTCTACATAAGCGTACAGAGACCAATTATCAGCAACCATCACTCATGTGTTCCAATGGCACGTTGTGTTAGTTAATCCAAGTTTATAATTTTAAAAGGCTAATTGATCATAAGAACCATTTTGCAAGTATGTTAGCACTGCTGAAAACTGTTGTTCTGATTAAAGAAGCAATAAAACTTCTTTAGAATAGTTGAGTATCTGGAGCATCAGCATTTGTGGGTTCGATTACAGGCTCAAAATGGCCAGAAACAAACACGTTTATTCTGAATCTCGTCAGTCTATTCTTGTTCTGAGAAATTAAGGCTATTCAATGCGAGAAATTGCCAAGAATCTGAAGATCTTCTACAACGCTGTATACTTCTCCCTTAACAGAACAGAGCAAACTGTCTCTAACCAGAATAGAAACAGGACTGGGAGGCCCTGAGCAAGTACATTAGAGTGTCTAGCTTGAGAAACAGATGCCTCACAAGTCCTCAACTGGCAGCTTCATAAATAGTACCCGCAAAACACCAGTGTCAAAGTCAACAGTGAAGAGGCGACTCCGGGATGCTGGCCTTCTAGGCAGAGTTGCAAAGAAAAAGACATATCTCAGACTGGCCAATAAAAATTCAATATTAAGATGGGCAAAAGAACACAGACACGGGAAAGAGGAAGATTGGAAAAAGTGTTATTGTTGTTGCCAGGAAATGGTGGGGTTATGACGAGGCAGGGAAGGCCTAGTACCACGGGAAACGCAGGAGAGTCAATTAGAAAGAGACTAATTCTCTCATCGTGATCCCCCTGCGTCTCCATGGCCAGGGAGATGGTGGCCTCCCTGATTAGCCCGGACCCTAATGGTCGACTATCCAGAGCGTGAACCGGAAAAGGTCTATCCACAGGAATAATGGGGATCCCTAAACTAAGTGCTAACGCTCTGTTAATAAAATTCCCAGCTGCGCCTGAATCGACGAGCGCCTTATGCTGGGAATGCGGGGAGAACTCCGGGAAACAAACAGGTACAAACAGGTGGACATGAGAGGACTCTGGATGAGAGTGGTGCATACTCACCTGGGGTGATGTCAGAGTGCCCTGCCTGTTGCCTCGACTCCCAGAGGGACCAACCTGGCACCGACCGGCAGTGTGCCCTCTGCGGCCACAGATGGTGTACGTGAAAGCCCCTCCTCCAGCCTGCCTACGCGCAGCCCCTCCCAACTCCATGGGCACCGGAGCGGGAGTGCTGGGAGATGGAACCGACAGAGCCCCCTCAGGATGTCCACGGATGACCAGCATGTTATCCAACCGGATGGACATATCCAACTGTTGGTCAAAGGTGGTGGTGGCATCCCTGCAGGTAAACTCCTGTCGGAGGTCCTCACGTAAGCTGCATTGATAGTGGTCGATGAGGGCCCTGTCGTTCCATCCTGCTCCGGCGGCCAAGGTCCGGAACTCCAGGGCAAAATCCTGTGCGCTCCTCGTCCCCTGCCTCAAATGGAAGAGTCTTTCCCCCACCGCTCTACCTTCGTGCGGATGGTCAAAGACAGGTAAACGGGTAAACTTCTCGAAGTGGTCCAATGCTGCGTCTTCCTCTCCCCACATGGTGTTTGCCCACTCCAGAGCTCTCCCCGAGAGGCATGAGACGAGGGCGGATACTCTCTCCATTCCTGAGGGAGCTGGGTGAACGGTGGCCAGGTATAGGTCCAGTTGTAAAAGGAACCCCTGGCACTGTGCGGCTGTCCCATCACAATCCCTGGGAAGGGAGAGACATATTCCACTGGAGCTGGATCCGGACGGGACGGGTAGAGATAACCCCGGTTGAGCTGATCGAGGCGAGGGAGAAACCTCCTGTCTCTCCCAATGGTCCATGGTCTGGACAACGCGATCCATCATGGCACCGAGATGATGTAGCATAGCCGCGTGTTCCTGGACGCGTTCCTCGACTCCTCTGACCTGGGTACCTGCTCCTGCTTGACTCCATGGTAGGTGTAGGATTCTGTATTGGAGGTGGTCAGGTGCAGGAGAGCAGAGTGTAGTGAACAGGCGCACTTTTCATTCCGGTCAAAATTACAGCACAAAGTAACATAAAATGTGCCCAAAACACGGAACATAGACAAAAAGTAATGCGCGTAACAATATCCACAATATCAAAATACACGTAACACAAACAATCCTAGACAAAGACATGATGGGGAACAGAGGAATAAAGGTGTGCAGGGAACAAGACAAAACAAATGGATACATGAAAAATGGAGTGGTGATGGCTAAAAAGCCGGTGATGTCGACCGCCGAACGCGGCCCGAACAAGGAGAGGAGCCTACTTCGGTGGAAGTCGTAACACTACCTGTTTTTTTTGTTATGAATAAGAGTCTCATCATATATTCCTGCTACTACTAGGCTACTTTTTCCTTCTTGCAATGCAATACCTCAACCACTAGAAACTGTGCGTACGCATGGTGTAACAGTCCTGACCTATTTATGTTAGTTTTTATGTGTTTTTGGTCAGGGCATGTGTTTTGGGTGGGCAGTCTATGTTACCTGTTTCTATGTTGGTTTCGGTTTGCCTGGTATGGCTCTTGATTAGAGGCAGGTGGTTTGCATTTTCCTCTAATCAAGAGTCATATTTAGGTAGGGCATTATCACTGTGTGTTTGTGGGTGATTGTCTCCTGTGATGTCTTCGTTATGTTCGTTGTATTCACTTTTGGAGCTGTTTGGCTGTTCGTTCGTTTTGATGTACGTTCCTGTTCGTGAGTTTACGTTAGTTGATGTGAGTTTATGTTCAGGTTCCGTTGTACGTCGTTTTGTTATTTTGTAAGTTTTGAAAGTGTTTTGTTTTGTTTAGTCTACGTCGTATTTGTAAATAAAGATGGCATATTTCCCTAACTCCGCATTTTGGTCCGAAGATCCTTCTCTCCTCACCTCATCCGAGGATGAGGAGAGCGACAGCTATGACAGAATCACCCACCAAAATACAGAGACCAAGCGGTATGGGAAAAATGCTCGACGGAGCAACAAGGACTTTTGGACTTGGGAGGAGATCCTGTCTGGTAGAGGACCCTGGGCGCAAACTGGAGGAAATCGCTGCTCTCGTGAGAAGAGTGAGGCAGCCACAGCCCAGGAGCGCTGGTATGAGGAGGCAGCTAGGAGACGTGGATGGAAGCCGGAGATTCAAGCTCGTAACCGGAATTATGAGGGGACACGTCTTGCACGGAAGCCCGAAAAGCCCGTGAGTAACTCCCAAAAATTTCTTGGGGGGGGGCTAAGGGGTTGTGGGCCAAGGGCAGGTAGGAGACCTGCGCCCACTTCCCAGGCTAACCGTGGAGAGCGGGAGTACGGGCAGACACCGTGTTACGCAGTAGAGCGCACGGTGTCTCCTGTACGTGTGCATAGCCCAGTGCGGGTTATTCCACCTCCCCGCACTGGTAGGGCTAGATTGGGCATTGAGCCAGGTGTCATGAGGCCGGCTCAACGCGTCTGGTCTCCAGTGCGTCTCCTCGGGCCGGTATACATGGCACCTGCCTTACGCATGGTTTCCCCGGTTCGCCTGCATAGCCCAGTGCGGGCTATTCCACCTCGCCGCACTGGCAGGGCGACCGGGAGCATTCAACCAGGTAAGGTTGGGCAGGCTCAATGCTCAAGAGAGCCAGTACGCCTGCACGGTCCGGTATTTCCGGCGCCACCTCCCCACCCCAGCCTAGTACCTACAGTGCCTATATTACGCACTAGGCTACCAGTGCATTTCCAGAGCCCTGTTCCTCCTCCACGCACTCTCCCTATAGTGCGTGTATCCAGTTCGGTGCCTCCAGTTCCGGCCCCACGCACTAAGCCACCTGTGCGTCTCCCAAGTCCTGTACACACTGTCACTTCTCCCCGTACTAGTCCTGAGGTGCGTGCCCTCAGCCAGGTGCCACCAGTGCCGGTACCACGCACCAGGTATAGAGTACGCTTTGAGAGTTCAGTGTGCCCTGTCTCTGCTCCCCGCACTAGTAGGAAGGTGCTTATCATTAGCACGGTGCCTCCAGTTCCGGCACCACGCACCAGGTCTACAGTGCGCCATATCCGGCCAGAGCCATCCGTCTCCCCAGCGCCATCTGAGCCATCCGTCTCCCCAGCGCCATCTGAGCCATCCGTCTCCCCAGCGCCATCTGAGCCATCTGTCTCCTCAGCGCCATCTGAGCCATCCGTCTCCCCAGCGCCATCTGAGCCATCCGTCTGCCAGGAGCCTGCAAAGCCGCCCGTCTGCCATGAGCCTGCAAAGCCGCCCGTCTGCCATGAGCCTACAGAGCCGTCAGCCAGACAGGAGCCGCTAGAGCCATCAGCCAGACAGGAGCCGCTAGAGCCGTCAGCCAGACAGGAGCCGCCAGAGCCGCCAACCAGACAGGATCTGCCAGAGCCGCCAACCAGACAGGATCTGCCAGAGCCGCCAACCAGACAGGATCTGCCAGAGCCGCCAACCAGACAGGATCTGCCAGAGCCGCCAACCAGACAGGATCTGCCAGAGCCGCCAACCAGACAGGATCTGCCAGAGCCGCCAACCAGACAGGATCTGCCAGAGCCGCCAACCAGACAGGATCTGCCAGAGCCGCCAGCGAGCCATGAGCAGCCAGAGCCGCCAGCGAGCCATGAGCAGCCAGAGCCGTCAGCGAGCCATGAGCAGCCAGAGCCGTCAGTGAGCCATGAGCAGCCAGAGCCGTCAGTGAGCCATGAGCAGCCAGAGCCGTCAGAGAGCCATGAGCAGCCAGAGCCGTCAGAGCGCCATGAGCGTCGTGAGCCGTCAGCCTGCCATGAGCGTCGAGAGCCGTCAGCCTGCCATGAGCGTAGAGAGCCGTCAGTCTGCCATGAGCGTCGAGAGCCGTCAGCCAGCATGGACCTGCCAGAGCCGTCCAAACAGGACCTGCCAGAGTCCTTCAGCCGGGATCTGCCCCTTGTCCCGGTGTTGCCCCTTGTCCCGGTGCTGCCCCTTGTCCCGGTGCTGCCCCTTGTCCCGGTGCTGCCCCTTGTCCCGGTGCTGCCCCTTGTCCCGGTGCTGCCCCTTGTCCCGGTGCTGCCCCTTGTCCCGGTGCTGCCCCTTGTCCCGGTGCTGCCCCTTGTCCCGGTGCTGCCCCTTGTCCCGGTGCTGCCCCTGGTTCCGGTGCTGCCCCTTGTCCCGGTGCTGCCCCTGGTTCCGGTGCTGCCCCTTGTCCCGGTGCTGCCCCTGGTTCCGGTGCTGCCCCTTGTCCCGGTGCTGCCCCTTATTCCAGTGATGGTCCTTATCCTGGTGCTGCCCCTTGTTTTTGTGCTGCCCCTTGTCCCGGTGCTACCCCTTGTCCCGGTGCTGCCCCTTGTTCCGGTGCTAGCTGATTATTTAGGGGAAGGTAATGTTTGGGTGGTCAGTGGTAGGGGTAGACAGAAGAGGGGAGTGACTATGGTGGTATGGGGACAGCGTCCGGAACCGGAACCACCACCGTGGTCAACTGCCCACCCGGACCCTCCCCTGGACTTTGTGCTGGTGCGCCCGGCGTTCGCACCTTGGGGGGGGGGTACTGTAACAGTCCTGACCTATTTATGTTAGTTTTTATGTGTTTTTGGTCAGGGCATGTGTTTTGGGTGGGCAGTCTATGTTACCTGTTTCTATGTTGGTTTCGGTTTGCCTGGTATGGCTCTTGATTAGAGGCAGGTGGTTTGCATTTTCCTCTAATCAAGAGTCATATTTAGGTAGGGCATTATCACTGTGTGTTTGTGGGTGATTGTCTCCTGTGATGTCTTCGTTATGTTCGTTGTATTCACTTTTGGAGCTGTTTGGCTGTTCGTTCGTTTTGATGTACGTTCCTGTTCGTGAGTTTACGTTAGTTGATGTGAGTTTATGTTCAGGTTCCGTTGTACGTCGTTTTGTTATTTTGTAAGTTTTGAAAGTGTTTTGTTTTGTTTAGTCTACGTCGTATTTGTAAATAAAGATGGCATATTTCCCTAACTCCGCATTTTGGTCCGAAGATCCTTCTCTCCTCACCTCATCCGAGGATGAGGAGAGCGACAGCTATGACACATGGTCTAAAGTTTGCGGGAGGATAAGCACATTCTCACGTAGAGTTCAGTTTTTATAAATTCCAACTTTGCATGAGAACTGGCGTACTCATAATTGTTGTTGAAGGAGGTGGGCCTACAACCAAACATTCTGTATAAATCATATAAATAAATAATACTTGTGCATTTCATATCTAGCATATAGTCATCATTATTGTACTTTTGGAATGGTTTTAGAATTATTTACCAAACTGTTCTCTTTTCCTGGATATCTATGCACTTGACGGTTTACACTTTAAATTAGCAGCTACAGAGGTCGGTATATATACAGAAAGACAGATAGACTACCCTGGTGTAAATACAGTACAAAACATGTTGGTCCGATTACAAAGATTGGGTCAAATTGTTTTATTATGTCGATCGCTGGCCCTGTGACTAGGGTGGGCATTCTAGTTTCTTTATTTCTATGTTTTCTATTTCTTTGTGTTTGGCCGGGTGTGGTTCTCAATCAGAGGCAGCTGTCTATCGTTGTCTCTGATTGAGAACCATACTTAAGTACCCCTTTTTTCCACCTGTCTTTGTGGGAAGTTAACTTTGTTTGATGGCACATTACCTTAAAACCTGTTTGGGCTGCAGCCCGACACCGGTACACTTATGACAACATCCAGCTCAAGTGCAGGGCGCGAAATTCAAAAGATATTTTTTTTAAATATTTAACTTTCACACATTAACAAGTCCAAGACACCAGATGAAAGGTGCACATCTTGTGAATCAAGCCAACATGTCCGATTTTTAAAATGTTTTACAGGGAAGACACAATATGTAAATCTATTAGCTAACCACGTTAGCAAAAGACACCAATATTCTTACTCCATCAGTTTATGACTCCATCAGTAGCTATCACAAATTCGACCAAATAAAGATAAAAATAGCCACTAACCAAGAAACAACCTCATCAGATGACAGTCTGATAACATATTTATTGTATAGCATATGTTTTTTTCGAAAAATGTGCATATTTCATGTATAAATCATAGTTTACATTTCAGCTACAATCAGAAATTGCACCGAAAGCAGCCATAATATTTACAGACACCAACGTCAAATACCTAATTACTCATCATAAAACATTCTGAAAAATGCATAGTGTACAGCAATTGAAAGACAGGCATCTTGTGATTCTAGACAATATTTCCGATTTATTAAATGTTTTACAGCGCAAACAAAATGTAGCGTGATATTAGCGTAGCCACAATAGCCAGAAACACTTGGGCGCCCACGACCAGTCAACATGCACGACAGATATTAGAAATAGCATCATAAAATGTTTCTTACTTTTGGTGATCTTCCGTCAGAATGTTGGACAAGGTGTCCTTTGTCCAGAACAGTCGTTGTTTTGATCTGGAACGGCAAATATCCCTCTTCATTTAGCATGGGCACTTGGCAAGTGGCACGGATCACTCCAACGTCAACAAAGTTAGAGAACGGAACACGGCAAAACTCCCGAAAAATGTTCAATAATCTGATTAAACTACACTGTTCAAAAAAATAAAGGGAACACTTAAACAACACAATGTAACTCCAAGTCAATCACACTTCTGTGAAATCAAACTGTCCACTTACATTTACATTTACATTTAAGTCATTTAGCAGACGCTCTTATCCAGAGCGACTTACAAATTGGTGCATTCACCTTATGATATCCAGTGGAACAACCACTTTACAATAGTGCATCTAACTCTTTTAAGGGGGGGGGGGGTTAGAAGGATTACTTTATCCTATCCTAGGTATTCCTTAAAGAGGTGGGGTTTCAGGTGTCTCCGGAAGGTGGTGATTGACTCCGCTGACCTGGCGTCGTGAGGGAGTTTGTTCCACCATTGGGGTGCCAGAGCAGCAAACAGTTTTGACTGGGCTGAGCGGGAACTGTACTTCCTCAGAGGTAGGGAGGCGAGCAGGCCAGAGGTGGATGAACGCAGTGCCCTTGTTTGGGTGTAGGGCCTGATCAGAGCCTGAAGGTACGGAGGTGCCGTTCCCCTCACAGCTCCGTAGGCAAGCACCATGGTCTTGTAGCGGATGCGAGCTTCAACTGGAAGCCAGTGGAGAGAGCGGAGGAGCGGGGTGACGTGAGAGAACTTGGGAAAGTTGAACACCAGACGGGCTGCGGCGTTCTGGATGAGTTGTAGGGGTTTAATGGCACAGGCAGGGAGCCCAGCCAACAGCGAGTTGCAGTAATCCAGACGGGAGATGACAAGTGCCTGGATTAGGACCTGCGCCGCTTCCTGCGTGAGGCAGGGTCGTACTCTGCGAATGTTGTAGAGCATGAACCTACAGGAACGGGTCACCGCCTTGATGTTAGTTGAGAACGACAGGGTGTTGTCCAGGATCACGCCAAGGTTCTTAGCACTCTGGGAGGAGGAGACAATGGATTTGTCAACCGTGATGGCGAGATCATGGAACGGGCAGTCCTTCCCCGGGAGGAAGAGCAGCTCCGTCTTGCCGAGGTTCAGCTTGAGGTGGTGATCCGTCATCCACACTGATATGTCTGCCAGACATGCAGAGATGCGATTCACCACCTGGTTATCAGAGGGGGGAAAGGAGAAGATTAATTGTGTGTCGTCTGCATAGCAATGATAGGAGAGACCATGTGAGGATATGACAGAGCCAAGTGACTTGGTGTATAGCGAGAATAGGAGAGGGCCTAGAACAGAGCCCTGGGGGACACCAGTGGTGAGAGCACGTGGTGCGGAGACAGATTCTCGCCACGCCACCTGGTAGGAGCGACCTGTCAGGTAGGACGCAATCCAAGCGTGGGCCATGGAGATGCCCAGCTCGGAGAGGGTGGAGAGGAGGATCTGATGGTTCACAGTATCAAAGGCAGCCGATAGGTCTAGAAGGATGAGAGCAGAGGAGAGAGAGTTAGCTTTAGCAGTGCGGAGCGCCTCCGTGACACAGAGAAGAGCAGTCTCAGTTGAATGACTAGTCTTGAAACCTGACTGATTTGGATCAAGAAGGTCATTCTGAGAGAGATATCAGGAGAGCTGGCCAAGGACGGCACGTTCAAGAGTTTTGGAGAGAAAAGAAAGAAGGGATACTGGTCTGTAGTTGTTGACATCGGAGGGATCTAGTGTAGGTTTTTTCAGAAGGGGTGCAACTCTCGCTCTCTTGAAGACGGAAGGGACGTAGCCAGCGGTCAAGGATGAGTTGATGAGCGAGGTGAGGTAAGGGAGAAGGTCTCCGGAAATGGTCTGGAGAAGAGAGGAGGGGATAGGGTCAAGCGGGCAGGTTGTTGGGCGGCCGGCCGTCACAAGACGCGAGATTTCATCTGGAGAGAGAGGGGGGAAAGAGGTCAAAGCACAGGGTAGGGCAGTGTGAGCAGAACCAGCGGTGTCGTTTGACTTAGCAAACGAGGATCGGATGTCGTCGACCTTCTTTTCAAAATGGTTGACGAAGTCATCAGCAGAGAGGGAGGAGGGGGGAGGAGGGGGAGGAGGATTCAGGAGGGAGGAGAAGGTAGCAAAGAGCTTCCTAGGGTTAGAGGCAGATGCTTGGAATTTAGAGTGGTAGAAATTGGCTTTAGCAGCAGAGACAGAAGAGGAGAATGTAGAGAGGAGGGAGTGAAAGGATGCCAGGTCCGCAGGGAGGCGAGTTTTCCTCCATTTCCGCTCGGCTGCCCGGAGCCCTGTTCTGTGAGCTCGCAATGAGTCGTCGAGCCACGGAGCAGGAGGGGAGGACCGAGCCGGCCTGGAGGATAGGGGACATAGAGAGTCAAAGGATGCAGAAAGGGAGGAGAGGAGGGTTGAGGAGGCAGAATCAGGAGATAGGTTGGAGAAGGTTTGAGTAGAGGGAAGAGATGATAGGATGGAAGAGGAGAGAGTAGCGGGGGAGAGAGAGCGAAGGTTGGGACGGCGCGATACCATCCGAGTAGGGGCAGTGTGGGAAGTGTTGGATGAGAGCGAGAGGGAAAAGGATACAAGGTAGTGGTCGGAGACTTGGAGGGGAGTTGCAATGAGATTAGTGGAAGAACAGCATCTATTAAAGATGAGGTCAAGCGTATTGCCTGCCTTGTGAGTAGGGGGGGAAGGTGAGAGGGTGAGGTCAAAAGAGAAGAGGAGTGGAAAGAAGGAGGCAGAGAGGAATGAGTCAAAGGTAGACGTGGGGAGGTTAAAGTCACCCAGAACTGTGAGAGGTGAGCCATCCTCAGGAAAGGAACTTATCAGGGCTTCAAGCTCATTGATGAACTCTCCAAGGGAACCTGGAGGGCGATAAATGATAAGGATGTTAAGCTTGAAAGGGCTGGTAACTGTGACAGCATGGAATTCAAAGGAGGCGATAGACAGATGGGTCAGGGGAGAAAGAGAGAATGTCCACTTGGGAGAGATGAGGATCCCAGTGCCACCACCCCGCTGACCAGAAGCTCTCGGGGTGTGCGAGAACACGTGGGCAGACGAGGAGAGAGCAGTAGGAGTAGCAGTGTTATCAGTGGTAATCCATGTTTCCGTCAGTGCCAAGAAGTCGAGGGACTGGAGGGAAGCATAGGCTGAGATGAACTCTGCCTTGTTGGCCGCAGATCGGCAGTTCCAGAGGCTGCCTGAGACCTGGAACTCCACGTGGGTCGTGCGCGCTGGGACCACCAGGTTAGAGTAGCAGCGGCCACGCGGTGTGAAGCGTTTGTATGGTCTGTGCACTTAGGAAGCAACACTGATTGACAATACATTTCACATGCTGTTGTGCAAATGGAATAGACAAAAGGTGGAAATTATAGGCAATTAGCAAGACACCCCCCAAAACAGGAGTGATTCTGCAGGTGGTGACCACAGACCACTTCTCAGTTCCTATGCTTCCTGGCTGATGTTTTGGTCACTTTTGAATGCTGGCGGTGCTCTCACTCTAGTGGTAGCATGAGACGGAGTCTACAACCCACACAAGTGGCTCAGGTAGTGCAGTTCATCCAGGATGGCACATCAATGCGAACTGTGGCAAAAAGGTTTGCTGTGTCTGTCAGCGTAGTGTCCAGAGCATGCAGGCGCTACCAGGAGACAGGCCAGTACATCAGGAGACGTGGAGGAGGCCGTAGGAGGGCAACAACCCAGCAGCAGGACCGCTACCTCCGCCTTTGTGCAAGTAGGTGCACTGCCAGCGCCCTGCAAAATGACCTCCAGCAGGCCACAAATGTGCAAATTTCCCAACTGATGGGTTGTCACTAGTTACCACAGTCACAAAGTTGACACTGGCTACAATGGGTTTCCGCTCGATAACAAAGCCACAAAGTTTCAGAGCGGATGTTGATGCTACGTCATCCCAGCAGTGACTAATAATGAGAGTTGGGCTTCTCGGATAACGTGTTCAAATCTAGAACAATTACTGCATTCTTGCCAGAGGGGTCTCCAAAAACACCTGTAGACACATAGCTACGCAGTGCAGGTTTAACTATGAATATCAAAATGTTCAGATGATAAATCAATGTGATTACGTGACTTCCAATTCACTTCTACATTATATTTTGTGTCTTCATTTATCTTAATTAAGTTGAATAAATCAATGATCGAATCAAAGATCCAAGATATAGATCCAAAAATAGAGAAGAGACCTTTCGGTCTTTTCAGCGAACCTCCACAACGACGCTTCTTAAATATGTTGTTGTCTTGTCTTCATCCCAGATGATTTGTACCTTATTTATTTTGTGCCTGACTAACTGTCATGGCATCATATGATACAGAGGGAGTCAGCACAGTGCATTCTTCACCGTTGACACTGCCAGGCTAAGATTGTCTGTCTCTCAACAGTGTGCTGAAAGTTCGGTCACCCACTCAGACCTGGATGAGCCAACCTGCAGCAATGAGCCATCTTACCTAGAGCATGCCTTGTAAAGAAACCAAGGTGTCTGCTTTTAGACATCCAAACAAATTCCATTACACTTAATCACTGGCTCGGAAAGGTGAGCGTGTGTTTGTGTGTGTGTGTGTGTGACCGTACACGTCATGTCTCTTTGTAAGTAACCCGTCCCCAGGCTCGAATTGCTGGAGCATAGAGCCTGGTAACATTGTGCAACAAAGTGGGACTTGAAAGGGATGTGGTTAAAATCGAGCCTGGGAGGAAGGTAGGGAGCGAGCCTGCTACAGCTGTATTAGATGGGACTTTGAAAAATTGAGGAAATCGTCAGTCAATCAAAATCTATTTTCTTTGACAATGACCATATTATTTATGGGAATTTTTTTCTGAGTTCAGCCATATAGAGTTTATACAGTATGTGAAAAGCTATTTCTAAGATGGGTACTTTCAGAAAAAACTAAAAAATACAAATACAAAAAAAACTAGAATCTTAAGCATTTAGCTACACTCGGATTAACATGTCATTTGTGCAGAGGTGAGGACGGAGTCAAGCGCAGGACACAGAACTGAGTAAAATAACGTACTTTACTCTGAAAAAAAAAATCTGCCAAATTAATCCACACGACTAACACAAACCAGGAATAATCACGCACAAAAACATAATGGAAACCAGAGGGTTAAATAGGGACATAATAATAACTTAATGGGAACCAGGTGTGTACACTCAAGACATAACAAATGGAAAACAGAAACATGGATCGGTGACGACGACCGCCGAAACTGGAGAGGCACCAACTTCGGCGGAAGTCATGACAGAATGTGACCAATAAAATTTGATTTGATATTCCGGACTCACTTCCTTGTTTGTCACTTGCGCCGCTTGCGCATTGAAGTCAATAATGTAGGGGGGAGGTTCTAAAGGTTATGCTAGATGGTGATGGACTGAGAGATCAGGCAATTACATCTCGTGGTTGTTTTGCTCCTGCCATAGATTTCCAGTCGAGTCCCATTCTGAGGCGCTGTGAAACCAGATGGTTCAACAGAGAGAAAGCCGGCTGGTGGATGAGATTACTGTGTGAGTGTGAGTGTATGTGTGTGTCTGTTTCAGAGATGGTTTTGTAAATGGACATTGTGTGATATAAGACCTGAATAGCTGGAGCCTACTTCCTTCCTTTTTACCCCAAGCCATAAAGCTGGTAAATAGCTAATCAAATGGCTACCCGGATTATCTGCATTGACCCTCTCTTGCACTACATTTCACAAACCCAAACCCTACACAAACCCACACACACACATAACATTGATTTCCATTCAAAATGCTATTTTCCCTAACCCCTAAACCTAACCCTAACCCTAACCAGTGCCCTAACCTTAACCCTGTCCCCACAAGGAATAATTGTTATACTATCCTTGTGGGGACTTTTGGGGATTTCCAGTACCCACAAGGACAGTAATACAATCCCCCCCCCCCCAAACACAAACTTTCACACTCATCATATGCTGCTGCTACTCTGTTCTTTACTCTTATTATTATCTATCCTGATGCCTAGTCGTTTTTACCCCTGGCTGTATGTATATATCTATCTCAAATACCTCTTCCACCTGCACATCGATATGGTACTGGTACTCCCTCTATATAGCTTAATTCTTGTGTATTTTATTCCTTCTATGTTATTATTTCTTATTGTTAACTCTGCATTGTTGCGAAGGGCTCATAAGTAAGCATTTCACGGTAAAGTGTACTCCTGTTGTATTAGGTGCATGTGACAAATAAAAATGTATTAGATTGTCTCACCTCACGTTACTCTCGCAGGGGAGTGAGATGCCTTGTGGAAACCACAGCTCTATAAAGCTCTGTGTAGAAAATCCCTAGATGCTGGATAGCTTGAACCCAATAGGGAACAAAAACAACTCAAAAGACAAGCGTGAGAAGCACCCGAACAGAAAAGACCACAAAACCATGAGTTGCCAAGTACAGAAATGCTGATAATGTCAGTCAGTTTTTTTTTTATGACAATAGTACATATTTTTTGCTTGTCTGTACTTTCTCTTGTTTCTGCCATTTGTTGTGAACATAAATGCCGCGTGCCGCGTTTTGTGTGAACGTATTCTTTTTTCCGAAGGGTGCTGTCTGCAAAACCTGGCAGAGCACTGCGGTGAGTTACCAAGGTCACACACCTCCTCTCTCTCTCTCTCTCTCTAAAAAAAATTCCTCAACCAAATTGGAACCATGGCAGACTCCTCCCCAGCGCTAGGGGCAAAGGTGCTCTAGATTAAAATAAATCAGCAAATTGAATTCTACACTCGATGAAACAAACACATTCACTGGTGCACGGGTGTCTATTCTCCTGAGACAAAATGGCCAGCTCCAGGCAAGATACTGTCCCACCTCTGAACGATGTAATATGCAAAATGATTAATGAACTGTTATTGCAAAATGTGTCACGGAGTTCGAGATAGGGCGAGGTGACCCGAGCCCAAAATAAGTTGAAAAAGTAGGCTCACTTGAGCTACGGTCCACAGCTATTTTCAAGGCTGGGAGTAAGTTTAGCATATTTCCTGCTATAAACGAATATGTGCTGTTTTTTTTTACTTGAGTGAGATTTTTGGTTTTTAAGTTTAGCTATGTATTGAAGTAGACACAAATCGTCCATCTGCTTCATGAAAGTACTTTTAAGTGGTTGCATTTGTCAACTGCATCAAATGATAACTTAGGTATTACAATTACTTAACCAACACAGTTATCACAATTGCACACACCCTCAATTCATACAGCAGTATATTTCATACTTTGGAGACATGCCTTTATCAACAGCTGTCTGTGTCCCTCAGACGATCTCACCATCTGTTTCATTGCCACTAAGCCATCTCCTTAACCACTGGGCCACACTGCTGTGACAATCCACATTAGCTTAGGGCTCCATTGGCCTACGAGAGCATCAGTAGTGGCATGCGGGTAGTGGCAGATCGGTTGGGCACCGATGCCCACAGATAAACCTCTGCTCCCATGGTATGATGCATGATGGGAACACCCAAGGGGCCCATACTGTGTGACCTGTCTCCACTACTAAACCAGACATAGGTCCAGGCAGGCAGGAATGTCAGCTTCTGTCAGCTGCTCTTCCAGTACACATGAACAATTAAGGCTATTACTCATCATTCTATCTTCTTCACTTCCCTCCTCCCTTTCACTCAAGCACGCACGCACGCACGCACGCACGCACTTAATCTTTTTTTTTTTAAATCCTCATTGAGCATTCTGCGCTGTGCTCTTGCAGTCATCTTTGCAGGACGGCCAGACCTAGGGAGAGAAGAAACAGTGCTGAACTTTCTCCATTTATAGACCATTTGTTTTACCATGGGCTGATGAACATCAAGGCGTTTAGAGATGTTTTTGTAACCCTTCACAGCTTTATGCAAGTCAACAATTCTTAATCTTAGGTCTTCTGAGATCTCTTTTGTTCGAGGCATGGTTCATATCAGGCAATGTTTCTTGTGAATAGCAAACTCAAATTTTGTGAGTGTTTTGTATAGGGCAGGGCAACTCTACCCATCATCTCCAATCTCATCTCATTGATTAGACTCCAGGTTAGCTGACTCCTAACTCCAATTCGCTTTTGGAGAAGTCATTAGCATGGGGGTTCACATACTTTTTCCAACCTACACTGTGAATTTTTAAAGGATGTATTCAATATAGACAAGAAAAAATACAATCATTTGTGTGTTGTTAGTTTAAGCACACTGTGTGTGTCAATTGTTGTGACTTAGATGAAGGTCAGATCACATTTTTGGACCGATTTATGCAGAAATCCAGGTAATTCCAAAGGGTTCACATACTTTTTCTTGCCACTGTATCTCCACTAAATAACCCATCCAGAAAAGTAATACTTTTTGTAATGTTTTTTTACCCCTTTTTCTCCGGGGGTACCGGTACAGAGTCCATGTCCGGTGGCACCGGAGTCGAGGTAATTAAGGTAATATGTACATGTACTGTAGGTAGAGTTATTAAAGTGACTATGCATAGATAATAACAGAGAGTAGCAGCAGCATAGGGGGGGAAATGGGGGGCAATGCAAATAGTCTGGGTAGCCATTTGATTAGGAGTCTTATGGCTTGGGGGTAGAAGCTGTTTAGAAGATTCCTGGACCTAGACTTGGCGCTCCGGTACCACTGGCCGTGCGGTAGCAGAGAGAACAGTCTATAATTAGAGTGGCTGGAGTCTTTGGCAATTTTTAGGGCTCTGACACCGCCTGGTGTAGGGGTCCTGGATGGCAGCAAGCTTGGCCCCAGTGATGTACTGGGCCATACGCACTACCCTCTGTAGTGCCTTGCGGTAGGAGGCTGAGCAGTTGCCATACCAGGCAGTGATGCAACCAGTCAGGATGCTCTCGATGGTGCAGCTGTAGAACCTTTTGAGGATCTGAGGACCTATGCCAAGTTTTGTCCGTCTCCTGAGGGGGAATAGGTTTTGTCGTGCCCTCTTCACGACTGGTGTGCTTGGACCGTGTTAGTTTGTTGGTAATGTGGACACCAAGGAACTTGAAGCTCTCAACCTGCTCCACTACAACCCCATCGATGAGAATGGGGGCGTGCTCGGTCCTCCTTTTCCAGTAGTCCACAATCATCTCCTTTGTCTTGATCACATTGAGGGAGAAGTTGTTGTCCATGGACAACATGGTCAGGTCTCTAACCTCATCCCTATAGGCTGTCTCATCGTTGCCGGTGATCAAGCCTACCACTGGTGTGTCATCAGCAAACGTAATGATGGTGTTTGAGTCGTGCCTGGACATGCAGTCATGAGTGAACAGGGATTACTGGAGGGGACTGAGCACACACCCCTGTGGGCTCCCCGTGTTGAGGATCAGCATGGCGGAAAGTGTTGTTACCTACCCTTACCACCTGGGGGTGGGCCCGTCAGTAAGTCCAGGATCCAGTTTCAGAGGGAGGTGCTTAGTCCCAGGGTCCTTAGCGTAGTAATTATCTTTGAGGGCACTATGGTGTTGAACACTGAGTTGTAGTCAATGAATAGCATTTTCACATAGGTGTTCCTTTTGGCCAGGTGTGAAAGGGCAGTGTGGAGTGGGGTTGGCACACTACACCTTGGGTTGTGCCGTGGCGGAGATCTTTGTGGGCTATACTCGGCCTTGTGTCAGGATGGTAAGTTGGTGGTTGAAGATATCCCTCTTGTGGTGTGTGGGCTGTGCTTTGGCATAGTGGGTGGGGTTATATCCTGCCTGTTTGGCCCTGTCCGGGGGTATCGTCAGACGGGGCCACAGTGTCTCCTGACCCCTCCTGTCTCAGCCTCCAGTATTTATGCTGCAGTAGTTTATGTGTTGTGTGGCTAGGGTCAGTCTGTTGTATCTGGAGTATTTCTCCTGTCTTTTCCAGTGTCCTGTGGGAATTTAAGTATGCTCTCTCTAATTTTCTCTCTCTTTCTCTCTTTCTTTCTTTCTCTCTCTCTCGGAGGACCTGAGCCCTAGGACCATGCCTCAGGACTACCTGGCCTGGTGACTCCTTGCTGTCCCCAGTCCACCTGGCCGTGCTGCTACTCCAGATTCAACTGTTCTGCCTGCGGCTATGGAACACTGACCTGTTCACCGGACGTGCTACCTGTCCCAGACCTGCTGTTTTCAACTCTCTAGAGACAGCAGGAGCGGTAGAGATACTCTGAATGATCAGCTATGAAAAGCCAACTGACATTTACTCCTGAGGTGCTGACCTGTTGCACCCTCGACAACCACCGTGATTATTATTATTTGACCCTGCTGGTCATCTATGAACATTTGAACATCTTGGCCCTCTTCTGTTATGATCTCCACCCGGCACAGCCAGAAGAGGACTGGCCACCCCTCATAGCCTGGTTCCTCTCTATGTTTCTTCCTAGGTTCTGGCCTTTCTATGGAGTTTTTCCTAGCCACTGTGCTTCTTCACCCGCATTGCTTGCTGTTTGGGGTTTTAGGCTGGGTTTCTGTACAGCACTTTTTGACATCAGCTGATGTAAGAAGGGGTTTATCAATACATTTGATTTGATTTGAATAGAGATTGCATCATCTGTGGAACTTTTGGGGAGGTTTGAAAATTGGAGTGGATCTAGGGTTTCTGAGGTAATGGTGTTGATGTGAGCCATGACCAGCCTTTCAAAGCACTTCATGGCTACAGAAGTGAGTGCTACAGGTCAGTTGTCATTTAGGCAGGTTACATTATTGTTTTTGGGCACAGGGACTATGATGGTCTGCTTAGAACATGTTGGTATTACAGACTCAGACAGGGAGAGGTTGAAAATGTCAGTGAAGACACTTGCCAGTTGGTCAGCGCATGCTCGGAGTACTCGTCCTGGTAATCCATCTGGCCCTGCGGCCTTGTGAAAGTTGACCTCTTCAAAGGTCTTATACACATTGGCTGAGGAGAGCGTGATCACACAGTCGTCCGGAACAGCTGATGCTCTCATGCATGTTTCAGTGTTACTTGCCTCGAAGCAAGCATGGAAGTTATTTAGCTCGTCTGGTAGGCTCGTGTCACTGGGCAGCTCACGGCTGTGCTTCCATTTGTAGTCTGTAATAGTTTGCAAGCCCTGCCACGTCCAGCGAGCGAATGAGCCGGTGTTGTACCATTCGATCTTAGTCCTGTATTGATGCTTTTCCTTTTTGATGGTTCGTTGGAGGGCATAGCTGGTTTTCTTATAAGCTTCTGGGTTAGAGTCCCGCTCCTTCAAAGCGTCAGCTCTACCCTTAAGCTCAGTGTGAATGTTGCCTATAATCCCTGGCTTCTGGTGGGGGTATGTACAGTATGTACAGTCACTGTGGGGACAACGTCATCGATGCACTTATTGATGATGTCAGTGACAGATGTGGTGTACTCCTCAATGCCATCAGAAGAGTCCGGAACATATTCCAGTCTGTGCTAGCAAAACAATACTCTAGCATTTGCTTCATCTGGCCACCTTTTTTTAAGGACCGAATCATTGGTGCTTCTGGCTTTAATTTTGCTTGTAAGTACGAATCAGGAGGATAGAATTAAGGTCAGATTTGCCAAATTATCACGTTCGTTGTTAAAATTAACGGACCAAGGCGCAGCGTGCGTAGAGTTCCACGTTTTAATAAATTAACTTCATGTCAATAGGGGGAGGTGTTAGCACTTTGTAATAATGACGTTCCCAAATTAAACTGCCTCGTACTCAATTCTTGCTCGTACAATATGCATACTATTATTACTATTGGATAGAAAACACTCTCTAGTTTCTAAAACCGTTTGAATTATATCTGTGAGTGAAACAGAACTGGACTTAGAGCAATTTTCCTATGTGTATGTGAGAATGCCAAATTTTGCAAGCTGCTCTGAGACCTGTGTATAAATCTGCCTGTCTTCTATTGGTTGAGATGCACTGCATACGCCTTCCCCTGGATGTTAGCGAATAGGGAGACTTGAAATGGAGTCTCTACGTAGTTCTCAAAGGTTATAAATCACTTGGAAAAGACGTGCATGTTCTTTTCCCTCTCCGCTCTGACGCACTGAGGACCTTGGCATATTGTACTAGAACCATCGGTTATAGATCTTAGACATTTCCGGCTGTGTTTTTATTCGATATAGGCTTTCAAGACATCATAATCTTGTTATATTAAACCGAGTTATATCAGTTTATATCGGTATATTGCGATTTTCGGATAATTATTTGTACTGCGTTTTAGTGAGTCGGACACGTCTTTGCCACATGGCTAATGTTTACTGCTAATTGCTACGTTGAAGAGGACGTTATACAACCTAGCAACGATTCTTTTGGACAAAGGACACCTTTCCCAAGATTCTGATGAGAGTTCATCAAAAAGTAAGAACTATTTATGCTGATTGTTGTTTGTTCTGTTGAAAAATGTCAAATGCATAAGCCGTCATTAATTGCAGTGCAGCCTCGCTTTATCGCACGCTGTATTTTGAAGTAACGTTAATTTTAAAAATGTAACCCAGCGATTGCATTAAGAACTAATTTGTCTTTCAATTGCTGTCCAACCTGTATTTTTTAGTCAAGTTTTGGAATAGTTACTGATTAGAATAGGTGCCTCTTCAAAGATTTCTCCTGACATTTTCTGGGCAGCTTTGCTACTTTTCTCATTGTATAACCACGATTTGTGGCGCTAAATATGCACATTTTCGAACAAACTCTATTTGCATTGTGTAATATGATGTTATAGGACTGACATCTGAAGAATTCTGAGAAGGTTAGTGAAAAAATGAATATATTTTGGTGGTTTATACGTTATCGCTATTTTTGACTTGAATCAATGCTGTTGTGATATTTGCTATTGTGGTAAGCTAATATAACGTTATATTGTGTTTTCGCTGTAAAACACTTAGAAAATCTGAAATATTGGCTAGATTCACAAGATCTGTGTCTTTCTTTTGCTGTACGCTGTGTATTTTTAAGAAATGTTTTATGATGAGTAATTAGCTAATACACGATGGTCTCTGTAGTTATTCTAGTTGCTTTGGTGAGAGTTGTGATGGTGGCTGCAATGGTAAACTATGATTTATACCTGAAATATGCACAATTTTCTAACAAAACATATTTATTGTATAGCATATGTTATCAGACTGTCATCTGATTAAAGTGTTTCTTGGTTAGTGGCTATTTATATCTTTATTTGGTCGAAGTTGTGATAGCTACTGATGGAGTAAAAAAATGGTGGAGTAAAGAAGTTGTTTATTTTGCTAACGTGGTTAGCTAATAGATTTACATATTGTGTCTTCCCTGTAAAACATTTTAAAAATCAGAAATGATGGCTGGATTCACAAGATGTGTATCTTTCATTTGGTGTCTTGGACTTGTGATTTCATGAACATTTTATTATATGATATCCCTGTGGCTTTAGGCTAGGCTATGCTAGTCAGCTTTTTTGATGGGGGGGGGTCCCGGATCCGGGTTTGTGACTCGTTAGAGGTTAAACTCACCAAAACAATATAGAACAAACGAAACGTGAAGTAAATGCAGTGTTCACAGGCACTACAAAAAAACAAGATCCCACAAACAACAGGTGGGAAATGCTGCCGAAATATGATCCCCAATCAGAGATGACAATAGACAGCTGCCTCTGATTGGGAACCATACCAGCCAACATAGAAAAGGAAAACTAGACTACCCACCCTAGTCACACCCTGACCTAACCAAAAGAGAGAAATAAAAGGTTCTCTAAGGTCAGGGCGTGACACAAATGGAGGGCGAGGGGAGAGCTTTGTACGTGTCTCTGTGTGTTGAGTAAAGGTGGTCTAGAGTTTTTTTCTCTCGCTGGTTGCATTTTTTTCTGTCTGGCTGCACATTTAACATGCTGATAGAAATTAGGTAAAACTGATTTAAGTTTCCTTGCATTAAAGTCCCCGGCCACTAGGAGCGCCACCTCTGGATGAGCGTTTTCCTGTTTGCTTATGGCGGTATACAGCTCATTGAGTGCGGTCTTAGTGCCAGTGTCGGTCTGTGATGGTATGTAGACAGCTACGAAAAATACAGATAAACTCTCTAGGTAGATAGTGTGGTCTACAGCTTATCATGAGATACTCTACCTCAGGCGAGCAAAACCTTGAGACTTCCTTAGATATCGTGCACCAGCTGTTGTTTACAAATATACATAGGCCCGCCACCCCGTGTCTTACCAGAGGGTGCTGTTCTATCCTGCCGATAGAGTGTATAACCCGCCAGCTGTATGTTATTAATGTCGTCGTTCAGCCACGACTCGTGAAAAATAAGGTATTACTGTTTTTAATGTCCCGTCGGTAGGATATACGTGCTTTCAGTTCGTCCGATTTATTTTTCAGCGATTGAACGTTGGCTAACAGTACGGATGGCAAAGGCAGATTAGCCATTCATCCCCTGATCCTCACAAGGCACCCCGATCTCTTTCTGCAAAATCTGTTTCTTTCTCCTGCGGATGACGGGGACGTGGGCCTGTAAAACAGGCAGCCATCCTCTCCGGCGCCATCAAAGCAACTTGATGTTGAAAGAAGGACCAGTTTTACTTACTGATCAGCAAGCTATCTGCCCATATCTGAATTTCTCGACCAGTGGAGGCTGATGAGGGGAGGACGGCTCAGAGTAATGCCTGGAATAGAGTCAATGGAATGGTATTAACCACATGGAAACCACGTGTTTGATACCATTCCAGCCATTATTATGAGCCGTCCTCCCCTCAGCGGCCTCAACTGTTCTCTACCTTACCTAAACTGATACAGTAACATTATCTCTTTGTTTGAACTGAAGTAGAAGTGATAATAGGCTACATCAGTAATTGGATTGTGATTTACAACAGGGGTCTTTGGAAGGTGTACTTGACCACTACATTACTTACGCTTCTCTGCTATGACAGGCAATGGCTTTGACAGTGACTTTTCTCTGCAGGTATATCTGTGGGCATTGCCAATGGATTCCCACTGAGGTTGAGAACCTGTGCTGCAGGGAAAATCCACAGGTGTGTACAGGCTACTTTTTTGGCATATGTCATGCATCGTAACCTTAACCATCTCAACATGTATTCATTTCAGAACGCCATGAATATTTACAGGGCAGACTGTGGGCCTCTGCATCTCAGAGGTCTGACAGTAAGTGTAAAGCAAAATTATGAAATAGACTTGGTGATGATACTGAATTAATAACGTTCTAACTTAGTTCCATTTCGCTAATGAGTAATCACTCTGGAATTACACATTTCTGTTGTCGAAAGTACAAAAAGAAACCATGCAGACTTCAACAAAAAGGTAGTTGTCATTCTTCATAAATTCTTGTCAGCCATTTACATAATAGAATAAACAGATCGGAAAAATCTTTACAATCTATATAATGTCCCTTATTACATTGATATGCACTTTTAGTTTTTACATGCATGACCAGATAGAGGTATTTTGTGATAGTATCAATCAGGATACACAGAGCATTACCATGTAAAAACATAAATACTTCATAAATACTTCTAAAGTTTTGACTGAATGGAATTCAGCCTCTGTCTTCACTGGCTGGATGCTGTGTCCCCCCTTCTTGGCCTTGGGGAACTTCATTTTGTAGGCCAGGTCTCCCGAGGAGGCAGTCGCCTGGCTTCTCTGGGCATTTTCATTGTAATGCATCCCTTCCAGGTACAGCCTGAAAACACAAAATGTTTGCATCTATAAAACGGATCATAACATTGGCATGCTTCTTTGTAAATACTAAAAGTATTACCTGCAAAGCATTCCAAGAAACTTGAACACAACATTCTTAGGGACAAAGCGCAGAATGACGCTGTGGAAGGCCACCAGCGATGAGGTCTGATGCTTCCCTACATCATCAGCTTCCCTACATCATTCAAACACTCGCTATCAGGTATCAAGGTAAGACACAGATGCAGACCATGTCGAAATAACAATGTTTATTCCATCAACAGGGGCAAAGGTACAGGATGGCAGGCAGGCTTAGGTCAGACAGAGGTCGGTAATACAGAGGTGGGGCAAAGGTACAGGACGGCAGGCAGGCTGAGGGGCAGGCAGAGTGGTCAGGCGGGCGGGTACAGGGTCAGGACAGGCAAGGGTCAAAAACCAGGAGGACGAGAAAAGAGAGAAAAACAGGAACTGGGGAAAAGCAGAAGCTGACACAAACGCTGGTTTCCTTAGGTATAAATACACAGGGGATAATGGGGAAGATGGGCGACACCCGGAGGGGGGGTGGAGACAATCACAAAGACAGGTGACACAGATCAGGGTGTGACAGTCACTTATTTAGGAGTGTCTTTTCTAGTTTGTAGGCAGCCTTGTAGCCTAAAATACAATTGTAGAGTGTGTTATTTATTTCAGAGATGATTCACTGAACTTGATAGAAGGTATAGTTGAACTAATATCATGTAGTGCATACCGGGCTGTAACCACTTGCTTTTGTTTCTGCAGATGTGCGAAGAATGCAGGCACTTTGGGAAGAGGGGTTTCTGCATGGGTGTGGATGTTCTGGATGTGGTTGATGATAGAACGCCACTTTGCCGACTTCTCTGGTCTTGTAGTGGAAATGGTTGCAGACCAGCATATTTGGTTGTTAAATCTCTGGTGCAATTTCTTTACCCTCTCACACTGCTTTACTTTCTTGGAGACCCCTGTTAGCATAGAACATCAGTCAGGTAAATGAAATCACGTACAGGATCATTTTATTCTCATTTCACCCTTCTCTTTATGCAGATTACAAACGATTGGACATCTGTACTTAATGTCTGAACCTAAACACAGCCTACATTTCTACCACTTCAGCTCATCCAATTATCACAGATGTACAGGATGGTCATGTGTTAGGGACAGAAATTGTTTCGAGATTCAGGGTTGTTGGTTTTACACAAGATGTAATGAATATCAATCATAGGACATTGTCATACCTTTTGGCAGATGCCAGACATTATAGTACTGCCTGATGTTGATATCCCTGAGGTACTTCTGTATCTGGAGATGACGGTCAGTTATGACACAGTCCACCTCCATAGCATTCGCCTCCAGTAGTGGCAGACTTTTTTTCCCAGGCCCTCCTTCTCCATGTGCACACTGCCACCCACCTCATTGCTCTGTTGGGAAAGAAACAAATTGCATATTGCAGGCTATCTGAAAAAGCACTTTTTCAAGTGAGACAACTGCATAACAGAGAGATACAGGTGGAAATCAAAAACACAAATGGCCTTGTGAAATGTAGGAATGTGAAGAGTTTATTTACTAAGAGCAAGGTGCATACATAATGCTAATACTCACCTGCACTGGCTGGATGTTCATAATGGTGTTGATGATGAGATGAATTACGGAGTAGCTGCCAAATTTAGCTGAATGACTTGGACTGTCTGCCCGTATGTCTCCTTCAATAACAACCATCTCAAGCTGACTCAGCTCATTCAACTTGCCCTTCTGATCCTTCATCCAGCTGTGAACAATACATTTGGTATTTGGCATTTTATTAGGATTATAAGGACACAAGGCGAGACCCAGATGCAGACACAGGAGGCAGATGGCTGGGGTCGTAGATGTTTATTAATCATAAAAGGGGTAGGCAAGAGAATGGTCGTGTACAGGCAAAATGTCAAAACCAGTTCAGAGTACAGTAGATGCCAAAGGGCAGGTAGAATGGTCAGGCAGGTGGGAATGGAGTCCAGAATACAGGCAAGGGTCAAAACCGGGAGGACTAGCAAAGAGAAGAGATAAAGGAGTTTGGGGAAAAACACGCTGGTTGACTTGACCCTGTAGTGCCCGGAAGACGTGGGTAAACAGAGCTTCCGCAGTCTGTAGGGCCATAGGGAGACCGGGCAACGGGATAAGATGGCAGGACTTAGAGAACCGATCCACAACGACCAGGATCGTCGTGTTTCCCTGAGACGGGGGAAGATCGGTGAGGAAGTCCACCGATAGATGAGACCACGGCCGTTGTGGAACGGGGAGGGGCTGTAACTTCCCTCTAGGCAAGTGCCTAGGAGCCTTGCTCTTGGCCCACAGCGAACAGGAGGAGACATAGAATCGCATGTCCTTAGCTAAGGTGGGCCACCAGTACTTCCCCCTAAGACATTGCACTGTCCTAGAAATCCCCGGGTGACCCGATGAGGGTAGACTATGAGCCCACCGAATCAATTGATCACGGACAGCAAGCGGCGCGTACCTACGACCCTCCGGGCACTGTGGAGGCGCAGGTTCTCCCCTGAGCGCCTGCTCGATGTCCACCTTCCATACTACCGGTGCCACCAGCCTTGCAGCCGGAATGATGGGAGTAGGATCGATGGACCAATCCTCGGTGTAGTAGAGACGGGACAGCGCGTCGGCCCTAGCGTTAAGAGAACCTGGTCTATACGAGATCGTAAATCTGAATCTGGTGAAAAACATGGCCCATCTTGCCTGACGAGGATTCACTCCTAGCTGCTCGGATATACTCCAGGTTGCGGTGGTCAGTCCAGATGAGGAAAGGGTGCTTAGCCCCCTTGAACCAGTGTCTCCACACCTTCAGGGCTTTAACCACAGCGAACAGCTCCCTGTCCCCCACATCATAGTTTCGCTCCGCCGGCCCAAGCTTCTTCGAAAAAAAAGCACAGGGGCGGAGCTTCGGTTGCGTACCCGAGCGCTGTGAGAGCACGGCTCCAACCTCAGCCTCGGACGCGTCCACCTCCACTATGAACGCCAGAGGGGTCCGGATGCGCCAACACCGGAGTGTCGGTGAACACCGCCTTCAAACGGAGGAAAGCTCTGTCCGCCTCTGCCGACCACTTTAAACGCATCAGCCCCCCCTTCAACAGTGAGGTAATGGGGGCCGCCACCTGACCAAAACCCCGGATAAACCTCCGGTAGTAATTGGCAAACCATAAGAACCGCTGCACCTCCTTTACCGTGGTCGGAGGCGGCCAATTACCCACGGCCTTGACGCGGTCACACTCCATCACCACCCCCGAGGTGGAAATGCGATAACCCAGGAAGGAAACGGCTCATGTGGAAAACTCACATTTCTCAGCCTTAACATACAGGTCATGCTCCAGCAGCCGCCCAAGTACCTTGCGCAACAGAGACACATGCTCGGCGCGTGTGGCGGAGTAGATCAAGATATCGTCAATATACACCAACACACCCTGTCCGTGCAGGTCCCTGAGAATCTCGTCTACAAAGGCTTGAAAGACGGCTGGAGCATTCTTTAACCCATACGGCATGACGAGGTACTCATAATGGCCAGATGTGGTACTAAACACGGTTTTCCACTGACCTCCCTCCCGAATACGCACCAGATTATACGCGCTCCTAAGGTCCAGTTTCGTGAAAAAACGCCCTCCGTGAAATGATTCCACCGCCGTAGCGATGAGAGGTAGTGGATAACTAAAAGTCACCGTAATGGAATTGAGACCTCGATAATCAATGCACGGACGCAGACCTCCCTCCTTTTTCTTCACGAAAAAGAAACTCGAGGAGACGGGTGACATGGAGAGCCGAATGTACCCCTGTCCCAGAGCTTCCGTGACATATGTCTCCATAGCTAATGTCTCCTCCTGGGACAATGGGTACACGTGACTCTTGGGCAGTGCAGCGTTTACCTGGAGGTTTATTGCGCAATCCCCCTGTCGATGGGGTGGTAATTGGGTCGCCTTCTTCTTTCAGAAGGCGATAGTCAAATCGGCATACTCGGCGGGAATGCGCACGGTGGAAACCTGGTCTGGACTCTCCACCGTCGTAGCACCGATGGAAACTCCTACACACCTGCCTGAACACTCCTCAGACCACCCCTGGAGAGCTCCCTGTCTCCACGAAATCCTAGGATTGTGACTAGCCAGCCAGGGAACCCCCAGCATCACCTGAAACGCAGGTGAATCGATAAGGAACAGACTAATCAGCTCCTTATGATCCCCCTGCATAATCATTTCCAGTAGAACCGTGGCCTCCCTGACCAGCCCCGACCCTAATGGTCGGCTATCTAAGGAGTGCACGGGGAAGGCGGGATCTATCTGTACTAACGAAATCCTCAACCTCTGGGCGAGTCCGTGATCTATAAAGTTCCCAGCTGCGCCTGAATCGACTAGCGCCTTATGCTTGAGAGAAGGAGAAAATTTAGGGAAATAAATTAATAAAAACATGTGACCAACAGGAAGCTCTGGGTGAGTGTGGTGCTGACTCACCTGGGGTGACCGAGAAGTGTTCTGCCTGCCATCTTGACTCCCAGAGGGACTCCTCCTCCGGTCTCCCTCGATGCGGCCTCCCCTAACTCCATCGGTATGGGAGCGGAAGGGCCAGGAGGTGGAACAGACAGGACCCTTTCAGAACGTCCGCAGCCAGCAGATTGTCCAGTCTGATCGACAAGTCTATGAGCTCATCCAGGGTGAGTGTGGTGTCCCGACAAGCCAGCTCCCTGCAGATGTCCTCTCTCAGGCTACACCTGTAATGGTCTATTAGGGCCCTGTTGTTCCAGCGGCCAAGGTCCGGAACTCCAGCGCGAAGTCCTGCGCGCTCCTCGTCTCCTGCCTGAGATGGAACAATCTCTCACCTGAACTCCGGGTTGTGGCCCCTCGCCGAGTCGGGCCCGTTCCAAACGGCATTGGCCCACTCCAGGGCTCTACCCGTCAAGCAAGAGACGAGGACGCTCACGCTCTCCTCGTCCGAGGGAGTCGGCCGAACGGTGGCCAGGTAAAGCTCGAGTTGTAGCAAGAATCCCTGGCACCCCGCCGCCGCTCCATCGTACTCCCTCGGAGGCGCAATACGCAGTGCGCTGGTTCCGGATACCGCTGGAGGAGGTTGTAGCGTTGTAGGTGGGAGGGTTGGAGGGGAAGTAGGGAGACCACTCCTCTCTCATCGGTCCATCCTCTCCATCATCTGATCCATCGCCGATCCGATGCGATGGAGGATGGACGTGTGGTGAAGGACATGCTCCTCCATCGTTGGGAGAAGGGTGGTCGCTGCTCCTGCTGACTCCATAGTTGTGGTGCGGGCTTCTGTAATGCTTCGAAGAGTGATAGGTGTGGAGTCAGGCGCAGAGAGCAGAAGATTCAGAAAAAAACATTTATTCCGGAAACAATCACAGCGAAAGAGGGTGACGCTGAACACAGGCGTAAAACACTCCAAATAGTACAACACCGGTACACACGCTGAACATCGGAAAATAAATGAAAGGACAATGTACCTGTACCAAAAACAGCAAACAAGTCCGCACAAACACAGGCGGGCCAACTGAACTTAAATACCCCACCAAAAATCCCAAACAAGGAACAGGAGAAACCAATTAGACCAAACTAAACGAAAAGGGGAAAAGGGATCGGTGGCAGCTAGTAGACCGGTGACGACGACCGCCGAGCGCCACCCGAACGGGAAGGGAAGCCACCTTCGGTGTTAGTCGTGACACATTGTTTCAATATTCAAATTCGATCTCCATCTGTCCCATAGTAATAAACGTGTAGTGGTCGGGAGTTGGGATGAGAGATAGAGACAGGCAGCGTTTCTCAGCCAGTCTAAATCATAAATCAGCTGGCATCATTTGTATAAAAATATACAAATAAATGTTAATTGAAAAAGGTAAAACGAAACAAAGTGCAGCTAGTTTGCAGTCTTTCCAGCTTCAGCTTGAAGATATTGTGTTCGCTGTGTTGTTTGCTAGCTCTGAACAACAGTGTCCTGACTAGAGAGCACATGTTCTATGCCAGGCAGAATAGTGCATCATTAGCTCATTGTTATGGATGTATCCAAATAAATGTCACTAGAAAACAGCTTAAACAAATCCAGCTACTGTTCTTATTCTCTCTGCACTGTTTGACGTGACTGTAAGTTAGCCATAGTTGGCTATCTAGCAAGCAAGCAAGGGATAAGAATGTTGCCAGCCAATGGAACATTTAAAATGAACGACTGTGTCGCGTCCATAGATATAGAACAAAAAGACTGAATGACTGGCAACGGAACCAATAGAACAAACGACCAACCGGATTGGGTAGCAACCCTAGATTTGTGTCGGGACTATAGCTTGTGGAAGGATGAAATAGTATGAATAAATTAATCAAAATAAAGTTTTAAATGAAAATGTCAATCATTATTTGAATATATTGGTAAACTGTTGTGATAATGCCCTCGAAGCTGGTGTGTGGAGGATATATTGGCACGGTTTGCCGGCACTCGACTGTGTCTCGGGCCTAACAATACCTGTGCCAATATATCATCCAAACACCGGCTTCTCGGGCCTTATCACTTAATTTATCACGTTACAGGTAAGACCCGAATGCAGACTGTGTTGAAGTAACAATGTTTATTACAGCAACAGGGGCAGGCAAACGACAGGTCAAGGCAGGCAGGGGTCAACAATACAGAGTAGGAGCAAAGGCACAGGACGGTAGGTAGGCTCAGGGTCAGGCAGAGTGGTCAGGCAGGCGGGCTCAGAGTCAGGACAAGCAATAGTCAAAACCAGGAGAGCGAGAAAAAGAGAGACTGGGCAAAAGCAGGAGCTGAGACAAAATTCTGGTTGACTTGACAAACAAGACGAACTGGCAACAGACAAAGCGAGAACAGGTTTAACCTCTAATTCCTCCCAATCCCGGATCCGGGAGCACCCCCATCAGTAAAAAAGCTGCCTAGCATAACGTCACAAGTAAATACTAGCATCTAAATATCATTAAATCACAAGTGTAAGACACCAGATGAAAGATACACATCTTGTGAATCCAGCCATCATTTCTGATTTTTAAAATGTTTTATAGGGAAGACACAATATGTAAATCTATTAGCTAACCACATTAGCAAAAGACACCACTTTTTTTACTCCACCATTTTTTTCCCTGCATAGGTAGCTATCACAAATTCGACCAAATAAAGATATAAATAGCCACTAACCAAGAAACAACTTCATCAGATGACAGTCTGATAACATATTTATTGTATAGCATATGTTTTGTTGGAAAAATGTGCATATTTCAGGTATAAATCATAGTTTACCATTGCAGCCACCATCACAACTCTCACCAAAGCAACTAGAATAACTACAGAGAGCAACGTGAATTACCTAAATACTCATCATAAAACATTTCTGAAAAATACACAGCGTACAGCAAATGAAAGACCAAGATCTTGTGAATCCAGCCAATATTTCAGATTTTTTAAGTGTTTTACAGCGAAAACACAATATAGCATTATATTAGCTTACCGCAATAGCCAGAAACACAAGCAATTTACCAGCAGCAAGGTTAGCGATCGTAACAAACAAGCAAAAGATATATAATTTTTGACTAACCTTCATAAACTTCTTCAGATGACAGACTTGTAACATCATATTACACAATGCATATAGGGTTTGTTCGAAATGTAAACATGTAGCGGCAAAAATCGTGGTTATACAATGTGATTAGTAGGCAAACTTCAAGCATTCTGACCGGCGCCATCTTGGAGAGGCACCTAATCTAATCGATAACTAATCATAAACTTGACTAAAAAATACAGGTTGGACAGCAAATTAAAGATACATTAGTTCTTAATGTAACCGCTGTGTTAGATTTTTAAAATTAACGTTACTACTACATACAGCGTGCGCTAAAGCGAGACCGCACCGAAATTCATAGCGGAATTATTGTTTAACATTTTTCAACATAAATACGAATTAACAGCATAAAGACTTCTTACTATTTGACGAGCTTCCATCAGAATCTTGGGCAAGGTGTCCTTTCTCCAGAACAATCGTCTTTTGGTTGAAAGATGTCCTCTTCTCCTGTAGAATTAGAGCTAACGCTAGCTATGTGCCGGAGAGGTGTCCAACTCGTGATAGCGCGTGACAAATAAATTCCAGAAAATCGGAATAAACTGATATAAACTGCTATAAGTCGGTTTAAATTAACTACCTTATGATATCTTTAACACCTATAACGAATAAAAACATGACCGGATATATCTAAGGCCTATAACCGGAGCGTTCTACAGCCACAGCCAGATGTCCTTCCTGCGTCAGAGCGAAGTGAAAAAAGGCCGGACACTTTTTTTCCAGGCCATTTATAACCTCTCAGTTCTGCCTAGCAACCCCATTTCAACTCTCACTATTCGCTGACACCCAGGGGAAGACGTATGCAGTGCATCTCAACCAATAGAAGACAGGCAAATTAATAAACTGACCTGGAAACAGCTTGCAGATTTCAGCATTCTCACATCCTCATAGGAAAAGTGCTCCAACTCCTGTTTCACTCACAGATATAATTCAAACGGTTTTAAAAACTAGAGAGTGTTTTCTATCCAATAGTAATAATAATATGCATATTGTACGATCAAGAATTGAGTACGAGGCAGTTTAATTTGGGAACGAAATTATTACAAAGTGCAAATAGCACCCCCTATTGACAAGAAGTACCCAGGGGATAATGGGGAAGATGGGAGACACCTAGAGGGGGGTGGGGACAAGCACAAGGACAGGTAAAACAGATCAGTGTGTGACATAATTGTAGGTTCCATGTTTGTCTGGTGACATTGGATGCAGTTGTTTTGTGTGACAACAATTGGAGAACATGATCATGGAATTACATGTTCATAAAGGAATTGTTGTGTAGTTTGTGGGTTCTTTAGAAGATGGATGTATGACTATGTGAACAAACACTGGATGGAGACCGATACTCTTTTTCAGATATATATACATTATATATATCTGCAAAAGAGTATCGGTCTCCATCTATATATTTATATATATTATTATTATTTGACCTTTATTTAACTTCTTGAGAATACAGGGGGTGCTGTTTTCGCATTAGCATAATTTCCTCTACAGATTAAACTGCCTCTTATTCAATTATTGCTCTTACTATATGCATATAATTAATACCATTGGATAGAAAACAATCTATAGTTTCTAAAACCGTTTCAATTTTGTCTCTGAGTGAAACAGAAGTCATTTGACAGCACTTTCCCTGAGCAAGAAGAAGATTGCAAGATGTGTATGCTCGCTTCAACGCTCTGCCTATATATGGTCACGCCACCTATGACCCGAAACACACTTCATTCGTCTTCCTCTAGGTGTCAAGAGGACGTCAGAGGAGAAATTTTTTGTTTATCTTGTACTGACGTGAAATAAGACCTATTTCTTTGGCGTGACCGACAACTTCCGGTTCTCTGAATCACACGATTTGGAGGTGCGATTGTCTACTGTTTTGCTGCCGTTACGGATGAAAACTATCTCTGTCTCGAAGTTTGTTTGATACATGTGACCATATCATCTTAATGTATGTTTTTTCAATATAGTTTAATCAGATTATTTGAATTTTTTCGGGAGTTTTGCCGTGTTCCGTTCTGTGAGTTTTTCTACTTTGGACAGAACCGTGCCAGTCAACCAGTACCCATGCTAAATGAAGAGGGAAAGTTGCCATTATGAATGGATTGAACGACTCATCAGGACTAAGGACACCTTGATCAACATTCTGATGAAAGATCAGCAATAGTAAGACCCAATTTACGATGTTATTTCATATATCTGTCGTGCATGTGAACTGGTCGGGGGCGCCCAGCTGGTTCTGGCTGGCGTGGCTATGCTAATTTAGCGCTACATTTTGTTTTCGCTATAAAACATTTAATAAATCTGAAATATTGTTTGGATTCACCAGATGTTGGGCTTTCAATATCTGTACGCTGTGTATTTTTTCTGAAATGTTTTAAGACAAGTAATTAGTTATATGACGTTGGTCTCTGTAATTGTTCTGGCTGCATCGGCACTATTTCAGATTGCAGCTGCAATGTAGAACTGTGATTTATACCTGAAAAATGCACATTTTTCCAAAAAAACTATGCTATACCATAAATATGTTATCAGACTGTCATCTTATGAAGTTGTTTCTTGGTTAGTGGCTATATATATTTTTATTTAGTCGAATTAGTGATAGCTACTGACGCAGGAAAAAACTGTTGGAGTAAAAAAATTGTGTCTTTTGCTAACGTGTTTAGCTAATAGATTTACATATTGTGTTTTCCCTGTAAAACATTATAAAAATCTGAAATGGTGGCTTTATTCACAGGATCTGTATCTTTCATTAGGTGTCTTGGACTTGTGATTTAATGATATTTAGATGCTACTATTTAATTGTGACGCTATGCTAGCGATGCTAATCAGTGTGGGGGGGGGGGGGGTGGGGGGTGCTCCCGGACCCGGGGTAGGTGCTCGGTAGAGGTTAACTCTTTATTTAATGAACAACTGACCACAGTTACAGCCTTGCATCAACTCAACTACTTCCTGTCATGCACCAACAATTAACAAAACGTCTGACCAATCTGAATAGAGCAAAGTCGTTGCCAGAAAGATCATCAAATTATCCTTACAATTGCAGACAACTGACTCACCATACTTTAGAACTACACAACAGTGATTTAGAAAAGTATAGGTATTATAAAATTGTCATACAGTTGTGTCAAATTGGGTACTTTGAATTATAGCAGTGCGTTACCACTGGTAGAGAAGATTTACAGTAGTATGTTGACAGTTTACTATAAGTGAAGGGTACAGTATGTTGACCACTGTGGCGCCATATAAGTCTTTCGACCCATCAGTATTTTGTAATGAAGATGGGCTTTCCAAGTGAGTAACTCCTAACATAACATAGGTCACGTTTCAGTTTAGTCATGCTCTTCTTGATATCCCAAGTTACATGCAAAATATCTCCTATTTTAAATGACCACTTTCCAGTCTCAAGACTTTGTTTTTTTGAGTCATGTTAATGTTATAGCTAAACCGGCCAGCGAGTAAAAAAATGTGTGGGATTGGAGCAACAACACTATTCATACTCTGGAGGAAACTTTTCTCAGGTCTAAAAGGGCTGAGATGAGAATGTGGTCCCATCTAAGTGGATTATGATATAATTTATCTCTTGCAAAAAACACTATGTAGGGCTGCCAATGGCTACCCCACAAACAAGAGGGCAGAGACCATGCCAAAACCCTATGGCAGACATCAGCTATTTCCCAGATTCCATTCCCTCAAAGCCTTGCTCAAATGAATCCACCCCCCTCCTCATACTCCTTGTTGCCGTGGAAAAAGGCAAATCAATAATGCATGTCATGATTCAATTACAATTTTCAATGTAAATGTGATGATAAAAATGTTAAAACTAACTTGTTGGCAAAAGTCAGACTCCATTACAATCTTCCAAGCAGTGCTAAAAGTAGTGAAGAAGAAGAATATTTCGCCAAACTGAATTTTACGCGAGCAGGACTTCCAGCAGCTGGACTTCCAGCAGGCACAGGGACTGCCTTTTCACTGGTGGAGGGGTCTTTTTGGTGGCTTACCATGGTGAAAATAAACAGCTCACTCACTGGCATTAAGTGGTTGCCAATAAAATGTATCTCCGCCGCACTAAATAGACCACAGACAATAAGAGTAAGTGAAAATCAGAAAGAGAGCGAGAGGGAGAGAAAGAGAATGCAAAACGTACTCCCAATTCGGGACTCTAAAACTTAAACTTTGGATTTAAATGTCTGAGTGGAGCTCGTCGCAGGGATTTGTCATTAAAATGCAAACAGATTTGCCAGCAGTGCAGCCATTCTGTCTACGGTTGATTTTCCAACAGAGAAATGGCTTTTCAGTAAAAAATGCATATATTCATTTGATACAATATTCATAGATCTCATAGTTATGTCTATAAAAGTCAGGTTGGATTTGTGGGAGTGAGTTTGATGGGTGTGAGATTACCCCTTGTGAAATATTGCCATTTTTGATAGCTAATGGACGCCGCATGTGTTTGTGCGTAGAGGCATGAGTGGTCCCAAATTGTAGTCAGTCAGGAGGAGTGACCAGTCATCCAAAAGGGAGTTCTGTACCCGTCCCTTTGAAATTAGTAACATAGGATGTAGCGGTGACCAAGTGGACAGTACTTCCTGTCTGTGTGTCAACCTGTTTTATGGGCCACTCTGGCATCTAGGTCTGCTGGACGATGGATACTGACATTGTAACCTACGAAACCATGTGCAGCTATTTGTCAACACAGTTAACCTGTTGGGGATGGGGGCGCTGTTTAGACTATTTATGCTAATGTGGCTAATTTTTTAAACGGCTTCCCACAAAATCCTTGATCGTACAATATGCATATTATTATTATTATTGGATAGAAAACAGTCTATAGTTTCTATAGGAGTTGAAATTTTGTCTCTAAGTGGAACAGAGCCCATTCTACAGCAATTTCCCTGACATGGAGTCAGATTTGAGAAACGTTGGCCACTTTTCTGAAGTCATTTAAAAGGGCTCTGTCGTTGCTATGACTATACGGACACTTCTTACGTCTTCCCCTGGATGCCTTTACGTGATGACGATTCCAACGGGCTCGATTGCTCGTTCACAGGCCCTACAAATGAAAAAAACCTTTAGCTAGCAAGTCTTTTCTTGCTGCGTAACGCGCGTGGAAGACACCGACCCTCTCCTGTTCCAAGCTTTAGTTTAGCCTGTTATATTTCTCCGGTCATCTTTTCACTCGTTATAGGAGTTACAAACATCACAAAGTAGTTAATTTAAAGCGTTTTATAGCAATTTATATCCGTTTAGTGCGATTTTGGGACATTTATTTTTGCAACGATGTGAAAAGTTGGAAACGCTTTTCAGTTCATCCCGAACGTAGTTGACATTTCCACATGGCAAGAGGACAGCTTTCCACCAAAAGACGATTTCTCCCAAGAAAGGATCCTTTGCCCAAGATACTGATGGAAGAACAGCTCAAGGTAGGACATTTTTATTATGATAAATCGTGTTTCTGTCGAAACATTTTAGTGGCTTAGGACGCCATGTTTTTTGACGTAGCTTCGCTTGGCGCAAACTGTATTGAAAAGTAAGGATAAATTAAAAAATGTAATAACGCAATTGTATTAAGAATTAAATTGTCTATCAATCCCTGTCCACCCTATATTTTTTAGTCACGTTTATGAGTATTTATGTATAAGAGTAGATCACTGTCTAAGTGGCGCAAGGACGTTTTCTTTACCAGCTTGTCTACATTTCACATTGTCTAACCATGATTTTGGTGGCTAAATATAAACATTTTCGATCAAACTGTATATGCATGTTGTAATGTGATGTTACAGGAGTGTCATCGGAAGAATTCTGAGAAGGTTAGTGAAAAAATTAATATCTTTTGGCGATGTTGACTTTTATCGCTCACTTTGGCTAGAATCAATGCTGGGCTGCTAATTGCTATGTGCTAAGCTAATATAACGATTTATTGTGTTTTCGCTGTAAGACACTTAGAAAATCTGAAATATTGTCTGTATTCACAGGATCTGTGTCTTTCGATTCGTGTATGCTGTGTATTTTTACGAAATGTTTGATGATTAGTAGTTAGGTAAACACGTTGCTCATTGTAATTATTCTAGTCCATTTGTGATGGTGGGTGCAATTGTAAACTATGCCATATACCTGAAATATGCACTTTTTTCTAACAAAACCTATCCCATACCATAAATATGTTATCAGACTGTCATCTAATGAGTTTTTTTGTTGGTTAGGGGCTATAAATATCTTAGTTTAGCCGAATTGGTGATGGCTACTGGTGTTGGTGGACAAATAAAAGATGGTGGATTATGCTAATGTGTTTTTAGGTAATAGATGTACATCTTTACATATTGTGTCTTCCCTGTAAAACATTTTAAAAATCGGAAATGTTGACTGGATTCACAAGATCTGTGTCTTTCATTAGCTGTATTGGACTTTAATGTGTGAAAGTTAAATATTTTAAAAAAATATTTTTTTTGAATTTCGCGGCACTGGTTTTTCAGTGGGGGGGGGGGGGGTGTGCCGCTAGCGCCACGCTGATCCTAGACAGGTTAATAACCTCGGAACAGACATCCAAATTCCAGCCAACCAACCAATAGAATCAAAGATATCTCCCCCATGTCTCCCTGACATCCTCAGAAGTGTTTTTTTTTCATGTGTAATGTTAATTAAAATGACAAATTGGTCTCTACAATTCAAAAGGGATTATTGTATCGTCTACCCTTTTGTGTTCAATTCATTCTATTTTTCTGGATGAGTACATCTCGTTAGGAGGATGAATGTGAATGCAGCGAGGTAATTTGATTAATTTGATTACCTCAATCATGGTAATTTTATAATTTTTCAGTGCATTGAATGTTTGTCTCCATTTAATGTATAAGAGCCAGTATGATGTTATACAGGCATGGTTAGACCTGATGCTTATACTAAGCCTTCTGTCATTGTTGGATGCCAGGGCTCTAAAGTGCGATTATTTTGGTCGCATATGCTCCAAGGTATTTTTCTGTGCGACCTGACATTTTATTTTGGGAGCACCAGTGCGACCGGGGAAAAAAATCAGAAAGATAATAATTGTTGTAATGATAGGCTTCACTGTGCAGTTGTTTCCGAGTACCCAAGAGAAAAAAAACGAGCACAGATTTTTACATGTAAAGAATATTAAAGAATGCATCAGTGATATGTATTTCTTGCAACTTTCTGCAGATAACAGAATGGGAATGACTGTGTCTACCACTTTGTGTAGTTAGCTATTAGTTAGCTATTACGTAACAATCATTCCTAAACGGTTTCCCATAAAACTTTCCCAATTAAATGTAAAACTGCAAAGTAGGCTTACCTGGCAGAATGATATGATGATTTGTATCAATCGTGTGGTCTTTTGTTTTACAAACTATGCCTTTGTGCATGCAGTACAGAAACACAGCCAGCCAAACATCAGTCTCTTGAGGTCTGCAATCGAAATTAAAGTGCAACTCTACCCTCTTCCCCATACCTCTCACATTGTTTCCTGGTGTAGTTTAAGCATTGTTTTGAACTGAGAACATCCAATTGTGTTTTAAAAAGTTTGATTTTGACAGTGAAAACTTTTTAACGTAATTTTGTTTTGGGGGGAATCCGAAACCTGGTTTTTGGCGTTATTATGACTAATACATGTATTGGCTCGTAAGAATTCTAAGTGGCTGGTAGATTTTTTCATCTACCTGCCACAGTGGCTGGCCCTGTTCATAAACCATGTCGGGGGTCGTTTTAAAACATGTTGTCACGTTCTGACCTTAGTTCTTTTATATTTCCTTTGTTTTAGTATGGTCAGGGCGTGAGTTGGGTGGGTTATCTATGTTTTGTGTTTCTATGTTGGGTTTTTTGTTTGGCCTGATATGGTTCTCAATCAGAGGCAGGTGTTAGTCATTGTCTCTGATTGGGAACCATATTTAGGTAGCCTGTTTTCTGTTGTGTTTTGTGGGTGGTTGTCTTCCGTGTGTGTGTTCCACACGGAACTGTATCGGTTTTCAGTAGTTCACTTTATTGTTTTGTATCTCAGTGTTCAGTTTGTTCTATTAAAGATTCATCATGAACACTTACTACCCTGCGCTTTGGTCCTCCTCTCTTTCTCCCAACGAAGATCGTTACAGAACCACCCACCACAACCGGACCAAACAGCGTGGTAACGGGCAGCGGCAGCGATATCTGGGGAAATGGTTTTGGGAGGAGATTCTGAATGGCAAGGGACCCTGGGCACAGGCTGGTGAATATCGCCGCTCAAAAGCTGAACTGGAGGCAGCGAAAGCGGAGAGGCGGCGGTATGAGGAGGCTGCACGTAAGCGCGGCTGGAAGCCAGAGAGGCAGCCCCAAAAATGTCTTGGGGGGGTGGGGCACACAGGGAGTGTGGCTAAACCAGGTAGGAGACCAGAGCCAACTCCCCGTGCTTACCGTGGAGAGCGAGCGTACGGGCAGACACCGTGTTATGCGGAAGAGCGCACGGTGTCTCCAGTACGTGTGCATAGCCCGGTGCGGTACATAGCAGCGCCTCGTATCGGCCGGGCTAGAGTGGGCATCGAGCCAGGTGCATCTGGTCTCCAGTGCGTCTCCTCGGGCCGGGGTACATGGCAGCAGCCCTACGCATGGTGTCTTCTGTATGTGTGCATAGCCCAGTGCTGCCTATTCCACCTCGCCACACTGGCATGGCTACAGTGAGCATTCAGCCAGGTAGGGTTGGGCAGGGTCGGTGCTCGAGACCTGTAGTGCGCCTCCACGGTCCGGTCTATCCGGTGCCTTCTCCAAGCACCAGCCATCCTGTGGCAGCCCCACGTACCAGCTCTCCTGTGGCAGCCCCTCGCACCAGCCCTCCGGTGCCGGCACCACGTACCAGGCCTCCAGTTCCAGCACCCCGCACTTGCCCTGACGTGCGTGTTCCCAGCCCGGTACCAGCAGTTCCGGCACCACACACCAGGCCTACTGTGCGCCTCAGCAGGCCTGAGTCTCCCGTCTGTCCAGCGCCGCCAGAGTCTCCCTCCTGTCCAGCGCCGCCAGAGTCTCCCGTCTGTCCAGCCCTGCCAGTCTCCCTCCTGTCCAGCGCCGCCAGAGTCTCCCGTCTGTCCAGTGCCGCCTGAGCCGCCCGTCTGTCCTGAGCCGCCCGTCTGTCCTGAGCCGCCAGAGCCGCCCGCCAGTCAGGAGCCGCCAGAGCCGCCCGCCAGTCAGGAGCCGCCAGAGCCGCCCGCCAGTCAGGAGCCGCCAGAGCCGCCCGCCAGTCAGGAGCCGCCAGAGCCGCCCGCCGGTCAGGAGCCGCCCGTCGGTCAGGAGCCGCCCGTCGGTCAGGAGCCGCCCGTCGGTCCGGAGCCGCCCGTCGGTCCGGAGCCGCCCGTCGGTCCGGAGCCGCCCGTCGGTCCAGAGGCGCCCCTCGGTCCAGAGGCGCTCCTCAGTCCAGTGGGGCCCTTTAGTAGGGTTACCAGTCCTAGGTTGGCGTCGAGGGTCGCCGCTCAAAGGACGCTACTAAAGCGGAGTAAGACTATGGTGGAGTGGGGTCCACGTCCAGCGCCAGAGCCGCCACCGTGGACAGATGCCCACCCAGACCCTCCCCTATAGGTTGCGGTTTTGCACCTTGAGGGGAGAGGGGTACTGTCACGTTCTGACCTTAGTTCTTTTGTATTTTCCTTGTTTTAGTATGGTCAGGGCGTGAGTTGGGTGGGTTATCTATGTTTTGTGTTTCTATGTTGGGTTTTAGTCATTGTCTCTGATTGGGAACCATATTTTGGTAGCCTGTTTTCTGTTGTGTTTTGTGGGTGGTTGTCTTCCGTGTCTGTGTGTTCCACACGGAACTGTTTCGGTTTTCAGTAGTTCACTTTATTGTTTTGTATCTCAGTGTTCAGTTTGTTCTATTAAAGATTCATCATGAACACTTACGACGCTGCGCTTTGGTCCTCCTCTCTTTCTCCCAACGAAGATCGTTACACATGTTCCAAGGTCAAATAACTGCCCCCAATGCAAATCCCTGTACATGGAATACATATTGGCTTAGAGCAATAACTATTCTGGGTGCAGCAGTATCAGTAGGGTCTGTAGGGTCTGTAGAATATATATTGTGTCATTTCATGGGGCTCTGAATAATACGGAGTGTTACTGGCTTTTAGTCCACCCTTCCATCGGTGGCCGAATCACATCACATGTGCACTTACTGAACAATAGAAAACCCGCTGACCAAACAACAGTGCAGGGCTTGCTCACTGAATTAAAGGGCAACTACACAAAAAAAAATAAAGTTTCTTCAATTTTTCCAGGACCTCATCCCCTGATGGTCATTCCAGGAAGTCATCCCCTGATGTGGTTAAAGCATTGTTGTGAACACACGGAAAACATGTTTTTATATATATTAAAAACAGTGTGAAAAAACTAAACCAAGAATACAGAATTTGGGAAAAAACAGTCAGCAAAAAATGTAAACGGATTTTAAAAGCACCAACAGTTTTTTGCTTTGCATTTCTGCGCTTTGGAGTGTGTGTCTTCCTGCAACACACCATATTGGGTGAAGTTGAGGTCAGTTTCAATATTGACTAAGAGGAAAAGAGGTTAGTCAGTCCGAGAAATGTTTTAATGTAATATGATATATCAAATTTAGCAAATCTTTTTATTCAAAGTGACTTACAGTCATGCGTGAATACATAATTAAGTATGGATGGTTCTGGGAACAGGGTTGTGAAGCCTCAATTTATGCTTTGTGAGGTCTCAATATAATACGATTTATAAGGCCTTTATTATGCAACCGTTTAAAAAGCACAGGTCTATGAAATATTTCCCATTTGACATTAGTGGTTATGTCCCACAGTTATGCCACATTTTATGAACCCTTTATAAAGCATGACATATGGATACAGATGATTTGTAACACATTTATGTTGTGTTTATGAAGGATTTATGAAGGCTTTATGAAACCTTTATAAGCTGCAGGTCATTTAAAGCGGGACCAATATTCACTACATATGACTATAGTGCAAGATAACGTATATACATTGGATTACCATGCTACAGCAATGAAACTCAGACCCATTTTCTCGCCAGGGGGATGTTGGAGAAACGCACCGCTGCGGCGTTCCACCAGTGGTATGTCCAAAAATCATCTGACATAAATCGTGTAGCCTATAGCTTGTGGTAGAAAGAGTATGTGGCTTTTTCTGTAGCCTACAAAGACAAACACGTTTTACATCATGCCCGTTTCTAAGCTCATATAGCCTAACTTAAATTTTGCCCAATTCAAAAAAATGCTTTGATGTGAATGTGACATGTTAAAAAACACCATATCCAAAAAACAGGATAGGTCAAAGTAAAATGGACAATATGGAATGGAAAATCAAGCTATTCACAACAGCTGTCCAGAAGTTTCACCCGGTGGGCAAATATTGTCATGATAATCAATGGTTTTAAGTTTGTATTTGTTTTGTGTAAACACATGTATTGTCATTGCAAATAGGCTCAGGCTGATATAGCTTAAATAGGCAACATGATTAGTCACAGGAATCAGGACTAATAAATCCAATGCAACTGCCTATTTTACAAACGGTAGGCACACCACATGGATGTGCATTCATAGAATTCCATTGTGCGGTGACTCTGTAGGGCTACAATATTCTCGTTTTGCGGGGGTATAGGAGGAGGGTGTCATTTTTTTTGTCTCGCCTAGAGTGGCAGAACGCCCAGGACCAGGCAAGATTAGTCCTATCCACCTGCAAGATGAAATGGACTTGAACCCTTTGACCTCTCATCGACCGCATCACATGGTGGGCTAAGCCGTGACCCTGATTGACCCAATAGCCCAATGGGGCAGAGGTTCTGACAGAGAGGTCAGTAGCAGCCAAGTTGACACACCCTTGACACTTCAACCCGTTGGGTGTAGCAAAGCAAGGCTAATCAGTACTGATTTGGATTCAGTAGGACTTTGGTCAAAAGTCTATTGGTGTACTATTAGACTATTGGTGCTTGAATTGAACCTTTTCCAGCATCAAAATGCAAAGGCTAATGACTGTGCACATCAATGGAACATGAGTTGTTAATAAAATGTATGTACTTTAGTTTGGGAGATATATGATTATTGTTGAATGCTGGATGGTTATTGCACTTAGACAACAAACGTATGCAGGTATGGGCTACACAGACACACACACAGACACACAATAGCATCCACACACAAGTGCACACACACACACTTGGAACAACATGCAAAGGCTGCCAATGTAAAAGCCTGCCAAGGGAATGTTTCAGACATCATTAATATTTTTTTCTGATCTATTTTCATTTTTGATCATATGCAATTTTCCTTTAAATATAGCTATGTTAGTGTGCCAACCATTTACACTGATTGCTTGATGCTGAAACATTTGTGTTTTGTTTTCACCTTTTATTTCTGCACTTTTCTGCACTATGAACTTTTGGGCACCATGATGTTCAAATAAACATCTTTATTTTTGCATTTAAACCTCAGTTTTGGATTTATTGTTCATTTTCGACAGTGTTGGTCTCAGTCTCTTCAAGGAATTCATGTAAAAATGTAATGAATAAAATGTTTATGAAAATTGTGAAACACTAGCTAGTCTTTTCCTCGTTGAACTGGGATGTGTGTCTGTGTTTGAAGGTGTGTGTGTTTATGTGTGTATGGTGAGTATGTGCGTGTGTATGGTGAGTATGTGCGCGTGCATGCAGGCTGTCCTCAGTCAGATGAAATGCCATCATGCACTGTCTCACACACAAACACTCAAACACACTCCTTCATTCATAAAAATATGTCTCAAAGTTATACATACACACACAAGTTTGTGCACAATGACGCTCACGCTGACACACACACACACACACACACACACACACACACACACACACACACACACACACACACACACACACACACACACACACACACACACACACACACACACACACACTCGCATACCAGTAGCGGTGCTTGTGTAAAACTACTGGGGAAGCCAAGCCAGAAAAAAAGCCATTTTACAACCTATGTGTTGTGATAATTCCTTTGTTTGCTCAATAACCTGTTAGTTCATATGCATTTCCAAGACAATAAGAAGACAGTGGAAGTATAAATTCAACCACATTTTTGTTTAACCTGTCTAGGATCAGCGTGCCGCTAGCGGCACACCCCCCCCCCCCCCCCCCCACTGAAAAACCAGTGCCGCGAAATTCAAAAAAAATATATTTTTTTAAATATTTAACTTTCACACATTAAAGTCCAATACAGCTAATGAAAGACACAGATCTTGTGAATCCAGTCAACATGTCCGATTTTTAAAATGTTTTACAGGGAAGACACAATATGTAAAGATGTACATCTATTACCTAAAAACACATTAGCATAATCCACCATCTTTTATTTGTCCACCAACACCAGTAGCCATCACCAATTCGGCTAAACTAAGATATTTATAGCCCCTAACCAACAAAAAAACTCATCAGATGACAGTCTGATAACATATTTATGGTATGGGATAGGTTTTGTTAGAAAAAAGTGCATATTTCAGGTAGATGGCATAGGTTACAATTGCACCCACCGTCACAAATGGAATAGAAAAACTACTTAGAGCAACGTGTTTACCTACTTACTAATCATCAAACATTTCGTAAAAATACACAGCATACACGAATCGAAAGACACAGATCCTGTGAATACAGACAATATTTCAGATTTTCTAAGTGTCTTACAGCGAAAACACAATAAATCGTTATATTAGCATAGCACATAGCACATAGCAGCCCAGCATTGATTCTAGCCAAAGTGGGCGATAACGTCAACATCGCCAAAAATATATTAATTTTTTCACTAACCTTCTCAGAATTCTTCAGATGACACTCCTGTAACATCATATTACACAATCCATATAGAGTTTTATCGAAAATGTTTATATTTAGCCACCAAAATCATGGTTAGACAATGTGAAATGTAGCTCAGCTGGTCAGAAAATGTCCTTGCGCCACTTAGACAGTGATCTACTCTTATACATAAATACTCATAAACGTGACTAAAAAATATAGGGTGGACAGGGATTGATAGACAATTTAATTCTTAATACAATTGCGGAATTACATTTTTTAATTTATCCTTACTTTTCAATACAGTTTGCGCCAAGCGAAGCTACGTCAAAAAACATGGCGTCCTAAGCCACTAAAATGTTTCGACAGAAACACGATTTATCATAATAAAAATGTCCTACTTTGAGCTGTTCTTCCATCAGTATCTTGGGCAAAGGATCCTTTCTTGGGAGTAATCGTCTTTTGGTGGAAAGCTGTCCTCTTGCCATGTGGAAATGCCAACTGCGTTCGGGATGAACTGAAAGCGTGCCCAGCTATTCACAGCGTTAAAGAAATAAATGTCCCAAAATCGCACTAAACGGATATAAATTGCTATAAAACGCTTTAAATTAACTACCTTATGATGTTTTTAACTCCCATAACGAGTAGAAACATGACCCGAGTAATATTACCCCCTTTACTAATGCTTGGAACAGGTGCGGGCCGGTGTCCTCTAGGCGCATGACGCAGCTCCAAAAGAATGACTAGCCTCAGGGTTTTTTCATTTGTAGTGCCTGTGAACGCGCAATCGACCCCATTGAAATTGTCATCACGTAAAGGCATCCAGGGGAAGACGTAAGCAGTGTCTGTATAGTCATAGCAATAACAGTGCCCTTTTAACTGACTTCAGAACAGTGGCCAACATTTCTGAAATCTGACTCCATGTCAGGGAAATTGCTGTAGAATGGGCTCTGTTCCACTTAGAGACAAAATTTCAACTCCTATAGAAACTATAGACTGTTTTCTATCCAATAATAATAATAATATGCATATTGTACGATCAAGGATTTTGTGGGAAGCCGTTTCAAAAATTACCCAATTAGCATAAATAGTCTCAACAGCGCCCCCATCCTCAACAGGTTAACTTCTTGTTAATAGGGGGCGCTGTTTTCACTTTGGGAAAAAAATCATGCCCAAATTAAATGGCCTCGTACTCTGTTCTAGATCATACAATATGCATATTATTATTACTATTGGATAGAAAACACTCTGAAGTTTCTAAAACTGAATTATATCTGTGAGTAAAACAGAACTTATTTGGCAGCAAACTTCCAAACAGGAAGTGAAAATTCTGAAAATGGGGCTCTGTGTCAGGGCCTGCCTATTCAACTGACTTATATTTATGGATCTGTATGCACTTCATACGCCTTCCACTAGATGTCAACAGGCAGTAGAAGGTTGAATGGGGTGTCTAGCTTGATGTGAGGCCGAATGAGAGCTTTAGGAGTGACAGGTCCGCTCTTTTGTCAGTAGTCAGCTGCGCACAAGGGAACCTAACCTTGTCTTCTGAAATGCGTTCGGTTTACACAACAAAATGCTCCGGCTCTGATTTTGTTGGATACATATGAGAAAAACATCATAAAGTAGGATTTTTCAACCGAGTTTGACCAGTTTATTCAACGTTTATTGGGACTTTTGGAATTTTTCATTCCATGCGCAGACATTTCTTGGACACGTGAGCTCCACATGGCTAGCCAAAGTTGCTAATTCGACAGAAGAAATTGACATTTTAAAACCAAACAACCATTTATTCTGGAACTAGGACTCCTTGCACAACATTCTGATGGAAGATCAACAAAGGTAAGAGAATATTTATGATGTTATTTCGAATTTTTGTGTTTTATGTTTGCTCCAACAATGCGGAGAATTGTAGGGCGCTGTCTCACAATACTGCATGCTGTATGTTGTACTAAAGTTATTTTAAAAAATGTAACACAGCGGTTGCATTAAGAACCAGTGTATCTTTCATTTGCTGTACTGTCAGGACCCGGTGCGAGAAACAGTCACTAATAATCGTCAGAACCCAGAAGATGAGGCAGACACAGCAGTACTAGAGATGGTGGTTTAATTAAAGAACAAAATCTTCAGGCAAAGAATCTAAATCCACAATTTCCAAAAATAAAGCCAAGACGCACAAAATGGATATCCTCCAAAATACAAAGCAACTCCACAAAGTGGTAAAAACAGCAGGGAAAAACAAACCTCAAAACACTACTCAAAAAAAACACAAGAACTAAACCAGAGAACCTCTGGAAAATCCAATAGGAGAATCATATGTTCAGAACAAGGCTTGGGCTGGGGCTGGGTGCTAACATACAAACACTGAGCAAGGAACTGAGGAACACACAGGGTTTAAATACTAACAAGGGAACGACACACAGGTGCAAACAATAATTAGAGCAAGGAAAAACAAAAGGTACAAAAAAGGTGCAATGGGGACATCTAGTGACCAAAACCTGACACTGTACAACATGTATTTTTTAGTAAAGTTTTTGATGAGTTCTTTGGTTAGATTAGGTGACTGTCCAAAATATCTCCGGGGAATTTTGTGCATTATGGCTACGTATTCACAATGTAAAACCAGGATTTGTAGCTCTAAATATGCACATTTTCGAACAAAACATAAATGTATTGTATAACATGATGTTATAAGACTGTCATCTGATGAAGTTGTCCCAAGGTTAGTGATTCATTTTATCTCTATTTGTCGGTTTTGTGAAAGCTATCTTTACTGTGAATAAATGGCGTTGTGTATTTGGCTATTGTGGTGAGCTAATATAAATATATATTGTGTTTTCGCTGTAAAACACTTAAATCGGAAATATTGGCTGGATTCACAAGATGTTTATCTTTCATTTGCTGTATTGGACTTGTGATTTCATGAAATTATATTATATGATATCCCTGTCGAGTTAGGCTAGGCTATGCTAGTCAGCTTTTTTGATGAGGAGGATCCCGAATCCGGGAGGGAGACTCGTTAGAGGTTAATCAGAAAACCAGAGAGCATATTGCATGGGACAAACAGTTACATGATCTACATACAGCATGGTCAAGCAAGTTAAAAATACAGGGGGTGCTGTTTTCGCATTAGCATAATTTCCTCTACAGATTAAACTGCCTCTTATTCAATTATTGCTGTTACTATATGCATATAATTAATACCATTGGATAGAAAACAAGCTATGGTTTCTAAAACCGTTTCAATTTTGTCTCTGAGTGAAACATAAGTCATTTGACAGCACTTTCCCTGAGCAAGAAGAAGATTGCAAGATGTGTATGCTCGCTTCAACGCTCTGCCTATATATGGTCACGCCACCTATGACCCGAAACACACTTCATTCGTCTTCCTCTGGGTGTCAGGAAGACGTCAGAGGAGAATTTTTTTGTTTATCTTGTACTGACGTGAAATAAGACCTATTTCTTTAGCGTGACCGACAACTTCCGGTTCTCTGAAACGCGCGTTTTAGAGGTGCAATTGTCTTTTGTTATGCTGCCGTTACGGATGAAAACTATCTCCGTCTCGAAGTTTGTTTGATACATGTGACCATATCATCTTAATGTATGTTTTTTCAATATAGTTTAATCAGATTATTTGAATTTTTTCGGGAGTTTTGCCGTGTTCCGTTCTGTGAGTTTTTTAACTTTGGACAGAACCGTGCTAGTCGACCAGTACCTATGCTAAATGAAGAGGGAAAGTTGCCATTGTGAATGGATTGAACGACTCATCAGGACTAAGGACACCTTTATCAACATTCTGATGAAAGATCAGCAATAGTAAGACCCAATTTACGATGTTATTTCATTACATTACATTTAAGTCATTTAGCAGACGCACTTATCCAGAGCGACTTACAATTTCATATATCTGTCGTGCATGTGAACTGGTCGGGCGCGCCCAGCTGGTTCTGGCTGGCGTGGCTATGCTAACTTAGCGCTACATTTTGTTTTCGCTATAAAACATTTAATAAATCTGAAATATTGTTTGGATTCACCAGATGTTGGGTTTTCAATATCTGTACGCTGTGTATTTTTTCTGAAATGTTTTAAGACAAGTAATTAGTTATATGACGTTGGTCTCTGTAATTGTTCTGGCTGCATCAGCACTATATCAAATTGCAGCTGCAATGTAGAACTGTGATTTATACCTGAAAAATGCACATAAAAAAAAAAAAACTATGCTATACCATAAATATGTTATCAGACTGTCATCTTATGAATTTGTTTGTTGGTTAGTGGCTGTATATATTTTCATTTAGTCGAATTAGTGATAGCTACTGACGCAGGAAAAAACTGTTGGAGTAAAAAAATGGTGTCTTTTGCTAACGTGTTTAGCTAATAAATTTACATATTGTGTCTTCCCTGTAAAACATTTAAAAAATCTGAAATGGTGGCTTTATTCACAAGATCTGTGTCTTTCATTGGGTGTCTTGGACTTGTGATTTAATGATATTTAGATGCTACTATTTAATTGTGACGCTATGCTAACGATGCTAATCAGTGTGGGGGGGGGGTGGGGGGTGCTCCCGAATCCGGGTTAGGTACTCGGTAGAGGTTAAACGTTTCCAACATTTTCGGACTACTAAACAACTATTGATTTAGAACCACAGAGACTTACCGCAAGTCACAAAGAAAACAGGATCTGCCTCCATTATTCCAGCACCATTTCTAAAAAATACCAAAAAACGAATTAGTCCAATCAACGTAAGCTAAAGATGATTTCCATGATTCTGATTTCTCTCTCTCTCTCTCTCTCTGTATGTGTACAAGTAGACAAAACATGTTGACTCACCCTACTTGTAGAGAAAAGCCAATGCCATCCTCTTCTCTTTCATGTTGACTAAAAGGTCTAGCCTAGGTTGTCCTAGGTTACCTTGCTCGCTAGCCTAACTTCCTTTCATTCTAACATTAGCCTACTACATCTAGCTGCATATTGAACTTCCATCCTCTCAGGCCAGGGGCAAAATGTATGACTTTATGGTGGGATCAGAATCATTGCTATAATCTTTGGCCAGTACAGAGAATTAATTAAAACCAAATCCCTAACTCCATCCACGGCTAATGTAGGAAATTGACCATTTTAGCTAGCCACCAGAGGACAACAACACAACGAGATGCAACAATTGAAGTTTTGCTTACGTTTTGATATTGATGTGATGCGATTTGTGTGAAGCCAAATCCAAACTGGCTTCCCATGACACATTTTTTTTTGTGGCACCAGGACCTTTCACAGTTGAGCTCACTTGGTTTAGCTCAACACTGATTGGCTGTTATTTTATACTTTTTTATCAAAGGAGGCCAAATGCTCACTGGCTTGCCTTGCATTCAATGTTATGGCCTGCAACAATGTCATACTTTTTTTGATCAGACAGCATCAGATAGATGGGCTACACATACTTAGATAGAGGGGTGCTGTTTTGCTCGCTCGGATGCTTTCTCTGGTGAAATACATTCAGCCTCTTGCTAAATAAAGGAAAATCATGAAACACAGAGAGATGCCTTCACGTCCATAAACACATGCCACTGTCACATATACACAAACACCCATAATCTGCCGAATGAATCCTATACCAAACAGTTTCACTTTGTGTAAATTGTTACATATTGCTGCTGTTATAAGATATGGCACCAAATGATTTCACAAGACAATCCCAATTTATTTACCATAGACCCAAATCTCAATAGTACTCGCTACTGTATATCCTCAATAGGGAGCAGTCTTCTGAGAATGTTTTTGTTTTTTTCTTATTAGTTGAAGTTGGCAGAGCTCAACTGCAGCCCGCGTTCAAACAAAGAGTCTATAGAGCGCCGCTGGTTTCATTCAACAGAATAAATACACTGTGATATTAGGGGTCAGTGCCACCAGCATGCTTCAAGGACTATTTTCACAACATTTCTCAGCACTAGTGTTCTAAGCCCTACAATTAGCTCTGGCATCTGTATCGCGGGACCATGACTGTGAAGCCAACGACAACTACTGTATGGAGAAAAAAAAGGGGGAAAAAAGATCTTGGCATAAACTCATGTAAAAACCAAGTTTGGATTCAATCCGTTGTCATTTTACAAAGTTCTCACCAACGGCGCCACCGAGGATTCCCCAAAGGTCTTGGTGGCTCCGTTCTTTTGACTCTGTCATCACATGGGTGGGTGTGCCTGGTGTGTGCAAGCAGCAACAAACGACGTGGTTGTTTATTAAATTCACATTTTAGTCATTTAGCAGATGTTCTTATCCAGAGCGACTTACAGAAGCAATTAGGCTTAAGTGCCTTGCTCAAGAGCACAGACAGATTTTTCAACTAGTCGGCTTGGGGATTTGAACCACCGATCTTTCGCTTACTGGCCCAATGCTCTTAACCGGTAGTTGTATATGCCATCGCTATCTTAATTATAGCTAGTTCGAGGTCATACACCAGAAAGGAATATTTTTAAACTAAAGGATTTCATGCAGCCATGCCTGTCAATACAATTCACACAATATGATTCGCTCTAGCCTTGTTCTTTGCCATGTTCTTTTCCCTGGGCGAGGTTGATCTGGTCCTGTTCAATTCTCCTGGTCTGACACACAGCCCTTCTCTTTCTCTCTAACTCTGCAGCAGCCTGCTCCACTCTGTTACAGACTCTGAGATCTGAAATTCAAACAACATCTCCCCGAGGAGCCCTGGTGATTCCACAACAGAGCAGAGCTGTGCGGACACCCTGCCGAGACCCTGCGAGCTTTTGCAGGGAAGGGGAAAAAACGTATTTCAGAGGAACAGCAGTAAGAAAAAAAGATCCAACATCTTCCTCGCAGCTGTGTAGCAGAAAGGCACGAACAGACAGACAACTCTCAGATACGACAACGTGTCTGTTTCTTCTGCTCTCTGTCTCCCTGCGTGTGAAAGCTGAACATGAGAGCTGTCTACGCACAGAGAATGCATATGAGATCCATCAAAAGCATAGGTTGCATAGGGCCTAGTACACAGATACACACACTCAGCACAGACACAAACGCACACAAGTGGAGGCTAGCACTATAGGCCTCAACATGCAGGACATTGAACATAGGAAAGTGGAGAAGGAGATGATCAGAGCTCAGAGCAAATGAGACAGGAGAAGGGTGTCAGCAAAGTGGAAATAACACCTCATCTTTCCCTCATAGCAGGCTCCGTCATTTACTCTGGCAGCAGCTCAACCAGGGTGACTTCTGTCTAGGGCAGCCGAGACCACGTTGTCAAGTGCATGAAATGGGGGAAGAGGTCGTGAGAGGATGGGAGAGAGATGGAGATGAAGACTATGATAGGGATTCATTATATGTCACGTTAAAGTGGACTGTTCCGCCGACAATAGGACTTTTAAAGACATTTTCCCCAACGTTCGCAAGAGATCACATTCATGGTAAACAATGTGCATGTCATCTCAATTGTACATTAAGTATGTTATAGTGGGCTGCACTGTAACACACCTTGCATTCAATCTTGGCCTGTATGTGCACACTTGAACGTCTACGCTTCTGTGTCTATGCATGTATATGAGAGAGAGAGAAAGAGTGAGAGAGACGGGGGAGAAAGAGAAAGGGTAGGGAGGCAGTTAATCTGCTTCTGTTCTGTGGGTGTCACAGTGTGCTCTTTTTAAAGGATGGGTCCCAATCTTTCAAAGGCCCTGGGATACAGGTTGACAGGGGTGGTCTGCCAGTCACTGGGACGACAATCCAACTAGGGATGGGAGGTTTTGTATTCAGACACCTTTAATTTTACCACATTTTGTTATGTTACAGCCTTATTCTAAAATGTAAAATGTTCTCTCATCTCCACAGAGGAACTCTGGAGCTCTATCAGAGTGATCATCAGGTTCTTGATCACCTCCCTGACCAAGGCCCTTCTCCCCCGATTGCTCAGTTTGGCTTCGCGGCCAGCTCTAGGAAGAGTCTTGGTGCTTCCAAACATCTTCCATTTAAGAATTATGGATGCCACTGTGTTCTTGGGGACCTTCAAAGTTGCAGGCCTTTTTTGGTAGCCTTCCAGCAAATCTGTGCCTTGACATAATCCTGACTCGGAGCTCTACGGACAATTCCTTCAACCTCATGGCTTGGTTTTTGCTCTGACATGCACTGCCAACTGTGGGACCTTATTTAGACAAGTGTGTGCCTTTCTATATCATGTCCAATCAAGTTGTAGAAACATCTCAAGGATGATCAATGGAAACAGGATGCACCTGAGCTCAATTTGAAGTATCATAGCAAAGGCTCTAAATTGTTATGTAAATAAGTTATGTATGTCAATTTAATTTTAATCAATTTGCAAACATTTCTTAAAACCTACTTTCACTTTGTCATTATGGGGTATCGTGTGTAGATTTCTGAGGAATTGGTTTTATTTCATCCATTTAAGAATAAGGCTGTAACGTAAAAAAAAATGGAAAAGGTCAAGGGGTCTGAATACTTTCCGAAGGCACTGTATTATGATGAATACAATTGAAACTTGTTTCTCATTGCGTAAATGGTGAAATAAGTATAGCCCGATATAATTGTAATGGCTTGGCAGATAATATTTTCTTATTATCAGTATTTACTTGGCTAAAAGAGAAGGAATATAATATCTATTGTTAACAGGAAACTTTTAGATGAAGTTGTGTGGAAAAAGGACTGGGGGGTGGGGCGAAATATACTTCTCCCATGGGCAAAGCAACTCAAAAGGGGTGATGTTATTTATGAACAATCATTTTGATCCGAATGTACAAATTGTTCAAACAGTTCCGGAAGGTAGATGGATTTTTCTAAACATGTTAGTGGACCATAAACTATCAGGTGGGAAGATAAGACCCAGATGCAGACAACGTCGAAATAACAATGGTTTAATAATCCAACAGGGGCAGGCAATAGACAGGTCAAGGCAGGCAGGGGTCAGTAATCCAGAGGTGGGGCAGCGGTACCGGACAGCAGGCAGGCTCAGGGTCAGGGTAGGCAGAGGTCAATAATCCAGAGGTGGGGCAAAGGTACAGGTCGGCAGGCAGGCAGGCTCAGGGGCAGGCAGGCGGGCTCAGAGTCAAGACAGGCAAGGGTCAAAACCAGGAGGGTGAGAAAACGAGAGACTAGGAAAAGCAGGAGCTGAGATGCAAAATCACTGGATGACTTGACAAACAAGATGAACTGGCAAACAGACCAACAGAGTGTATAGACACAGGTATAAATACACAGGGAATAGTGTGAAAATGGGTAACACCTGAAGGGGGGGTGGAGATAATCACAAAGACCGGTGAAACAGATCGGGTGTGACATAAACAGATTTGGCTCATTCATCTATACGGTCCAAATATTGATGATTCATGCTTCTTTGAAAATATAAACTCAACAAAAAAAGAAATGTCCCTTTTTCAGGACCCTGTCTTTCAAAGATAATTCGTAAAGGTTAAACTTCTAATGGGCAGGTGGGACAGTAGAGTCCCACCTGGCCAACATCCGGTGAAATTGCAGATTAATTTGCATAAAATCACAAGTGTAATACATCAAAATAAAGCTTAACTTATTGTTAATCCAGCCGCTGTCAGATTTCAAAAAGGCTTTACGGCGAAAGCACACCATGCAATTATCTGAGGATGGCGCCCCGCATACAAAAGCATGAAAAACATATTTCAACCAGGCAGGTGCGCCACGAAAGTCAGAAATAGCAATATAATAAATGCCTTACCTTTGATGATCTTCTTCTGTTGTCACTCCAAAAGGTCCCAGATACATCACAAATGGTCATTTTGTTCGATAATGTCCTTCTTTATATCCATAAAAACTCAGTTTAGCTGGTGCTATTCAGTCAATAATCCACCCGGTGTCCCTCCATCAAAATGCATACAAAATGAATCCCAACTAATAAACTAATAAACTAATAAACTTTTCCAAACAATTCAAACAACGTTTAAAATCAAACCTTTGGTACCCTAATACGTAAATAAACGATCAAATTTAACCTCTAACGCCTCACAAACCCGGATCCGGGAGCACCCCCATCAAAAAAGCTGACTAGCATAGCATAGCCTAGCCTAAAGCCACAGGGATATCATATAATAAAATGTTCATGAAATCACAAGTCCAAGACACCAAATGAAAGATACACATCTTGTGAATCCAGCCATCATTTCTGATTTTTAAAATGTTTTACAGGGAAGACACAATATGTAAATCTATTAGCTAACCACATTAGCAAAACAAACCACTTCTTTACTCCACCATTTTTTACTCCAGTAGCTATCACAAATTCGACCAAATAAAGATATAAATAGACACTAACCAAGAAACAACTTCATCAGATGACAGTCTGATAACATATTTATTGTATAGCATATGTTTTGATAGAAAAATTGGCATGTTTCAGGTATAAATCATAGTTTACCATTGCAGCCACTATCACAACTCTCACCAAAGCGACTAGAATAACTACAGAGACCATCGTGTATTAGCTAATTACTCATCATAAAACATTTCTTACAAATACACAGTGTACAGCAGATGAAAGACACAGATCTTGTGAATCCAGACAATATTTCAGATTTTCTAAGTGTTTTACAGCGAAAACACAATATAGCGTTATATTAGCTTACCACAATAGCAAACATCACAACAGCATTGATTCAAGGCAAAAATAGCGATAACGTATAAACCACCAAAATATATAAATTTTTTCACTAACCTTCTCAGAATTCTTCAGATGACAGTCCTATAACATCATATTACACAATGCATATAGAGTTTGTTCGAAAATGTGCATATTTAGCGGCACAAGTCGTGCTTATACAATGTGATTAGTGTCCAAAACCTCAAGCAATCTGTCCGGCGCCATCTTGGAGAGGCACCTATTCTAATCGAAAACTATTCATAAACTTGACTAAAAAATACAGGTTGGAGAGCAATTGAAAGACAAATTAGTTCTTAATGCAATCGCTGGGTTACATTTTTAAAATTAACGTTACTTCAAGCATACAGCGTGCGCTAAAGCGAGACGCACCGAAATTCATGGCGGAATTATTATTTGACATTTGTCAACAGAACAACGAATTATCAGCATAAATAGTTCTTACTTTTTGATGAACTCTCATCAGAATCTTGGGAAAGGTGACCTTTGTCCAAAAGAATCGTTGCTAGGTTGGAGAACGTCCTCTTCAACGTTGCAATTAGCAGTAAACATTAGCATTTGAGCCAGAGATACCCAACTTCCTACAACGCCACGAAAATAAATACCCGAAAATCGCAATATACTGACATAAACTGATATAATTCAGTTCAAAATAACAAGATTATGATGTCTGTAAAGCCTATATCGAATAAAAACACAGCCGGAAATGTCTAAGATCTATAACCGATGGTTCAAGTACAATGTGCCAAGGTCCTCAGTGCGTCAGAGCGAAGAGGGAAAAGACCAGACATGTCTTTGCCAAGTGATTTATAACCTTTGGAGTCTCTATATAGGGTCTACGTAGAGACTCCATTTCAAGTCTCCCTATTCGCTAACAACCAGGGGAAGGCGTATGCAGTGCATCTCAACCAATAGAAGACAGGCAAAGTGCTGTTTTCACTTTGTAAAAATTTTGTTCCCAAATTAAACTGCCTCGTACTCAATTCTTGCTCGTACAATATGCATATTATTATTACTATTGGATAGAAAACACTCTCTAGTTTCTAAAACCGTTTGAATTATATCTGTGAGTAAAACAGAACTCCAGTTGGAGCTAACTTCCTGTGAGGAAGTGAGAAATCTGAAATAAGGCAGGCTGTTCTAGGGTCAGTTTATTAATTTGCATGTCTTCTATTGGTCGAGATGCACTGCATACGCCTTCCCCTAGATGTCAGCAAATAGTGAGAATTGGAATGGAGTTGCTAGGCAGATCTGAGGCCATATAAAGGGTCTTGGAACGTGGGGTGCAGTCTTTTCAACATTCGCCATGACGCAAGACAGACCTCAGGATGGCGTTCTGGAAAGCTCCCGTTATAGGCCTTTGATATATCCGGCTCTGATTTTATTCTATATAGGTGTTAAAGACATCATAATGTTGTTATTTTTTTTTGTTTTATGATGAGTATTTAGGTAATTCACGTTGGTCTCTGTAGTTATTCTAGTTGCTTTGGTGAGAGTTGTGATGGTGGCTGCAATGTAAAACTATGATTTATACCTGAAATATGCAAATTTTTCTAACAAAACATATGCTATACAATAAATATGTTATCAGAATGTCATCTGATGAAGTTGTTTCTTGGTTAGTGACTATTTATATCTTTATTTGGTCGAAATTGTGATAGCTACCTATGCAAGTAAAAAATGGTGGGGAAAAAAAGTGGTGTCTTTTGCTATCGTGGTTAGCTAATAGAAATACATATTGTGTCTTCCCTGTAAAACATTTTTAAAATGTTGGATCAGAGGGTGAGGGCTAGGGCCATTCCCCTCAGAAATGTCCGGGAACATGCAGTTGCCTTGGTAGAAGAGTGGGATAACATCTCACAGCAAGAACTGGCAAATCTTGTGCAGTCCATGAGGAGGAGATGCACTGCAGTACTTAATGCAGCTGGTGACCACACCAGATACTGACTGTCACTTTAGATTTTGAACCCCCATTTGTTCAGGGACACATTATTCAATTTCTGTTGGTAACATGTCTGGGGAACTTTTTCAGTTTATGTCTCAGTTGTTGAATTTTGTTATGTTCATACAAATATTTACACATGTTAAGTTTGCTGAAAATAAACGCAGATGACAGTGAGAGGACGTTTGAGAGGATGACAGTGAGAGGAGTTTACATATTTTATATACATATATACTGTATATATTTACATTTGTTTTATGGGCGATTGGAAATGATGCAAACAATTACATTGATGGATGCCACAATCTATCTGCAATTTTAAATCTGATCTACCCCCCCCCCCCCACACACACATAAAATAGGATAGGGAGAAAGAGAGGATGGGTAGAGGGAGGTGAGAATGATAGAAAGAGAGAGTGGGAGAGAGGCTGGGGAAAAAAAGAGGATGGGAGAGATGATAAAAGAGAGGAAGAGAGACAGGGAGAGAAAGGATGAGAGAGCTATGAGTTCAACCCTGACCAGAAATGTGGTGTTACATAGTGCATTTTACAGTTCAGTGATGTTTTCAGCAGTATGTAATATTTTCAAGGATTCAAGTTCTGAGCTACTTAGCTGTCAAGGCGGCATCGTTATTGCTGTGAATGAATGCAAATCAGTGACAGATTTTCAAGGACCGTTAAAAGATGATTAGCACATTCAAAAATGGAAAATAGAACTCGCTCAAACACATCAAACTGCTCACGCACACAGTCACAATCATACACTTACACGCAAACTGACAAGCCCACATCTCCTCTGTTCCCTCTGTCTCTTTCTCTCTCTCTCACACACACACAACACCTCCGCCCCTCCCCCTCGATCCTCTCCAACCTCCCACCCATGCTCATTGTCTTGGCTGTGGAGTTTGTGGCCCTGCTCTGACAGGGGCTTCCAGAGAGACGGTGTTAGCCATCACTGGCTGTCTTTCACAGAGTCCTCGGCAGGTATTAAAATTCAACACAGCCACCAGGGAGGGTTGAGACCGCTGACCAGGACGACCGCACCGAAATCAGCCGACAAATTAGTTTCTCAACCCCACCGGTTCAAGGACAGACAGTGACTTCCCTGGAAGACAGGCAAGCAGCTGCGATTGTCAGGCTTTTACAGCATCAAGACTCCTAGAGAGAGAGATGGAGAACATGGGAGTAAAAGAGAGATGGAGAGAGACACTGCGAGAGGAGGAGAGAGAGTTTGAGGTTATTTTATTTTTACAGGGACAGTGCACATTAATCAACATTTTAACGAGAGGGAGAGGCAGCCAGATAGACAGGCAGATTGAAAGACAGAAAATTCTCCTGACTTTCTGAGAGTGTTTGATCCACATTAATGTGTTAGGACACCATAATTCGAGGACCACAGCAATTGCTTTGTTAATCGGTGGCTCTAGCTCTCATCATCAAAGCAGATGGTCTAAACGCTGTGATGAGCTGCGATAGTTGTCATAATTAACCTCTACGGAATCGGTGTCCCTCCAGTTGAGCTAACGTGCGCTAATGTGATTTGCATGACATTGTAAGTAAAAATAACATTTCCCAGGACATAGACATGTCTTATATGGGCAGAAAGCTTAAATTCTTCTTAATCTAACTGCACTGTCCAATTTGGAGTAGCTATTACAGTGATAAAATACCATGCTGTTGTTTGAGGAGAGAGCACAACAACAACAACACTTTTATCACGGCAACTGGTTTGACAACTGAGGCTCTCATAGATAAAATGTAGCATAGTTTTGTTTGATAAAATCAATTTTTATATTCAAATGTAGGAACTGGGTTCTACAGTTTGAAACCCTGCTGTGTCTGGCTCAACACCAACCATCTAGATGGCCATATAGATCTGTGAAAGTTAGTGTATAAGCTAATGATTAATCATGTATGCCATTCCTGGGAGTGTGTAATCTTAAATGTTGTATTACCATATCATTTATGTATGTTCTCTATAGTTATGTTCTTGAAAATGTTTTAATTTACCAATTCAGCACATTTGGGCAGACTTGATTCAAAATATTGTTCAGTATTGAAATGCTTCACTGGATCAATCTGAAACTTTGCACACACACTAAATTGTGCCTAAACTGCAATTATACATTATGGCCTTTATCTTGCATTTCAAAGATGATGTATTACCTTTTACCAGATCTAATGTGTTTTATTCTCCTACATTAATTTCTCATTTCCACAAACTTCAAAGTGTTTGCTTTCAAATGGTATCAAGAATATGCATATCCTTGCTTCAGGTTCTGAGCTACAGGTTAGATTTGGGTAGAGATGAAACCCACATTCAGTCATGAATGATAATCAATCAATGGAAGATAACTAACATCTCTAATGGCAGCACTATATACATGTTTTTACATGTCTAATGGATATAGTCCTGCCTAGATATCAAATATAGATGTGATAGGTATTGTGATAGAGATAATGAATCATCAATTGTCATAGTTGTGTGGGATTTATTGCCTTTTCTTTCCAGTCGTTGTAAAAATGGACAGTATTAATATGACACTTCTTGGAATCTTCTGTCTATTCGAGCAGTTTCTTCACTTTTACTTTCATTTTAATTGACACACTCCTCTTTTCTCAACATGGAGGACCCACAACTGGCTCCCATGGTAGCTACCTGGTGGCAACCTCCATGTTACACACACACAGTGGTCCAACACTGCAGTGGGCCAACTTATTCAACTCCCTGCCTACACTCTCATTCACTCCTCCTCAGTTCACTGGCTCCCTATGGCAGCAAAGTGGAGCGGTACGGAGCCCCACAAAAGAAGCACACCGGACCCTGTCCTGGGAGAGTGGTAGTTTGTGGTGGGGAAGTGTTTTGTTTTATAATTGCCTTTAATTATCTCCAAATTGGGATGGGTTGAGGGATTGCTTGTGTGTGCCCCTCATATGGGGCCCGTTACGTCTCAGAGAGCCTTAGACACACACACTGCATACGGAAAAAGAAAAATCTGTATATTTAACGTCACATAAAATGTATTTCAAATACATGTAGATGCATTTGCATCTTTTCTAAAAATACTCTTTACATATTGATCAATGGAGATACTTTTTGGGCCAGCAAGCCAAAACTGCCAGTGATGTTTTGATTTTGATGGTGAGTAAAAAAATGACTTTTTGATTTCTCCAAATGTTTTTATTCTGTCTTAATTAAAGAGCACATGTTCATAAAAAACATGTTTTTCCATCTCAATTGGTCAGCCTGCAAGTAGGTGGGTGGTCTCGAGATCGGGCACTATGTTGCTTTCATTATTCTTTTATTTTAGTTTCTATCTATTTAAATATAATTTTTAAACAGCTCTACAGTGGATGGTTCGTGCAATTATGGTGCGTTTGTAACCAAGTGTGAATTTAGCACATCTGTGAAATATCCACTTGAAAGGCCCTCCAACTGGTCATAGCCGCGTGAAGTAGGGGTGCTGATTGTGCTGCAGCACCACCTGAAAGAACTGGACAGCCGATATACCTGTCTCTAGCGAGGACAAAAAATAAAATTGTTAAGACAGCCACCATTTCGTTACAATTTGGCCAATTTTTTTACATTTGCCATACATTTGAATTACAAAATATATTTCTTACAAGTACATTTAAATGCATGTTGGAATATATTTTACAAAACATTTCCGAATAGATTTTAAAATATATTTACCAATAAATATATATAAAAAATGATGCATTTAACTGTGATATACATTTTACATTCATTTATATATACATTTAAATACATTCCGTATTTAATGTTGGATTTTCTTTGGATTCAAGACGACCAATGCTGAGGTCTAAGTTGAGCAGTTGACATCTTGAATTCCTGATTCACAAAACACTCGGACAATGCTCCCATTGATATTAACATTGCATAACAGAGGACAAAAAGCTTTACAGTAACAACATATTATATAGAAATTAACTCTGGATAGAGAAGAAAATAATTAACCTTCACTGAAGTCAAAACGGTGTAATCTCTTGACAGGTGAACTATGCAGAAATCGCTCCGGCATTTCTAGGTTGCAAAAATGTGAATAGTTCACCTCTTTTCAGTTTATGTGACAAAACAAGCAAGTATAGTGCAGATAATCATTCTACTATCTAAGCCTCTCTGAAATATATTTCCCATAACAAAACATATTGGATTTTCAGCTGCTTGAAGCTGAACTGAAAGTAAAAGATGCAAAAATGTACAGGAAACATAGAAATAGCACACATAGAACAGATATACCACTTCTTAGACTAGCTTTCAATAGGAATGACAGATCTATAACTCATATGTCTACGTGAATTTGGTCAGGTCGCCCAAAACGTTATATATTGCAGCTTTAAGTGAAACACGTCAGAAAAATAACATGATTGGAGACAGAACCATATTGGTACATAGGTTTGCATGCTCATCCTGGAAATTGATATTTGATCTTCAGTGACCCAGCGATGGACTCGTAATCCATCTTCAGCAGGACATCAAATAGTCCTAGACAGGAGCGGCCATGGTGATTGGATACACTCATCCTGATGGATCCATCCCCTAGTTGGTGATTTTGGGGTCCTCCTCATGAGCTGCGATGTGTGTTTGTGTTTGAAGGTGTGTGTGTATGGTGAGTATGTGCGCTTGCATGCAGGCTGTCCTCAGTCAGATGAAATGCCATCATGCACTGTCTCACACACAAACACTCACAAACACACTCCTTCATTCATAAAAATATGTCTCAAAGTTATACATACACTCACAGCACGCACGCACGCACGCACACACACGCACGCACGCACGCACGCACGCACACACACACACACACACACACACACACACACACACACACACACACACACACACACACACACACACACACACACACACACACACACACACACACACACACACACACGCTTCTTAACATGGTCAACCCTTTAACCTGGTCAACCCTTTAACCAAGATGATCCATTGCCCTGGAAAGTCATTCGGACAGTCTTGCTGAATTGAATTGTCTTTCAGCCTTTCAGGGTTGTCAGAGCCATGTTTCCCATCCTTTAGAGCTGAAAGACATCTGGCCCCACATCAGAGCACTGCGTATTTCCATCATCCCTCTATGTTTCCTTTACTATGAGACACTAGCCCTGTTCAAATACTTCAAAAAAGCATCCTTTCTTTCTACCTTACTTGTAATCAAATATTTGAGGTTGGGTGGATTATTACAAGCAATTGGGGTTACACCTATCCATTCATTTATAGATCTGTATTTATCTCAAGGAAACAAAGAAGGGAGGATGCATTCCTAGAGTATTCTAACAGAGGCCTCTGCTTGGGGTTGTCAAGGAGAGTATACAGTCCTATCACATGGACAGAGAGGGGACAGTGGAGAAAGGCGCTGTCAGGGACACCCAACAGACCCGAGAGGGGTGCCTGAGATGAGTAATGGCCCGTCGTGCACAGCCTTGGGAAAGGGGAGTCGAACTGGTCGATACATAATAATGTTAACAACTATCCTCCCTCATTGTACTCAAGGAGACACATTTATTAAAGATCCATGCCATCATTGGGCTCTCCAGGCATCCCGCCACCATCGTGAAGCCATCAATGTTTAAGATAGAGAGGGTGGAGCAGGTTTTCCAGAGAACCAGCCATACTGCTTTGTGGAATAGCAGATAACATTGTGTCAGTGGATATTCGCGCTTGTCATTGTGTGATGAGCGATTCACTTTGGCTATGAGGACCTCGGTGGAATGTGTCTGCAAGAAAAGTGATTCCTTTACAGTGACATTGATTAAGACTCCATTAACTGAGGAATATTGACAAACATATTCTTCCTGGCATTCTTTTAAAGTGACATCCCTCATTTCGACAGAGCTAATTGCAAGAGTTATAAGTCACCTTTTCGTTGGAAAATGACCATAGGCGGCATGTCTATAAGGCTAGGGCAAGCTGAGCTTGCTAAGGGTTAAACGCCAATGTTCTGTACATCACCTTGGAAATAATGGACGACGCAGCAGGATGAGGTGGAGTTGAGTCCCTTTGAGGAGTTCATTTTTCCAAGGTAATGTACAGAACGGAGGCATTCATCCCGCTTATACCACAGTTGCCAAAGAAAACAATAGAAAAGCACACATTTAGCAGTAGAAAAAAAAACGTTCATATTTTAATTTTAATAAGCCTATTCACACTTTCTCATCTTTTGGTTGCTAGAGACATGACCCAGTCGTTCGTTTGATTACTTCGATATTTATCGACGTGACCCAGTCATTCGTTCTTTATGTTCCGTTGTCATGCTCGCTGGCAACGTTCTTATCCCTTGCTTGATAGCCAGCCAGCTAGCTATGGCTAACACAGTCATGACCTATGCAGCCAGAATAACAGCAAAGTAGCTGTTTTCTATTGACATTCATTCGAATATATCCATAATAATGAGCTGATAATGCCTGATTTTGAGTGAGATAGTTAGAAATGTTTACGTTCTCGTTAGGACACTCGTCAACACTGCCTGTTAATAGAGCCCCACAATGGAGGTGTCAAAATACCCATAAAACCTAGCGGTCAAACAGGGAAATGGTTCCAATCGTTTTCTCCACCATTCCATTGCATATCAAACACTAGGCTAGAGAGTCGTATTAAAAAGACTCTGCTAATGTCTCCAGTCATATAAAGTGTAGTAGAATTGATTGAAATGTGTTTAAAAAGGGCCACCATTTTCCCGTGCAAAGAAAGGAAAAGAAACGTATCTGATATAGCCTAGCCTAGGCCTATTCCACTACAAGTGGCATTGAGGTATTTTTTGCAAACAGTGAATGAGTTATTTTTTTTGCCTAAATTATGACTATCCAATTTAGTCATCACATTATGAATAGTAGGTTCTTACATACAGTGCATTCAGAAAGTATTCAGACCCTTTGACTTTTTCCACATTCTGTTACGTTACAGCCTTATTTTAAAATCTTTTTTCCCCCCTCATCAATCTACACACATTACGCAGTAATGACAAAGCAAAAACAGGTTTTACAAATTTTTTGTAAATGTATTAAAAATAAAAAACTGACATATCACATTTACAAAAGTATTCAAACCCTTTACTCAGTACTTTGATGAAGCACCTTTGGCAGCGATTACAGCCTGGAGTCTTCTTGGGTATGACACTACAAGCTTGGTACACCTGTATTTGGGCAGTTTCTCCCATTCTTCTCTGCAGATCGTATCAAGCTCTGTCAGGTTGGATGGGCAGCATTGCTGCACAGCTATATTCAGGTCTCCCCAGAGATGATTGATTGGGTTGAAGTCCGTTCTATGGCTGGGCCACTGAAGGACATTCAGAGAATTGCCCTGAAGCTACTCCTTCGTTGTGTTGGCTGTGTGCTTAAGGTCGTTGTCCTTTTGGAAGATGAACCTTCACTCCAGCCTGAGGTCCTGCGCGCTCTGGAGCAGGTTTTCATCAAGGATCTCTCTGTACTTTGCTCCATATGGATGGTGCCAGGTTTCCTCCAGACGTGACGCTTGGCCAAAGAGTTCAATCTTGGTTTCATCAGACCAGAAAATCTTGTTTTCAAGGTCTGAGAGTCCTTTAGGTGCCTTTTGGCAAACTCCAAGCGGGCTGTCATGTGCCTTTTACTGAGTGGCTATCATCTGGCCACTCTACCATAAAGGCCTGATTGGTGGAGTGCTGCAGAGATGGTTGTCCTTCTGGAAGGTTCTCACATCTCCACAGATTAACTCTGGAGCTCTGTCAGAGTGACCATCGGTTTCTTGGTCACCTCGCTGACCAAGGCCCTTCTCCCCCGATTGCTCAGTTTGGCCGGGCGGCCAGCTCTAGAAAGAGTGTCGATGGTTCAAAACTTCTTCCATTTAAAAATTATTGAGGCCACTGTGTGCTTAGGGACCCTCAAAGCTGCTGACTTTTTTTGGTACCCTTCCCCAGATCTGTGCCTCGACACAATCCTGTCTCGGAGCTCTACGGACAGTTCCTTCGACTTCATGGCTTGGTTTGTGCTCTGACGTGCACTGTCAACTGAGACACCTTATATATTCCGGTGTGTGCCTTTCCAAATAAATTTCGAGTCTCATATCAAAGGGTCTGAAAACTTTCCAGATTTGAATAAATTTGCAAAAATGTCTTATAACCTATTTTCGCTTCTTCATTATGGGGTATTGTGTGTAGATTGATGAGGAACATGTTTTGTTTAATCCATTTTAGATTACTGTAACGTAACAAAATGTGGAAAAAGTGAATGGTCTGAATATTTTCCGAATGCACTGTAAGTTTGCAAATGCAATGATGCATAGAATGCTTTATTATAACGGTGAATTGCATGGAATGCTTTATTATAACGCCTCATGAAAACGACCCCATTGAAAATAGGGACTTTGTTCAATGAAAATCCGATATTTTGTCAAACCCAAGGGACATATCTTGAACATGAGCAGACTAGTTAAAGTAATACGGTGCTGGATTGTGAAGAAAGAAAAAAGAAGAGCCCTGTGAAGTGTCGCCATTGTCTCAAAAAGATGAAAACATACACTTAATACAGTAGAAACTAATGTATGGAATGTATTATACGAGAGACAAAATTCACAAATTCTACAGTACAACAGAGTCATGTCTTAAGTGTAAAACTAACAATGATTCAATATTCCATGCTTTCTGGGAATGCTATAAAGTACAGAAGTTACGGGAAGAGTTAGAAAGTTATTTTTTAGTAATGTACTTTTAAGCAGTGTCTGCATATTTCAAGACGTCATATGCGGGTGCAGTGAGATACCTGATGAGTTGGACGGTACTCTTCTCATCAATTATCTTGAAAAAACGTCAATCACAAACACAAACACCCCCAAACACACAAACACATATGGAGTGATGCAAATAGGTCTGGACTTACCCTCCCCCTTGACGCAGGCCCACGGACCCCCTGCAACTCGCCAACTGTACATTCTGATGTTTTACAATCTTGACATCACCTGTAAGTGCCAACAGGGTTGCATGGAGGGGTCAGCTCACAAGTGAAAGGAACGTCCCCTTCCCCACACCACCTCTCAGCCCCCACCCCAGCCCCCCAGGCTGTGGAAAAGGATCAGGTTCCCCTCCAGATGTGTGGCAGGGGCCGTGCCCCGGGCTCAGGGGGTGTGTTTATGGCACGCTCCGGCGCTGGTGGCCCCGCACACCCAGGAATTTGTCACACTTGATGCCACCGGCCTGTCAGGATGACGAACGGCCCCCTTGATGCCACTCACTCGCTCCTCATCTCCAGCCCCTAATCCCCATACTCCAGACACCCCCCCTTGAGACCACGACCCAAGCCATCATTCACCCTCTGAAGTCTTTGTTAACATTTTTATTTAAACCCCAAATGTGGTCAGGAGCAACAGGAGCGTCATACATCCAGCCTCAAACATGGCTGCGGTATGATGACCAAAAAAAGAGGATTGAATTCAGTTCAAAGGGCTACACTCAGGCAACTCAGTGTCGACATAAACACTTACTATTCACACTCCATTTATACTGCAATTAACTTCTCTAGGGTAGGGGGCAGCATTCAGAATTTTGGATGAAATGCATGCCCAAATTAAACTGCCTGCTTCTCGGGCCCAGAAGATATGATATGCATATAACTGGTAGATTTGGATAGAAAACACTCTAAAGTTTCCAAAACTGTTAAAATAGTGTCTGTGAGTATAACAGAACTGATTTGGCAGGCAAAAATCTGAAAGTAATCCATTCAGGAAGTAGTTTTTTGGGGGGTTTTGTAGTTCTCTATTCATTGCCATTACAGTATCCACGGAGTGTTGGAGTTTGAGTGTTTTCTATCCTAATCTGTAAATTATATGCATATTCTACGATCTGGGCCTGAGAAATAGTCTGTTTACCTTGGGAACGTTATTAAAAAAAAAAAGATTCTGGCCCCTAGCGTCAAAAAGTTAACACTCCAGCCAGCTGGTCTGTGCATGCTCTGAGGATGCGGCTAGGGATGCCGTCTGTGCCAGCAGCCTTGCGAGGGTTAACACACCTAAATGTCTGACTAACGTCGGCCACGGAGAAGGAGAGCCCTCATTCCTTGGTAGCGGGCACTATGTTGTTCTCAAAGCGGGTCAAATAAGGTGTTTAGCTTGTCCGGAAGCAAGACGTCGGTGTCCGTGATGTGGCTGGTTTTCCTTTTGTATTCCGTGATTGTCTGTAGGCCCTGCTACATACGTCTCGTGTCTGAGCTGTTGAATTTACGACTCCACTTTATCTCTATACTGACGTTTTGCCTGTTTGAATGCCTTACGGAGGGAATAACTACACCGTTTGTATGCAGCCATATTCCCAGTCACCTTGCCATGGTTAAATGCGGAGGTTTGCGCGAATGATGCCATCTATTCATGGTTTCTGGTTAGGGTAGGATTTAAGAGTCACAGTGGGTACAACATCTCCTATACACTTCCTGATAAACTCAGTCACCGTATCAGTGTATTCGTCGATGTTATTGTCGGAGGCTACCCGGAAAATATCCTAGTATTCCGATTTGTCAGACCAGCATTGATTAGTCCTTAGCACGGCCACTTCCTGTTTGAGATTCTGCCTATAGGATTAGAGGAATAAAATGGAGTCATGCTCAGATTTTACGAAGGGAGGGTGGGGGAGGACCTTGTAGGCATTTTCCTCAAATTTGCTTTGTTAAAATCCCAGATACAATAAATGCGACCTCAGGATACAGTGGGGCAAAAAAGTATTTAGTCAGCCACCAACTGTGCAAGGTCTTCCACTTAAAAAGATGAGAGAGGCCTGTAATTTTCATCATAGGTACACTTCAACTATGACAGACATAATGAGAAAAAAAATCCAGAAAATCACATTGTAGGATTTTAATGAATTAATTTGCAAATTATGGTGGAAAATAAGTATTTGGTCACCTACAAACAAGCAAGATTTCTGGCTCTCACAGACCTGTAACTTCTTCTTTATGAGGCTCCTCTGTCCTCCACTCGTTACCTGTATTAATGGCACGTGTTTGAACTTGTTATCAGTATAAAAGACACCTGTCTGCAACCTCAAACAGTCACACTCCAAACTCCACTATGGCCAAGACCAAAGAGCTGTCAAAGGACACCAGAAAAAAAATTGTAGACCTGCACCAGGCTGGGAAGACTGAATCTGCAATAGGTAAGCAGCTTGGTTTGAAGAAATCAACTGTGGGAGCAATTATTAGGAAATGGAAGACATACAAGACCACTGATAGTCTCCCTCGATCTGGGGCTCCACGCAAGATCTCACCCCGTGGTGTCAACATGATCACAAGAACAGTGAGCAAAAATCCCAGAACCACACGGGGGGACCTAGTGAATGACCTGCAGAGAGCTGGGACCAAAGTAACAAAGCCTACCATCAGTAACACACTACGCCGCCAGGGACTCAAATCCTGCAGTGCCAGACGTGTCCTCCTGCTTAAGCCAGTACATGTCCAGGCCCGTCTGAAGTTTGCTAGAGAGCATTTGGATGATCCAGAAGAAGATTGGGAGAATGTCATGTGGTCAGATGAAACCAAAATATAACTTTTTGGTAAAAACTCAACTCGTCGTGTTTGGAGGACAAAGAATGCTGAGTTGCATCCAAAGAACACCATACCTACTGTGAAGCATGGGGGTGGAAACATCATGCTTTGGGGCTGTTTTTCTGCAAAGGGACCAGGACGACTGATCCGTGTAAAGGACAGAATGAATGGGGCCATGTATTGTGAGATTTTGAGTGAAAACCTCCTTCCATCAGCAAGGGCATTGAAGATGAAACGTGGCTGGGTCTTTCAGCATGACAATGATCCCAAACACACCGCCCGGGCAACGAAGGAGTGGCTTTGTAAGAAGCATTTCAAGGTCTTGGAGTGGCCTAGCCAGTCTCCAGATCTCAACCCCATAGAAAATCTTTGGAGGGAGTTGAAAGTCCGTGTTGCCCAGCAACAGCCCCAAAACATCACTGCTCTAGAGGAGATCTGCATGGAGGAATGGGCCAAAATACCAGCAACAGTGTGTGAAAACCTTGTGAAGACTTACAGAAAACGTTTGACCTCTGTCATTGCCTACAAAGGGTATATAACAAAGTATTGAGATAAACTTTTGTTATTGACAAAATACTTATTTTCCACCATAATTTGCAAATAAATTCATTAAAAATCCTACAATGTGATTTTCTGGATTCTTTTTCTAATTTTGTCTGTCATAGTTGAAGTATACCTATGATGAAAATTACAGGCCTCTCTCATATTTTTAAGTGGGAGAACTTGCACAATTGGTGGCTGACTAAATACTGTTTTTCCCCACTGTATGTGGCTTCCAGTTTGCATAAAGCCCAGTGAAGTTTTTTGAGGGCCGTCGTGGTATAAGCTTGAGGGGGAAAATACACGGCTGTGACGATAACCAAAGATAATTCTCTGGTGAGGTAATGCGGATGGCATTTGATTGTGAGGTATTCTAGGTCGAGTGAACAAAAGGACTTGAGTTCCTGTACTGTATGTTTTTGCAATCAAACCATGAGTAGTTAATCATGAAAAATACTCCCCGCCCTTCTTTTTCCCAGAGAGATATTTATTCCTGTCTGCGTGATGAACTGAGAACCCAACTGGCTGTACGGACAGACAGTATATCCCGAGAGAGCCATGCTTCCATGAAACAGTATGTTATAATCCCTGATGTCTCTCTGGAAGGAAATCCTCGCCCACAGCTCATCAACTTTATTACCCAGAGACCGAACATTTTAGCGAGTAATATACTTGGAAGCGGTGGGTGGTGTATGACTGGAAGTCCACTCCGAGTACCTTTTCTCTGCTGGCGATGTTTTGGATCTGCCTCTGGAATCAGTTCAATCAGTCAGACTAAAGTATGTTACAAACAACAGAGCAGAGGAATAATTTAATATGAGTCATCAGGCTACCTCCCTCCCTCCACACACACAAATAGACACACATACATAAACACACACACACACAGGGGACAAACTTTCTCCCAGGGTGAATCTGCTAAGCGTTACACACATATCAACATATGCTCTCTTGGTGTCACTGCTGAGGCCTCCTGACAGTTTTGGAATTTTTCGAAGGGACATGGAGTATGTCAAATACATGCTGAGAAATGTGTCTGTTAAGGACACTAACTAAATAGTTATGACTGTCTCATATGCTGTTGCTTTCAACAGACTCAGGAAAATGACTTTCTTCACAAAGGATGGGCTCAACACATGCAAGTCCCCTAACAGTAGCTGAACACCATTTATTGACCACTTTCTGTTTACCTATTAGTTTTCTGTTTCTGTTGGGGGGCAGAACAGGTGGGCTTACCACTAGGAATAGCACTCTCACATGAAACACTAGCAGGTCCTGGAACATGCAGACACACAAGTTGGCATTTCCAAAATGCATTTCCCCACAGTGAGTAAACACGACCACATGTGCCCGAGCAGATATCGTTACACACGTTTTGAAATTAGATTGGCACCCTATCTCATCTCCCCTGGGAATAGAAGGGCCCATCTGTAAATATCAGACGGACCGAGCGTTGGTGTTTCAACCGTTCCCCGTCGCCAGTTCAATAAGCACCCCTCTGTTTATATTGAGAGGGTTTTCATTAACTGTTAGCAAATTACATTTGAAACAATAAAGCTCCATTCATTTTCTGAAATGTGTTTGACTGCTGGAAGATTTGCATTGAATTACTGCCAGGGAGAAAATCAAGGAAACAAAGTGAGGGAGGATGAATTACGTTTTCCTCTGTCTTTTTTGTTCTTGTTGTTTTTCTCTATTTCTTCATTCTTCTGCAGGCTGCTATTTTTTTTTTCAGATACAGCCAATCAGACGGTGTCTTGGAGCAGCCGTAATTCTCAGTCGGTTTGTTTCCTTCCATCTTTTTCACCGCAAAACCTTTTAGGTTTTGAGAGCCTGGGAGAGGACAAGATTCAGTTGAATTGGACTGTGCCTTGTATAACTATGAATGCATTATCAGAGCTCATATCTTGCAGAATAACAACAATTGGGCTAGCAACAGTTATCTCAATGTGTTTATCTTTGACCCATTTTTAAGGCGGTTGTTCATAAATTATTATTTGGTGTGATTCTGGTGGTCAGCTTCCTTTTAAATCACCCAATCCAACCATATCAAGCTGTTTTGCTCTCCAGAGCGGTTTCTACTTCAGTGGACACCACTTTGATCTCTCTGGTGCTTCCAAGACATAATTGATCCTTAATTTGTGTGACCAGTAGACCTTGATGTTGGTGGCGATAAGAAGGGGAAGTCTTAATTGGGTAAAAACAGTGTCCCACTATGAAGCACAGTCTGTCTATATGCTCTGTTGCCCCAGCCGGTGACCTCCTAAGGCCTGCTCAGACAGCAGAGCCTGGGGGCCCAGTTGAAACCGTCCCCAGAGGACAGGCACTCATGCTGGGGCAGGGTAAGGGCGCCGGGTCCTTAATTAACAGTGAGTGGGTAGGGTAGCTCGGGCTTGGAGCGGCTCCCCAGACCAGAAATCCTCTCTGCCTCTGGTGTTCTGCTCGGTCTACTTTTAATGAAAGGGGTACTTGCTCAACAGGGAGCACGAAGCACCCAAATCTCAGTTCCACTGCCAAACACACAGACACTAGCTAATAAACACATGCCTTGCAAAAAATATACTTCCAGACAAGAGCTCACAGAGGCTCCATAAAGGCTTGCAAACATTGCTTGATGAGGCTTGAGAGAGTTAGAACAGATAGTTGTGGATTTCTTTTGTGCAGGTAATTCCTGCTGTCATTCATTTGACGTAGAGAACAATTGTCTTATTATCGCATCACATCTGTATGCAAAACACTTTCCACACAGCCGTACAAAAATGATAGTGTGCATTAAAATTGGGCAGAAATGTTTACCTTAAGTGATGCTCTTAATTTGATCACTCTTTTGTTGATGAGAATTTTCCTGCACTGAGTGTTACATTTTTTAAATGTATCAACCTCTACAAAAATGTCCATTAATTATAATCCACATAATAACTCACATTTCCTCTTGCTGCAGGATTATTTCCTGCTTTGGCAATCTGGCTCAAATTTAAGATCCTACATCTGTAATCATCTTGTTTTCACGTGTCATGAAATTACAATGGCCATGACATGAAGGTGTCCTGTTCGTTATTTAGCCAATTTAGTGGATTTAAATTATGGCAATTTTTGGAGGGACCTTGTAAGCATAATAGTGATAGCTATCGACATAATCCTACTTGTTCTTGTCGTAAGAACTGGAGGGGAGGGTGAGTTTTTTACTGTGAAACATTCACAAAATCATACAGTATGAACATGGACAATAATTTGCAATAGAACCTTCTACATAAGAGGATGCTTTGATAGATTTTGTACGCAAACATACATTTCTTTACTTCTAACATAACTACGTTGCACTTAGAACTCCATATTCCACAACTTTACTCTCGCGAGGCGTGATAGTTTCCTTTAGTTACCTGTCAAACACCCATGATTATGACTAATCATCTCTAGGAGATTAATATTATGTAGGCCTGAAGGAGTTTGTTTTTCTATTTCATCTCTCTATTTTTGAAGGGAAAAAGAGATATCCAATTTGCCCAGTTATGACGGAGGTCAAACGACAAGGTTGCTGGAGAATGTGTATTGCCAGTCCGGGGAAGAGATAGAGGCATTGAGCAATGCATAACCTCATAACTGCTTTCCCAGCATGCCTTTCTTTAATGAGACTGGGAGAGTGAAAGGTCAGTGCCATTGCACCGAAAGACGGCCCTAATGCAGAATGGCCAATCATCATCCCTACGTCTTCTTTAGTAGCAAACACAGCTGTTACGATGGCTTCCCTGCATAGTTTTTTTTGGCCGGTCATTCAATGGAGCCTGTTGGAGAGAAAATCATGTTGCAAGCTGCTGGTATTCACTGTGCAGAGATCATGCCATTATAGTGGAAAATAATACGTCTTCTGGTCAAAAACTGAAATAGAAACTGACAGCTACTGGAGTATGGTTGAGAGGTATTTCAGGCTGGAAAATCTTCAACATATTGTCAAGGCAGACATCTGAGCACTTGAAAAGTCACTGTCATTTTCTATATGTTCAGGCTGTGGACTGCTGTGAGGTGCTTACATAATTCTTTTGCATCATTTTTGCATCATTTTTTTGCATCATAAACAGCTAGGAGAATTCCAGAATATGATGTCATGGCTTTAAAAGCTTCTGATAGGCTAATTGACATCATTTGAGTTAATTGGAGGTGTACCTGTGGGTGTATTTCAAGGCCTACATTCAAACTCAGTGCCTCTTTGCTTGACATCATGGGAAAATCAAAATAAATCAGCCAAGACCTCAGAAATAAATTGTAGACCTCCACAAGTGTTGTTCATCCTTGGGAGCAATTTCCAAACGCCTGAAGGTACCACGTTATTTTGTACAAACAATAGCACGCAAGTATAAACACCATGGGACCACGCAGCCGTCATACCGCTCAGGAAGGAGACGCGTTGTCTCCTAGAGATGAACGCACTTTGGTGCGAAAAGTGCAAGTCAATCTCAGAACAACAGCAAAGGACCTTGTGAAGGTGCTGGAGGAAACAGGCACAAAACTCTATTTTTCTACAGTAAAACGAGTACTATATCGACATAACCTGAAAGGCTGCTCAGCAAGGAAAAAGCCACAGGTTCAAAACTGCCATAAAAAAGCCAGACTTAGGTTTGCAACTCCACATGGGGACAAAGATGGGAAATTTTCGAGAAATGTCCTCTAGTCTGATGAAGCAAAACTAGAACTGTTTAGCCATAATGACCATTGTTATGTTTGGAGGAAAAGGGGGGAGGCTTGCAAGCTGAAGAACACCATCCCAACCATGGCGGTGGCAGCATCATGTAATGGGGGTGCTTTGCTGCTGGAGGGACTGGTGCACTTCACAAAATAGATGGCATCATGAGGGAGGAAAATTATGTGGGTATATTGAAGCAACATCTCAAGACATCAGTCAGGAAGTTAAAGCTTGGTCGCAAATGTGTGTTGGACTGTTTATTTTTATTTTTCCTGTAATACCCCTCAGTCGTGGTTGATTTAATGACGCATCAAACTTGCAGCCTTCCCTCCATAATCCATCCGGCCCAAATTAATGGGGGACATTTGCTTCACTTTGTTACGAGAGTGAGAGAGTCTGCAGTAAAGGGATGTTTTGGTTACATAATAGTACAACAAATTGAACGCAGCTCTCTTTCCTTTAACATTGGCTTGATTAAATTACTTTCTGAACAGACTGACTGCACGTCTGCCTGACTAAAGGAAATCATAGAATTGCCACAAGAACTGCCACATTCGTACAATGGGTGTCCAAAGACAATGACAGTTCAGATGAGTGTCGCTTCACTTAACCACACAAATCCGTTGAATCCTTTATCATTGTCTGAATTGCGGAATGTGGAGCTATCCAACATACTTGGTGGAAAGACCAAGATCAAGGTCATTGTAGCAAAGATAGCCAACTGTAAATTAACAAAAGGTCCATCAACATACTGTAAGGTCAATATAAAATGAACTTCACTTCCTGAATCCAATGCTATCCATACAGAAACTGAACTTTTTGTAATTGGTCTTAGACATTTTCCATTGTGTTTGTTTCACTCAGTTTAAGCTACGTGTCACTCAAAAACTGAAGACCTTGTTGCACATGGTTCCTCAAGTTCTTGGTGACCTGGGACAACCACAGTTGACAGATGGAGAAGGGGCAAAGGAGGGACATGGGGACTCTAGCGAACTTTATCTAAATTGCATCCTTCTGTGTCACGACTTCCGCCGAAGTCGGTCCCTCTCCTTGTTCAGGCGGCGTTTGGCGGTCAACGTCACCGGCCTTCTAGCCATCGCCGATCCACTTTTCATTTTCCATTTGTTTTGCCTTTGTTTTACACACCGGGTTTCAATCACCCAATTACTTGTTCATTATTTAACCCTCTGTTCCCCCATGGTTTTTGTTAGTAATTGTTTGTATGTATACAGTCCGTTATTGTGGGCTAGTTTATGGTGTTGTATATATTTGTATTCTTGAGTAAAGAACGTTCATTTCTCATATCTGCTGTCCTGCGCCTGACTCCTCCACACCAGCTACACACAGGCCGATTACATTCTGAGACTCATTAGAACTCTATCTTTACACTGGGAACATTTGTAGAACTCTTTCTCTGGTGGTGGTTCCAGAGTCAAAGTAATAATATATATATATATATATATATATATATATCCAAAGGGAAAAGCACAAGCAGGATATCAAAGCTATATGGTTAGTATTTCCATTTATTTAAAGCTAGCACATTAACACCCAACGGGTCGACTAGGTCTTTTTCAAGGCTGTTCCAGAGTAAAACCAAGACCGCTTAATAAGGCAGGATACAAAAGATTATCGAGGGCATGTTTTTAATAAGACATGAAAAGGAAGAAGAGCACTCCCTGGTTCCTCATTTAGTTTTTCCCTTTGACAAGTGCAGCAGCTGTGGCTCTGGGGATGGGGACATCTTCTCCAGGACTCCAGGGATGTCTTGGAATCATATTCGGGAATCTTCGAGCGCCCACAGAATCATTTGCCTGAATCTCCATATTTATCACATTAATGACCAGATCTGGCGAAGGAAGTGTGTGTCTTTTTCCAGGAAAGTTGCGCTTTGATTTCTCCCATGGAACTTAATGTTTGGTATTAGTAATGTCCTGGATTTAGTTGAACATACTGTATGTTATTAAGCCAGGAACCAGGTCCATAACCTCATCCTCATCCCCTATCATTCCATGTAAAACCCTTTATTTACATAATCAGCTTTTCAAAATGTTCACAATGTTTGTTGGTGTTCTTATACTCTCAGTTAAGTTAATTCTCTGTCTCGACTTTGCTCCATTGTTTTAACATTCAAAAAAATTAATCCCCTGCTTGGGAACTGTTCTGTGTTGGAGAAAGAGATTGCGAATAACTCATGTAAACAGATAAACCTATGGTTAATTAAATAGAGCTGCACTGTCTTAGCGTGTGAATGGGATGGTTTCCTCTCCTCCTGCAGCTCTGGATCTGTGCTGCTCTCCTGCTTAACCTGTCTAGGATCAGCGTGGCGCTAGCGGCACACCCCCCCCCCCCCCCACTGAAAAACCAGTGCCGCGAAATTCAAAAAAAATATTTTTTTAAAATATTTAACTTTCACACATTAAAGTCCAATACAGCTAATGAAAGACACAGATCTTGTGAATCCAGTCAACATTTCCGATTTTTAAAATGTTTTACAGGGAAGACACAATATGTAAAGATGTACATCTATTACCTAAAAACACATTAGCATAATCCACCATCTTTTATTTGTCCACCAACACCAGTAGCCATCACCAATTCGGCTAAACTAAGATATTTATAGCCCCTAACCAACAAAAAAACTCATTAGATGACAGTCTGATAACATATTTATGGTATGGGATAGGTTTTGTTAGAAAAAAGTGCATATTTCAGGTATATGGCATAGTTTACAATTGCACCCACCGTCACAAATGGACTAGAATAATTACAATGAGCAACGTGTTTACCTAACTACTAATCATCAAACATTTCGTAAAAATACACAGCATACACGAATCGAAAGACACAGAACCTGTGAATACAGACAATATTTCAGATTTTCTAAGTGTCTTACAGCGAAAACACAATAAATCGTTATATTAGCTTAGCACATAGCAATTAGCAGCCCAGCATTGATTCTAGCCAAAGTGAGCGATAAAAGTCAACATCGCCAAAAGATATTAATTTTTTCACTAACCTTCTCAGAATTCTTCCGATGACACTCCTGTAACATCACATTACAACATGCATATACAGTTTGATCGAAAATGTTTATATTTAGCCACCAAAATCATGGTTAGACAATGTGAAATGTAGACAAGCTGGTAAAGAAAAAGTCCTTGCGCCACTTAGACAGTGATCTACTCTTATACATAAATACTCATAAACGTGACTAAAAAATATAGGGTGGACAGGGATTGATAGACAATTTAATTCTTAATACAATTGCGTTATTACATTTTTTAATTTATCCTTACTTTTCAATACAGTTTGCGCCAAGCGAAGCTACGTCAAAAAACATGGCGTCCTAAGCCACTAAAATGTTTCGACAGAAACACGATTTATCATAATAAAAATGTCCTACCTTGAGCTGTTCTTCCATCAGTATCTTGGGCAAAGGATCCTTTCTTGGGAGAAATCGTCTTTTGGTGGAAAGCTGTCCTCTTGCCATGTGGAAATGTCAACTGCGTTCGGGATGAACTGAAAAGCATGCCCAACTTTTCACATCGTTGCAAAAATAAATGTCCCAAAATCGCACTAAACGGATATAAATTGCTATAAAACGCTTTAAATTAACTACCTTATGATGTTTTTAACTCCTATAACGAGTGAAAAGATGACCGGAGAAATATAACAGGCTAAACTAACGCTTGGAACAGGTGCGCGCCGATGTCCTCTAGGCGCATGACGCAGCTCCCAAAGAATGACTAGCTTCAGGGTTTTTTCATTTGTAGGGCCTGTGAACGCGCAATCGACCCCATTGGAATCGTCATCACGTAAAGGCATCCAGGGGAAGACGTAAGAAGTGTCCGTATAGTCATAGCAACGACAGTGCCCTTTTAACTGACTTCAGAAAAGTGGCCAACATTTCTCAAATCTGACTCCATGTCAGGGAAATTGCTGTAGAATGGGCTCTGTTCCACTTAGAGACAAAATTTCAACTCCTATAGAAACTATAGACTGTTTTCTATCCAATAATAATAATAATATGCATATTGTACGATCAAGGATTTTGTGGGAAGCCGTTTCAAAAATTTGCCAAATTAGCATAAATAGTCTAAACAGCGCCCCCATCCCCAACAGGTTAACGTCCACAGAAGTGCACTGCATTGTATTGTATTATATTGTGTGGTGATACGTGTGTATGAGAGAGAGAGAGAGAGAGAGAGAGAGAGAGAGAGAGAGAGAGAGAGAGAGAGAGAGAGAGAGAGAGAGAGAGAGAGAGAGAGAGAGAGAGAGAGAGAGAGAGAGAGAGAGGAGAGAGAGAGAGAGAGAGAGAGAGAGAGAGAGAGAGAGAGAGAGAGAGAGAGAGAGAGAGAGAGAGAGAGGTCAGTACAAGTAGGAAACCATAGTCTTGGTGGTTTTTGTGTGCATGTGTCTTTCCAGAGAGAGAGAAAGTAAGTGAGGCTGAGAGAGTGAAGGCTAGAGCGAGAGGGAGAGTTAGGGAGAAGGGAGGGAGAAATTGAGAGGCTGCCTAGCACTTTTCTCAGTGAGCTGACAGGGCTCAACGCTTGACTAACAGGACTGTTTTGACAGGTGTCAAATGGTCCGTATTGCCATTTCACCGCTGGCCCTTGGGACCCCGCATCAGGGCCTGCAACAGGACTGGCCAGGCTGCAGAAAAATAAAGAAAACCGTCATGGAGGAGAACGAAAAAACGTGACCTCTTTACCACTTCCTCCCTGCTTGGTCTCGACTGGAGTTTGGGCATCTGCTGTACGTTAGCTGCTTTTACAGTCCGTGAGGTAGGTGTGTGTGTGTGTGTGTGTGTGTGTGTGTGACTCATATAAAAAAAGGGTGATGGGAATACAATGGGATTATGTGTAGTGACAATAAACATCTAGTGGCATAGGCTAGTACATGACTTTTACTCATAAATCAATGCACTACCACATTGAAGAAAAAGCCATCTTTGAGGTATAAGTAAAAAAAATGATATGAACATTTTTTATGAAAGTGTCCTATCCCTCCTGGTGCTTTGATGCGGCTTCACGCCTTTGAACAAAGACCCAATGTGATCAAAGAAATGATCTATGGGGTTTGTTTGGGATGGGGATGCAAATTTTACCATTATAAAATACACAAGGAAAATTATCTGTGGTGAATGGTGGCTAACGGTAAGATCACAAGATAATGACTCAACTCAATGTGCAGAGGCGCACTGGATGCACAAAATAACCTTTTCTGTGTTTCTATTGCGAACCAGATTTAAAAAAATGTGAATACATTTTACCGACCCTGTGTGTAGAGTGAAAACTCTTGAGGATATTGGGAATTATAAGCCATATAAAAGTCCAAAAGGGGAAGGTTGCATGGCCTTATGGTGTAAGTTTTTTGGGGTGAAAGTTAACACTATCAGTCTTTTTTGTGAGCCTGCTTTCCTTCTTGTCACGACTTTCGCCGATGTCGGTCCCTCTCCTTGTTCGGGCGGTGTTCGGCGGTCGACGTCACCGACCTTCTAGCCATCGCTGATCCATTTTCATTTTCCATTGGTTTGTCTTGTCTTCCATCACACCTGGTGTAGATAACCCTCTGTTTCCCCTCATGTCCTTGTCGGTGATTGTTTATTGTAAGTGAATGTGTACGTCTGTACTGGTGTCCGTCGGGTTATGTTACCCATTGATTTTTATTATTATGTTTTCCGGTGTTTTTTTTGTAAATAATCTGCGCCGTTGGAAACACAGTTATTTCTCTCCTGCGTCTGACTTCTCTGCCGCCAGTTAAACACCCTTACAGAATCACCGACCCGAACGATGGAGTCAGCAGGAAACGGCACTCCGGCCATAGGACTGGAGGAGCGCGTCCAGGATCATGCAGCAATACTACACCATCTTGGCACCACCATGGACAACGTTGTCCAGACAATGGACCGCTGGGAGAGACAGGGAGTTCTTCCAGTGCCTCCACCAGCACAAGCGGGGTCTCCCCTGAGTGCCCCTTTCCCGCCTAATCCCAGTGGGATTCGTCTCTCCTTAACCCATGAGTACGACGGAAGGACTGCGAACTGCCAGCGGTTCCTGTTACAATTAGACCTCTACCTGGCCACCGTCCACCCGGCTCCATCAGGTCAAGAGAGGGTGTCCTCCCTCGTCTCGTGCCTCACCGGGAAAGCCCTGGAGTGGGCCAACGCCGAGTGGAGAGAGGGAGATGCGGCGTTGGACCGGTTTGAGGAGTTCACCTCTACCATCTGAGGCAGGAGACGAGGAGCGTCCAGGAGTTGGCCCTGGAGTTTAGGACCGTGGCCGCCGGCGCGGGATGGAACAACAGGGCCCTGATCGACCATTACCGCTGCAGTCTGCGCGAGGACGTCCGTCGGGAGCTGGCCTGCAGAGAGACCACCCTCACGTTCTACCAGCTGGTGGACCTGTCCATCCGGCTGGACAACCTGCTGGCTACTCGCGGCCATCCAGATCGGGATCTGGTGGTTCCATCCTCCCGCACCCCCTCTCCGATACCCATGGAGCTGGGAGGGGCGGTGAGCAGGGAGACCGGAGGGGGTTCCCGCTCGTGCACCATCTGTGGCCGCAGAGGTCACACTGCCGGTCGGTGCCGGGTTGGTTCCTCTGGGAATCGAGGTGGGAGTCGCACGGCTGCAGACCGTCAGCGCATTGAGGTCCTGGTGTTCGGTGCCGGGGGACCAGGTCTGGCTCTCGACCCGAAACCTGCCCCTCCGCCTGCCCTGTCGGAAGCTGGGTCCGCGGTTTGTGGAGCCATTCAAAGTCCTGAGGAGAGTGAACAAGGTTTGTTACAGGTTGCAGCTTCCCCCTGATTACCGCATTAACCCCTCGTTCCATGTGTCTTTCCTCAGGCCGGGGGTGGCTGGCCCGCTCCAGGAATCCGAAGTGCGGTAGGTTCCTCCTCCCCCTCTGGACATCGAGGGGGCCCCGGCGTACTCCGTTCGTTCCATACTGGATTTAAGACGTCGGGCTAGGGGCCTTCAGTTCCTCGTGGACTGGGAGGGGTATGGTCCGGAGGAGAGATGCTGGGTTCCGGTGGAGGACGTGTTGGATCCTTCTATGCTGCGAGAGTTCCACCATCTCCATCCGGATCGCCCTGCGCCTCGCCCTCCGGGTCGTCCCCGAGGTCGGCGTCGGGGGGGAGGTACTGTCACGACTTTCGCCAAATTTGTTCCCTCTCCTTGTTCGGGTGGTGTTCAGCGGTCGACGTCACCGACCTTCTAGCCATCGCTGATCCATTTTTTTCATTTTCCATTGGTTTTGTCTTGTCTTCCATAACACCTGGTTCCAATCCCATCAATTACATGTTGTGTATTTAGCCCTCTGTTTCCCCTCATGTCCTTGTCGGTGATTGTTTATTTTAAGTGTATGTGTACGTCTGTACTGGTGTGTGTCGGGTTATGTTACACAATCATTTTTATTATGTTTTCTGGTGGGTTTTTGTAAATGAACTGCGCCGTTGGAAACACAGTTATTTCTCTCCTGTGTCTGACTTCTCTGACGCCAGTTAACTTCTAGTTCCTCCCAAACCCGGATCCGGGAGCACCCCCATCAGTAAAAAAGCTGACTAGCATAGCCTAGCATAGCGTCACAAGTAAATACTAGCATCTAAATATCATTAAATCACAAGTCCAAGACAACAGATGAAAGATACACATCTTGTGAATCCAGCCATCATTTCTTATTTTTAAAATGTTTTACAGGGAAGACACAATATGTAAATCTATTAGCTAACCTGTCTAGGACTGGGGTGCCGCCGCTACCCCCCCCCCCCCCCCACCCCCACATTCATTATTATTATTATTTTTTTAAATATTTAACTTTCACACATTAAAGTCCAATACAGCTAATGAAAGACACAGATCTTGTGAATCCAGCCAACATGTCCGATTTTTAAAATGTTTTACAGGGAAGACACAATATGTAAAGATGTAAATCTATTAGCTAAACACATTAGCAAAATCCACCATCTTTTCTTTGTCCACCAACACCAGTAGCTATCACCAATTCGGCTAAACTAAGATATTTATAGCCACTAACCAAGAAAAAAGCTCATCAGATGACAGTCTGATAACATATTTATGGTATAGGATAGGTTTTGTTAGAAAAATGTGCATATTTCAGGTAGATGTCATAGTTTACAATTGCACCCACCGTCACAAATGGACTAGAATAAATACAATGAGCAACGTGTTTACCTAACTACTAATCATCAAACATTTCGTAAAAATACACAGCATACACTAATCGAAAGACACAGATCCTGTGAATACAGACAATATTTCAGATTTTCTTAGTGTCTTACAGCGAAAACACAATAAATCGTTATATTAGCATAGCACATGTGCAAACATTACACCAGCATTGATTCTAGCCAAAGAGAGCGATAACGTAATCATCGCCAAAATATATTATTTTTTTCACTAACCTTCTCAGAATTCTTCAGATGACACTCCTGTAACATCACATTACAACATACATATACAGTTTGTTCGAAAATGTGCATATTTAGCCACCAAAATCATGGTTAGACAATGAGAAAAGTAGCCCAGCTGGTCAGAAAATATCCTGCGCCATATTAGACAGTGATCTAGTCGTATACATAAATACTCATAAACGTGACTAAAAAATATAGGGTGGACAGCGATTGATAGACAATTTAATTCTTAATACAATCGCGGAATTACATTTTTTAAATTATCCTTACTTTTCAATTCAGTTTGCGCCAGGCGAAGCTACGTCCAACAAGATGGCGTCCTAACCCATTAACATTTTTCGACAGAAACACGATTTATCATAATAAACTGTTCCTACTTTGAGCTGTTCTTCCATCAGAATCTTGGTCAAAGAATCCTTTCTTGGGTCTAATCGTCTTTTGGTCGAAAGCTGTCCTCTTGCCATGTAGAATGCCCATTGCGTTCGGCATGAACTGGAAGCGTGCCCAGAGATTCACAGTGTCTCAGAAATAAATGTCCCAAAATCGCACTAAACGGGTATAAATTGCTATAAAACGGTTTAAATTAACCTGTCTAGGATCAGCGTGGCGCTAGCGGCACACCCCCCCCCCCCACTGAAAAACCAGTGCCGCGAAATTCAAAAAAAATATATTTTTAAAATATTTAACTTTCACACATTAAAGTCCAATACAGCTAATGAAAGACACAGATCTTGTGAATCCAGTCAACATTTCCGATTTTTAAAATGTTTTACAGGGAAGACACAATATGTAAAGATGTACATCTATTACCTAAAAACACATTAGCATAATCCACCATCTTTTATTTGTCCACCAACACCAGTAGCCATCACCAATTCGGCTAAACTAAGATATTTATAGCCCCTAACCAACGAAAAAACTCATTAGATGACAGTCTGATAACATATTTATGGTATGGGATAGGTTTTGTTAGAAAAAAGTGCATATTTCAGGTAGATGGCATAGTTTACAATTGCACCCACCATCACAAATGGACTAGAATAATTACAATGAGCAACGTGTTTACCTAACTACTAATCATCAAACATTTCGTAAAAATACACAGCATACACGAATCGAAAGACACAGATCCTGTGAATACAGACAATATTTCAGATTTTCTAAGTGTCTTACAGCGAAAACACAATAAATCGTTATATTAGCTTAGCACATAGCAATTAGCAGCCCAGCATTGATTCTAGCCAAAGTGAGCGATAAAAGTCAACATCGCCAAAAGATATTAATTTTTTCACTAACCTTCTCAGAATTCTTCCGATGACACTCCTGTAACATCACATTACAACATGCATATACAGTTTGATCGAAAATGTTTATATTTAGCCACCAAAATCATGGTTAGACAATGTGAAATGTAACTCAGCTGGTCAGAATTTGTCCTTGCGCCACTTAGACAGTGATCTACTCTTATACATAAATACTCATAAACGTGACTAAAAAATATAGGGTGGACAGGGATTGATAGACAATTTAATTCTTAATACAATTGCGTTATTACATTTTTTAATTTATCCTTACTTTTCAATACAGTTTGCGCCAAGCGAAGCTACGTCAAAAAACATGGCGTCCTAAGCCACTAAAATGTTTCGACAGAAACACGATTTATCATAATAAAAATGTCCTACCTTGAGCTGTTCTTCCATCAGTATCTTGGGCAAAGGATCCTTTCTTGGGAGAAATCGTCTTTTGGTGGAAAGCTGTCCTCTTGCCATGTGGAAATGTCAACTACGTTCGGGATGAACTGAAAAGCGTGCCCAACTTTTCACATCGTTGCAAAAATAAATGTCCCAAAATCGCACTAAACGGATATAAATTGCTATAAAACGCTTTAAATTAACTACTTTATGATGTTTGTAACTCCTATAACGAGTGAAAAGATGACCGGAGAAATATAACAGGCTAAACTAACGCTTGGAACAGGAGAGGGTCGGTGTCTTCCACGCGCGTTACGCAGCAAGAAAAGACTTGCTAGCTAAAGGTTTTTTTCATTTGTAGGGCCTGTGAACGAGCAATCGAGCCCGTTGGAATCGTCATCACGTAAAGGCATCCAGGGGAAGACGTAAGAAGTGTCCGTATAGTCATAGCAACGACAGTGCCCTTTTAACTGACTTCAGAAAAGTGGCCAACATTTCTCAAATCTGACTCCATGTCAGGGAAATTGCTGTAGAATGGGCTCTGTTCCACTTAGAGACAAAATTTCAACTCCTATAGAAACTATAGACTGTTTTCTATCCAATAATAATAATAATATGCATATTGTACGATCAAGGATTTTGTGGGAAGCCGTTTAAAAAATTAGCCACATTAGCATAAATAGTCTAAACAGCGCCCCCATCCCCAACAGGTAAACTACCTTATGATGTTTTTAACTCCTATAACGAGTAGAAACATGACCTGAGAAATATTACTGGCTCCACTAATGCTTGGAAAAAGAACGGGTCGGTGCCCACCGTGCGTCCGACGCAGCAGGAAAGGAGTGCCTACCTACACGTGTTTTTCATTTATAGTGGCTGTGATTGCGCAATCCACACCATTCAAATTGTCATCACGTAAAGGCATCCAGGGGAAGACGTAAGCAGTGTCCGTATACTCATAGCAATAACAGTGGCCTTATAACTGACTCCAGAACAGGGGCGAAAATTTTTTTTTAAATCTGACTCCATGTCAGGGAAATTGCTGTAGAATGAGTTCTGTTCCACTCAAAGACAAAATTTCAACGGCTATAGAAACTATAGACTGTTTTCTATCCAATAATAATAATAATATGCATATTGTACGATCAAGAATTTTGTAGGAAGCCGTTTCAAAAATTACACGATTTCCATAAATAGTGACAACAGCACCCCCTAGCCTCAACAGGCTAACCACGTTAGCAAAAGACACCACTTTTTTTACTCCACCATTTTTTTACTGCATCATTAGCTATCACAAATTCGACCAAATAAAGATATAAATAGCCACTAACCAAGAAACAACTTCATCAGATGACAGTCTGATAGCATATGTTTTGTTAGAAAAATGTGCATATTTCCGGTATAAATCATAGTTTACCATTGCAGCCACCATCACAACTCTCACCAAAGCAACTAGAATAACTACAGAGACCATCGTGTATTACCTAATTACTAATCATAAAACATTTCTTAAAAATACACAGCGTACAACAAATGAAAGACACAGATCTTGTGAATCCAGCCAATATTTCAGATTTTCTAAGTGTTTTACAGCGAAAACACAATATAGCATAATATTAGCTTACCACAATAGCCAGAAACACAACACCATTTACCAGCAGCAAAGGTTAGCGATCGTAACAAACAGGCAAAAGATATAAAAATTTTGACTAACCTTGATATTCTTCATCAGATGACAGTCCTGTAACATCATATTACACAATGCATATAGGGTTTGTTCGAAAATGTGCATATTTAGCGGCACAAATCGTGGTTATACAATGTGATTAGTGGCCAAAACTTCAAGCAATCTGTCCGGCGCCATCTTGGAGAGGCACCTATTCTAATCGATAAGTAATCATAAACTTGACTAAAAAAATACAGTTTGGACAGCAAATAAAAGATACATTAGTTCTTAATGCAACCGCTGTGTTAGATTTTTAAAATTAACGTTACTGCGCAATACAGCGTGCGCTAAAGCGAGACCGCAACAAAATTCATGGCGGAATTATTATTTGACATTTGTCAACATAAATACGAATTAACAGCATAAAGACTGCTTACTATTTGCTGAGCTTCCATCAGAATCTTGGGCAAGGTGTCCTTTCTCCAGAACAATCGTCTTTTGGTTGAAAGATGTCCTCTTCTCCTGTAGAAATAGCAGCTAACGATAGCCACCCACTGGAGAGGTGTCCAACTCGTGAAAGCGCGTGACAAAGAAATCCCAGAAAATCGCAATAAACTGATATAAACTGCTATAAGTCGGTTTAAATTAACTACCATATAATGTCTTTAACACCTATAATGAAAAAAAACACGACCGGAGATATAGAACTGCTAAAACAAAAGATTTTGCAGGACGCCATTGTGATGTCCCTCTTGCGCCAGGCGCCCCGTTGAAAAGAACGGTACTTCCGTTCCATGAGCTTTTATAGTGCCCCAGATGGTGCAATCCACTCCATTCACATTTTCACCGCTTACTGACATCTAGAGGAAGGCGTATGCAGTGCATGTAGCCCCATAGCTTACATGGGGACTTATAAACTGACCTTAGAACAGGGAGCTCGATTTCAGAAATCTCACTTCCTGACAGGAAATGTGCTGCATAATGAGTTCTGTTTCACTCAGAGAAATAATTCAAACGGTTTTAGAAACTAGAGAGTGTTTTCTATCCAATAGTAATAATAATATGCATATTGTACGAGCAAGAATTGAGTAAGAGGCAGTTTAATTTGGGAACTAATTTTTACAAAGTCGAAATGGCGCCGCCCTATTGACAAAAGGTTAAACACCCTTACACCTTCTAATACACATTCCTCCCTACTATATCTCTCACACATCCACAGAGAGTAGGTCACGTAGGCATTTATGGTTAGCCATACAGCAATAAGGCAGTATGGTTTTCTGCTCATAATCCACCATGGCAGGTGGGCTATGTGACCATTCTCCCCACCCACCCGTCCTCTTTGCCGATGATAACTGATCCAGATTTCAGGGAAACCGTGACCTACACTGTACCTTACCTTTTGCCCTTTTCACTACAGGAGGCCCTGGACCACACATACACTACTCAAAATGCACAGTCCCATAAAGACATTGTTTTCTGGGAATTAGATAATGTAATTTGATATAGCTATAAAGTGTTTACGAGATTACGCCATCAATGGAACCTTTTCCCTGTAACCCCCCTTTACGTCAGCCTGGTAGTTGGGCTACTGTTCTCCCTCTCTCCCTCCAAAGTTGATGAGTTTAATACCTCATTCGGCATCTCTCCATTGGCCACATCACTATCTCCCCCTGTCCAACAATAATTTGGACTCAGAGGGCTACAGTACAGGGGATCATTGTAGGCCTTAAATGGAGCCAGTCCCGTTAAGAAATAATAGGTAACTCTGGAGTAGCATGGCCGGCGGTTTGTCTCAGTCTGCCACAAGGACACAATTTATATCACAATTTATATCATCCCCCAGAGACAAGGCGGTCTGAATCAGCTGAAAAACAGAGAAGAGGACAATAAACGCTAGCTGAACTTTGCCTGTCCCCTTTTGCCATTTTAAATGCGGTATAAGCACTCTTTTCACAAAGAGTCCGATTCAGTCTCCCTGGTGTGTACTAAAACAGAAGCCCCCACCCCCCAGTTTTATGAGGTGTCCTGTTTTTCTACCATACCTCCAGTGATTTAGGTGATATGCTTGAAATAAAGGTTCAGAGGGACATGGGGCAGCTTGAGTTTTACTGTGCCCCCACTTAAAAAGTAAATAAAATGAAATTACCCAGGACGCTGTATAATTGTGCTTTGGGGGACCGTTTGACCCTTTTCTTATTTTGGGGTTTCTTTCTCTGTTTTTCAATGTGTCAAGCTGGACTTTGACATTTTACTTGCATGACTTTTCAATTACATCCAGTTGGTTAAAAAGTCACAATTCTACACCGAGAACCTCATCACAGAGTGAAATATGGAAAAGGGATAAGGCCTATGTTTGAGGGAGCGAAGAGAGTGAGAATGAATGGGCGGCTTGGTGAGTTGGTTCTGCGAGTGTTCCCGTGGTCTCATAGCACCTCAGCCTTCCAAGTTAAATACTCTGCTCTAGTGTCCCAAGATATGATCCAATCATATCAAGTCAAAACGCACACAAAGAAACTACTATTTATGTCAACTCAAATGGCATTTTCTCATTTGTGTCATTTATTCATTCTGTCGAGAAATGATTCATGAAAAAAAGACTAAACTAAAGAAATGACTTTTCTATCAAAACACCAACCCATGAAACTGTCTGTAGTGTGAATGTTAGATAATCTATCTCCTTGACTAAAGAATGTTAGGGAGAATTAATAAGTGTGTGTGTGTGTGCATGTGAGTATGCATGTGTGCACATGTGTGTGTGTGTGCGCTCACATGCGTGTGTACATGCATGTCTGCTCCTTGATATGGTGGGGTGGGTGTTGGTTACGTATGGGCTTATCAGCGGACAACGTGTACGAGTCTCATTTCTGTACAGCACTTTGAGATATCAGCGGATGTAAGAAGGGCTTTAGAAATACATTTGATTTGATTTGAGTCAAATCACAAATCTGCTCTACATTATCACCACATACTGTAAGTGGGCAGGCCATACAGTATATACCCAGTGAACATTTTATTTGCTCTGTATATGCTTTATGTAGTTTATTTTTTATTTTTTACAAATTAGACCTGTAGCAGACTGATTTGTCGCCAGAGGAGGAATTAAACAGGTTCCCTGGCATTTATCCAGCATGTTTTTACAAGCTATTTTGTCCTTCTAAGTATATGGTTTATCGTGTTTAATGATGCTCTGCATTTTTACCGATTCCTCATTTCCCTTCACTGGCTAACGAGAGTGAGAGACAGGCTGGGGGAAGTGATAAAAGAGGTTTGTGGTTGTGTAACACGTGTCGTAAAACATAAAGAAAAAAGGCCTGTGTGCATGCGCGTGTGAGTGGGCGTGTGTGGTGTTGTCTAAAAGTTACAACAAGAGGCAGTTTAAGATGCTGAGTGTGTTATGATGATGAGGTGAAGTCTGTGGAGTGGGTGGGTGTGTGTGGTGGAGCATACTTTAAAGTATTAAAACCAGGGGTTGGAACCGGTTCAGGGAACAGAACCGAAAACAGCTAAATTTTTAAAGGAACAGAATCAGAACCGGAATGAAAGTGATCTATATTGTTTTGGAACAGAACCATTATTATAAAAGCATGGGAACCGGTTAATAATGGGTTATTTTCATTCCGGGCATTTTTTACAGTCCAACAAAAAATGCAACACAGCGTCTATGCAAAGCCCTCCCTCTGTCAATCATAAACTTCTTCCACTGTCTGCCTGTCAGCTGAAAATCTTTGCCAGTGTGTGGGTGTAGGCTGCCTGCCCCTCCCCCTCCGAAGCATAGCCGTAGCCTACTGATGATAAAAGCGTGATTCAGAAGCTAGGGAGAAAGGTTTTTTGGATTCGCTTTTTCAATGCTAGTTAGGGATAATGTAGTTATCAAATTTCACATTGGATTTATTAATTACAAAAGGGTAAGAAGTGTTTTGAAATGTGGTCTCGCTCTGAACACCCCAGCTTCTTAGCTAGCTAGCTCTGGTACAAAGTTAAGCCAACTCTGAAGTTAGACATTCAAAGTTCCTCCATATGTGCTCTGTAGGTAAAATTCTGTGGGCCTAATTCAGATAATTCATGTATTCACAAGATGCCCAGTGCTTCAAGCCAAGCCTCCTCCATCCTCCACCTGCCCAATTTCAGTTGCATCTCCTGCCCTACGCTTGTCTTAATGTCACGCATGTAAACAACTCACTAAGCTACAGCTTGCCCGCTCCATACCAACCTGCTCTATCCGCACTGCATGATTGGTGAAGTCATTTAATGTTGAGCTAAATGCATTTTTTTTTTTTTAAGATTTCAGAGGTTTAAAAAGGAACGATATGAACCAGAACTTTTTTTTGTTTATTTTGCTGGTCGGAACAGTGGAACGGAACAAAAAAAGAATGGTTATGTTCAGAATGAAACGATTGGAAACGATTTTGGTTCCAACCCCTGATTTACACCCAAAATTAGATTCCTGAATTGGGACGTTTTGACCAAACCCTTTTGACCAAACCCTTGACCAAACTCTTTTGACCAAACCCTTGACCAAACCCTTTTGACCAAACCCTAGGCGCTTGGTCAAAATGTATGTAGGGTGACATTTGGGATGCACAACAGGGATGCATAGTGATAATGAGGACTGGCTAGTTGTTTGACATGATTTCATTGGGTCCTATCTTCATGTGGTCATAGAGTGCAGGCTGTCCCAGATGCCTATCTAGAAATGGTGTGTGTCTCTAATAAAGCCAGAACGTCACAAAGCCTAAATACTGCACACACCCGCAAAACTCGGTCTCGAAAACATAGTCAACATGAAAGTGACAGACATAAGAAATTACTTGTTTCCAAGGAATTAATGGCGGCGAACACAGATAGCCATGTAGAGTCGTCCGCTTTCAAGCCAAACACACACCAATAATGTCCTATATACCCCTCCCCCCCCAAAAAACGTAATAATGTTGCAGTCAAAATTCTTTAATTTCCAAATGTAACCCCATAAAACAGTACAGTCACTTCAGGGCCAAGTGTGTTTTTTAGCAATCCCTCTAATGGTAATATGGCTATTATCTGAGATTGTGGCGTGTTTGCTCACTGAAGAAAAATACCAAAAGCAGGTATTTATGGTGAGATACTCACTCTGGTGCTGGTTATGTACTACTGACCAAGGAAAATTCAGGCAAAAAAAGCAAACAGATCTCGAGGAGTGAATTCCTGTTCACACTGCAAGGCTATCATTGGAAAATGTGCTTGAACTGGAGCTCTGACTTTGAGGCTGATTGTGTCAGTATTTGCTGTGTGTGTGTGTACATTATGTGTGTGTGGCGAAGGGCATCTAGCTAAAGGACACTGACCATACCATTCTCAAGCACCCGTCCCTACTAATTTGCCGCACCTATGATCTAAGAGATCACATTGTTATTGTTTTAATTTTCTAATAATGTTTTTTAAATTGTTTTTATTGAACCTTAACAAGGCAAGTCAGTTAAGAACAAATTCTTATTTACAATGACGACCCACCTCGGCCAAAACCTAACCCAGACGATGCTGGGCAAATTGTGACCCGCCCTGTGGGACTCACAATCACGGCCGGTTGTGATACAGTCTGGAATACAGTCTGGTATCGAACCCGCCCTATGGGACTCACAATCACTGCCGGTTGTGATGCAGTCTGGATCGAACCAGACATACCATCAAGATGGTATGCCTATCTGTGCCTGTCTGTTATTGTTGCAGCTCAGTGGACGACTTGTCCTCCCCCCTATCCACTGTCGCTGATGGTATGTCCCTTTCTTCTTGACTAATGTAAGCTAATATTCATGGTTGGCCCACTACAGCACCATTTGGGAGCATGCTCCTCACTAATGTAACTGAAACTCCCCATGTTGACCCTGTCTCCTTCCATAAAATAGTGTAATCTTACTAATGGAAGTTCAAAATCCCTTTCTCTAGCCCCTTTCCACCCTCTCCAATTTCAAAGATCAAGGCAAAAAAATACTGCATACCTTGTTGGGGTCATTCTCAAATGTAATGCTGTTTGGAGTGCACTCGATGGTTTAGGTCCTCGCCTGGCCAAAGTAGAGAGAGTGAAATGTGCAATGAAACATTATATGTCTGGATTGAAGATTGGATCGTGTTCAGCCCAGAATAGACATACATGTCATATTGCTCTAGAGCATTTAAATGTTTTTCTTCCACCAAATTATCTAATTAGGTAACATTTGATGCTAGATGACTCATCCTCCACACAATTTGTCACCTACACACATGGAATGTGGATTATGACCCAATCAGTCAAATGTAAGCACAACTGGAGAAACAACTGGAGAAATGTTTTTAAACATTTTGCCTGACAGCATTACAGCAGATAGAGAAAGTGTAGGAGCGTACTGTACTAACCTGCTGCAAGCCACTTTAGCTCGCTAGCTAACTACTCGCCTGAACATCCACCTGAGATACAGTAGCTAGCATTTCAACATGCTAGCTATTCACAGTTAGACAATTTGCCACAGATGTGAAAATAGGTAATTGCTAATGCTACCAGGCAAAATGTAAAAAAAAAAGGTTTCTCCAGTTGTGCTTACATTTGACTGATTGGGACAATCTGTTAGCATTGCTAATAGAGGCTAGCTAGCTATCTTGGCTAACTGTGTGATGAAACAATTCCCTGTTTCACTTGTCTCCAGTTTTGATAACATGTTGATGTATCCTCTTTCCAAGACCAGGCATGTTGTGAAAGGTGGAGACAATATATTTTGGTCCTTCCATTATTCTGTAACTAGAACCCAAAGGTGTATCTGTGTTTACCTATGTTCACATATTGTTTTCACTGAGGATTGTGTTATTCTTGGGCAATTCTTCTATAGATCCCCGGACCGCAGCACAAACCTCCCATGTTTGGCTATTATCGTCAGAAACAAATCCATGAATTGACCCATTTGTCAGTGGGAGCCCAAGTGTGTAAACGTCATGCACAAGCTGTGTTATAGTTGGAACTTTATCAAAAGAGGCTCACTCAGGCAAAAACATGAAATATCATCTCCCTCTGCATATTTCTACCTCTTTCCCAGAACTTCCCCTTTCTGTGTTCCAAAATATCTGCTGCCCCAGACAAAAACACATACACATTAGTTTCGGAACACTTCTCAAATTCTTCATAGTTTCGGCGAGGGGAAGATGGCTTAAAGGTATGCCTATCTATTAAATACAGTAAGGGTGAAGAATGAAAGTGTCCTCAAAAAAGTTTTAGAAAGTTGCTAATACCATAAAATACAAAGCCTCGGGATCCATGACAAGTAAAATGGAAAAAAAAGTTGTTCTGCAAATATCTCTGTATTCCTCTCAATTTTCACCTAAAATGACATTCCCTAAGCAAGGATATGTATATTCTTGATACAATTTGTAAGGAAACACTTTGAAGTTTGTGGAAATGACCCCTAAATAAGAGGATATTACATAGATAAACATGTTTAAAGAATAATTGTATACCGTCTGCTATCTGTAATGATGCAATATCTTTTCAAGGGAGAACTTTATAGCACTGGAGGTAGTTGATAACTCACTTAGCATACTATACATACACTTAGGGAAATGAATGGGCTATTATCTGTATTGTATGAGACAGTAATTTACTGTTTTTGCACTTGGAAATTAACTGCTCCGTTTATAACCCAGCAGCAGGGAGCCACAGTAGGGACCAAGTACCAGAAAAAGGCATTAAATATTGATGTACCTCATTGGTGTGTGTGTGTGCTTGCTTTGAGGATAACAGTGCCCGCTCCCAGGGAATGTAGGCTCTCGTTCTCCGTGGCTGACGTGAGTAAGACATTTAAGCGTGTTAACCCTCGCAAGGCTGCTGGCACAGACGGCATCCCTAGCCGCGTCCTCAGAGCATGCACAGACCAGCTGGCTGGAGTGTTAAAGGACTTAGGTGACCCGTTTCAGGAAACTAGAAGTATTTCGCAAGTCACGACTTCAAAGGAGGGCCGTTTGAACGTAATTAAAAAAAAAATTAAATACGTTTTTTGGCAGAAATGCCTTCTCGAACATGTGAACTTTCATGTGCCTTAAAACCTGTTTGGGCTGCAAGCTGAATATTGAAAAAACTGGAAAATGTGTGCACATTTTCAAACGGCCTCCTAAGAAACTATTTATTTTCCAATATGCATATATTTACTACTGTTGGATAGATAACAGTCTATAGTTTCTAAAAAGGTTTGAATTGTTTCTCTAAGTCGAACAGAAATATTTTTACAGCCATTTTCCCAGCCGAATTGAGATTTCCAAAATGCGATGTGTCTCTTTAAGACCTTCTCTATAAAAGGCCATTTGACTTGGGACCATAGAAACACGTCACACGCCTTCGTCAGGCTGTAATGCGGAAGTGAGAATTGAAAGGAGTCGAATATCTCGTCCATGGACTGAATAACACACCTTCTTGTGAGACCTGCGCAGTTAAAAAAAAATTCCGGGCGCGAAGCAGAATTTGGTCTCGGCTTCTGGAAGAAGGTAGATAACGTTGAATATGATCTCTGACTACGATATTATTTGATACATGTCACAAAATCATCCTAAAGTATGTTTTTTCAATATACTTTAATTATATTATTGCAATTTATTCTGGACTTTAGATGTGATACGACGGAAGAATTTTTTGAAGAAACGCTGAGTAGCGCCGCAATGCTATTGTGCTTGCTAACCAAAGAGGGAAATAATTCGTTCTGGAACCCAACTAAAGACTCTACTGGACATTGGACCCCGTTACAACATTCTGATGGAATATCAACAAAGATAAGACCCAATTTGGGATGCTTTTTCATATATCTGTTGAGCTGTGCTGTGCTAACTGGGCTAACTGTGCTAGGCTAGCGCTTGACCAATGCTAGTGCTGACTTATGCTAGCTTATGTTGTTAGCTAATATAACGATATATTGTGTTTTCGCTGTAAAACACTTCAAAAATCGGAAATGTTGGCTTTATTCACACGATATCTGTCTTTCATTAGCTATCCACCATATGTTTTTCTGAAATGTTTTATGAGGTGTAATTAGTAGCCGACGTTGGTGTATGTATTTTCTCTGGCTACTCCCGTCTGGATTCAGACTCTAGCTATGTGTTAGCATTTTTGGTAGCATCAATGTAAAACTGATTTATAGCTAAAATATGCACTTTTTATGAACAAAACATAGATTTAATGTGTAACATGTTATATGACTGTCATCTGAGGTAGTTTTTTCTGGGCTCTTTAGGTTGGTTTTAGTTTATTTTGGTTGGCTTGTGCATGCTACTTGAATCATAATTCATACTTCATAATCATATCCATACGTGTCTGTCCACTTTTGTATTTGGTGGTGAGCTAACATAAATATATGTGGTGTTTTCTCTGTAAAACATTTAAAAAATCGGACATGTTGGCTGGATTGACAAGATGTTTATCTTTCAAATGCTGTATTGGACTTGTTAATGTGTAAAAGTTAAATATTTTAAAAAAATAGATTTTGAATTTCGCGCCCTGCAGCTGTTGTCATTTTCGTTCCGATTTCGGGCTTGCACCCCAAACAGGTTAATAACAAACATCCTTGCCATCTGTAAATACGATTAGAGTTGTTAAATTACAAGCCCAGTTGGTTTAGCCAAAGAAAAGGACAGGAACCTTCCAACTAGCCATGATTGGCTAAGATAATGAGTGGGCTGGACATGCCGAGAGATGAGTTTCAGATTGGTCTGCGGTGTAGTATCTTGTGCATATAAAATGAGCTGCTCGTTATGCGCAGATAATCCTTTCTACTGCATTTTTTTTGAAAGATTAACGTTAGCTATGGAGAACTGCAAATATGTTGCTACTGCTCTCAATAACATTGCTGCCTTGAATTTATCAGGCGCTATTGACAAAGGTCAGTGGGAGAAAGTTGTGATGGAGTACTTTCTGGAGGACCATCGTTCTATGCTGACTCTCTCTGACTCTGAAAATGAATCAGAAGATGAGGAAATCCCTGATTTAGGTAAAAACATATTTGGTTTACTTTAGCTAGCTATGACAATCGATTTGTATTGCAAGTTAAAGCTTGCTGTTAGCTAGCCAGCTGAGGTTCGATGGCTGGCTTAATAGCTAACATTGAACCTATTTGGTTAACTTTAGCTAGCTATGCCAATCGGTTTGTTACTCTATGAAATGGGATTGTAGTTAAATATTTAGCGAGCTAGCTAACGTTACATGTCTAAACAAAATACCCCAAGCTGAAATTTGCTGTTAGCTAGCTACTCTTAGCTGAGGTTAGATGGCTGGCTTGCTAGCTAACATTACCTTACATGTTTGAAGTGTGTGTAATGTTAGTGATGTTTTCTCAGAATGCCATTTCACATTTCTAGTTATAGCCTAATGTTAGCTAGCTAACATTGAACCTATTTGGTTAACTTTAGCTAGCCATAACAATCGGTTTGTATTGCTAGTTAAAGCTTGCTGTTAGCTAGCCAGCTGGCGTTAGGTGGCTGGCTAGCTAGCTAACATTATGTGTATGAACTGTGTATAGTGATTTTATCTCAGAATGCAATTTTGCATATATTGTATAATAATGCTAAAATATTTGTATCTGAAATTTGTCTTTCAGCGTCAGTAGAACATCCCTGACTCTCCTCCACCAGTCATACAAGGAGAATGGTGTAAAGCCTCCCATCAAAAAGAGAGCTGGCCCAAGCAAGCACAGGTTACACCTGAAGCATGAGGACTTGCAGCAAGTGGTGAACTTCGCAGAGGATGATGCAATAGTATTAGCAGGACACCACCTAGGACACAAACACTTTGTTGGAAAGCTGCTGCCATCCCATGTGACAAAAGCAGCATTGTGGCGTCTCTACAAGGAATCGATGACAACACTTGGTATGTAATGCATAAACAACACGTTTTGATTATTTAATTGACCTCCAACATGATTGGCAAGACTTTTATTGATCTCTGGCTCCGACTGGTGGTTTGGCCTCATCAAGCAGTGCTTTAGAAGACCAAAGTGAACCCTTTGTCTGAGATTGCTGGTGTTGTGAAAAGCTATGGCTGGCAACACCTGAGCGGAGGTTGATATCCCATGGAGCACTCAATAGGGGAGAGTCCAGTTGCTGAACAGGGAAGGGTGTTCCGGGCAGTTGTCGGCTCCAGGTAGTGGGGATGGTTGAGATCAATCATCTTAACCTCTTTCAGCTTGGGGGCACTATTTTATGTTTGAAAAAATAACGTTCCCAAGGTAAACGGACTATTTCTCATGCCAGGATGCTAGAATATGCATATAATTGACATATTAGGATAGAAAACACTCTAAAATATTGTCTGTGAGTTTAACAGAACTGATTTTGCAGGTGAAAACCTGAAGAAATCCAACCCGGAAGTGCCTGTTCCATTGCCTGCCCCTCCTCCATTTAAAGGGGTATGAACCAGATTCCTTTTCCAATGGCTTCCTCAGGCTGTGACCAGGCTTTAGACATAGTTTCAAGCTTTTATTTTAAAAAAATTGCGAGATTTATCAAAACGCATCAGGTGTCCTTTGATTAGTTCTTGCGCCCGAGAGTTGTAGCTCGACATTTTCTTTCTCTGTAGTATTGAATAGTTTACCGTCCGGTTGAAATGTTATCGATTATGCATGTTAAGGCGGAAAAGTGGGAGTTCCATCCCTCCACCATTCCCTTTCTGGGCTACATCCTCTCTGCTCGGCGTGTCCAGATGGATCCTGAGAAGGTAAAAGTGGTGGTGGATTGGCCTCAGCCTATGTCCATGGTGCAGCTGTAACACTTCCTGGGGTTTACCAACTTTTATCTCAATTTTATCCGGGGTTACAGCAGCCTGGCCTCCCCCCTGTCTGCACTCACCTCTACCAAGGTTCCATTCACGTGGTCCTCTGCTGCTGACCGGGCATTCCGGGACCTTAAACACCGCTTCACCACTGCTCCTATCCTGGTTAATCTTGACCCTTCCCGTCAGTTCGTGGTGAAGGCCGATGATTCGGATGTTGGAGTGGGGGCTGTCCCAACGTTCTGCCCTGGACCTTAACCTCTCTGGGGCAGGTGGGACGCAATCGTCCTGGCCAATAGCCAGGGAAAATACAGCGTGCCATATTCAAATAAAATTATATAAAAATCTTACTTTCATTAAATCACACATGTAAGATACCCAATTAAAGCTACACTCGTTGTGAATCCAGCCAACATGTCAGATTTCAAAAAGGCTTTTCGGAGAAAGCATAAGATGCTTAGCATAGCCTCCCGGGTGGCGCAGTGGTCTAGGGCACTGCATCGCAGTGCTAGCTGCGCCACCAGAGTCTCTGGGTTCGCGCCCGGGCTGGGTTCGCGCCCAGGCTCTGTCGCAGCCGGCCGCAACCGGGAGGTCCGTGGGGCGACGCACAATTGGCATAGCGTCGTCCGGGTTAGAGAGGTTTTGGCCGGTAGGGATATCCTTGTCTCAGTATGTAAAATGTAATATGTAATATGTAAAAATGTAATAAAATGTATGCACTCTACTGTAAGTCGCTCTGGATAAGAGCGTCTGCTAAATGACTAAAATGTAAATGTAATGCTATTATCTGATGATAGCACAACAGTAAACAAAGAGAGAAGCATATTTCAACACTGCAAGCACGACACAAAATGCAGAAATAAAATATAAATCATGCCTTACCTTTGAAGAAATTCTTTTGTTGGCACTCCAATATGTCCCATAAACATCACAAATGGTCCTTTTGTTCGATTAATTCCGTCGATATATATCCAAAATGTCAATTTATTTGGACCGTTTCATCCAGAAAAACACAGCTTCCAACTTTTGCCACTTCACTACAAAATGTATCAAAAGTTACATGTAAACTTTACCAAAACATTTCAAACTACTTTATTAATACAACGTTAGGTATTTTTAAACGTTAATAATCGATCAATTTGAAGACGGGATGATCTGTGTCCAATACAAAAAGAAAACAAACTGTCGCAACTTTTTTCGTAACGTGCCTCTCTCAAAAAATGTACTTCATGTGACCCTCATTTACGATAGCCCTACTTCTACATTACACAAAGGCCTCAACCGATTTCCAAGGACGGGTGACATCCAGTGTAAGCGGTAGGAACTGCAAGCAAGTCCATTAGAAATCTAGTGTCTCTAAGAAAATTCATTTAAAAGACAGTGACATTCAAAAAATTTAAATTCTGAATGGTTTGTCCTCAGGGTTTTGCCTGCTACATAAGTTCTGTTATTCTCACAGACATGATTCAAACAGTTTTAGAAACTTCAGAGTGTTTTCTACCCAAATATGCTAATATGCATATATTATATTCTGGAGATAAGTAGCAGGCAGTTGAATTTTGGCATGCTATTTATCCGAAAGTGAAAATGCTGCCCCCTGCCCACAAGAAGTTATTAAGCTGCATCCCTGCGCCTTCTTCTCCCACCGCCTCAACGCCACAAGGAGGAACTACGATGTGGGAACTTCAGAGCTTCTCACAGGGAAGATGGCATTGGAGGAATGGAGGTGCTTGCTAGAAGAGGCGGAACATCTGTTCATTCTGTGGCCCGACCACAAAAACTTGGAGTATCTCCACACCACCAAGCGCCTCAACTCCAGGCAAGAGAGAAGGGCCCAGCTGTTTACTTGGTTCCACTTTTCCCTCTCCTACCAGCCGGGGTCCAAGAACATCAAGCTGGATGCCCTGTCTTGCTTCTTTAACCGCACAGTTACCACCCCGGAGCCCGAGACCATCCTTCCTACCTCGTGCCTGGCGACAGCACTCAGCTGGGGCATAACGAAACAGGTCCGGGAGGAGCAGCGGTCCCAGCCGAACCCTGGGGGGGGCAAATAACCGGATGTTTGTGCCTAACGCTGTCCGCGCTGCAGTTCTGGCATGGGCACATTCCTCCAAGCTTGCCTGTCACCCGGGCTTCTGCCGGACCCTGGCCTTCGCGTGACAACGCTTTTGGTGGCCTACTATGTTTCCGTATGTTGCCGCATTTGTCGCTGAAAGAATGGTACAGAATGCGTACAGAACAAGACACCTAGGCAAGCTCCGGCTGGTCTTCTCCAACCACTGCCTGTCCCTCACTGTCCCTGGTCCCATATATCCCTGGATTTTGTCAAAGGTCTCCCTCCGTCTGAGAGCAACAGCCATCTTGACGGTGGTTGATCAGTTTTCCAAAGCCTCCCACTTCATTCCTATCCCAAACTACCCTCGGCCAAGGAGACGCGCCAGCTTATGGTGCGGCACATCTTCCGGATCCACAAAATCCCGGTGGACATGGTCTCCGACCCGGGTCCGCAGTTCTCGTCCCGGTTCTGGAAGGCGTTCTGTGCGCTCATTGGGCGAGGTGCTAGGGAGAAGGTCAATCCCGCAGTCATAGGGGCAGTGCGGCGGAAGGAAGTGGCCCGGGACTTGCTGAACACCTCCCGGAGGTCCTGGTACTCCGCAGGAATGGCGAAGAGGTCCGGAACAACTTCCGAGCCCCCAGGAAGAAGTCCCGGAGCAGGTTGCGGCATTTTCAGACAATGCCCGTGGCATAATGGACTCCAGCCCATAATTGCACCCGTAGACCAGTTGATGAGGTGATTGTGTCATTGGAGCCAGGAGAATCCCAAAACCACAGGAATCTGGGGGGAATGTGATGAGCAGGAATTTAATTGTTTTGTTGTGATTCCCTGACACATGTTATGGTTGTGGTGTTATGGTTGACCCGATCTATAGAGCACCCGTCCAGAACTCTAACATCTATGGGAATGGAGAGGGGCTTACTGGGGATGCCAGTGTGGTGTCCAAAAAACTCTCATCGGCCCCAGAGTCAATGAGGACCAGAAGAGATTTGGACTGGTTTCCCCACAGCAGAATGACATGAAAAGGGGTGCGAATAAGGGAATCAGAAAAGTTCTCCACATTGCCCACCAGAGTACTTGCTCCTATTGGTGAGCCTGGTCTTTTACCCGGAAAAGAGGACACAAAATGACCAAACGTCTCACAATACAGACAGCTCCTTGTGTTGATCCTGTGTTGCCTTTCTGTTGGCGACAGCCCAGCTCTGCCTAGTTGCATAGGCTCGGGAAACAGTGCCTCGCCCGTCTTCGGTGACTCTTGAGGAATTTCGGGAGAACTCGGGTGTTCTCGGCAACAGGACCGTCGGGGACTACCGTCGGGCAAGGTGAAATCCATGGACGTGAGAAGAACAGGGCCTCAAAAACATTCCTCACCTCTCCAACGAACCCCTCCAGACTCACGCACATGGCCAGCTGTTGTTCCCATATGGCAGTAGCAAATGTGAGAGCCCTCCCAGACATCAGCGTGATGAGGTAGGCTATCTTGGAGAGATCCGAAGGAAAGGAGGAGGGCCGATGCTCGAAAATGAGGGCACACTGAGCTAAAAAGGCCCGACAGGTGCTCGGCTCTCCATTATTTCGTTCCGGGGGAGGTAAACGGGGCTCCCGGGAACGTGGAGTGGCCGGTGGGGTGGCGCTGCTAACTGACGAGTTATTAAGGGGCGTTGGGGTTACCACAGTGGCAGGCTATCACCAGACAACCCGCGGAATTGCTCCAGCAGCATGTCCAATGCCCGGTCATGGCACTCAGCCAACGTTTGGACCCCTCCATAAGACCACAAAGCAATTCCTCGTGCCTACCAATGGAGGCTCCTTGGGAGGAGATGGCATTGCACAGCTGGCCCGGGTCTGCTGGGTCAGTCATGGCCAGTTCGTACTATCAGGTATGAAGGTAATACCCAGATGCAGACAGCGTCGAATTAACAGTGGTTTAATAATCCAACAGGGGCAGGCAATAGACAGGTCAAGGCAGGGGTCAGTAAACCAGAGGTGGGGCAATGGTACCAAACGGCAGGCAGGTTCAGGATCAGGGTAGGCAGAGGTCAATAACCCAGAGGTGGGGCAAAGGTACAGGTCGGTAGGCAGGCTCAGGGGCAGGCAGTGGTCAGGTAGGCGGGCTCAGAGTCTGGACAGGCAAGGGTCAAAACTAGGAGGGCGAGAAAAAGAGAGACTGGGGTAAAGCAGGAGCCGAGACAAAAACACTGGTTGACTTGACAAACAAGACGAACTGGCAACAGACAAACAGAATACAGGTATAAATACACATGGCATAATGGGGAAGATGGGTGAAACCAGGAGGGGGGTGGAGACAATCACAAAGACAGGTGAAAAAGATCAGGGTGTGACAGTACTTTTGTGAATTGTTTGATAATACTGCAATGTTGGAGCTAGGAACACAAGCATTTCGCTGCACACACAATAACATCTGCTAAATACGTGTGATCAATAAAATATGATTTGATTTAATTTGTGTGTGTGTGTGTGTGTTTGCTTGCATTTGAACCAAACTTTTCACAGAGCTGCGGAACACTGAACAACAACCCAACCAGGGTTCAACATCTAAGGTGCCTCTTGACTGGACCCAGACCCCCCCATTATACTTTTCCAGGGACGGAAACAGACTCTTGGTGTGTTTATTTGTTCACTGCCCTTCCATTGCCCAGTTGCTTTTCTCATGTCACCTCATTGTATTAAGGGCATCTAATTATCCTCATGTTTTCTAGGACCGTTCCCACATAGAAGGTGTGTGTGGGATGGGGGGGCAGAGCTCAGATCCTGTGGTTCAAATAGCACTTGTTTTCTTTCAAATAATCATGCATTTGATTGAGTTGATTGAAGCTTGCCTGTTGCAATGGAACCAATGGAGTTGACCCAAAAGTGCAAAACCCGGCCATCTGTCACTCAATCAAAGCGGTCAAAGGTATTTAAAATACAACAAATACTATTTGAACCCAGCGCTACAGTAGATGTGCTTCTGTTTCCAACCTATAGGAGGATCTTGGGGGATACACCTGGAATTTGTGAAGTAAAAAATGTACTTCTCTGCTGCATCGGGCTTTCCCAGCTGAGGGTGATAAATCAAACGCAGTGACAACAACCCCCTGCCACCCAAATCCCTTTTTAATCACTTCCACCAAGACCAATACACAGAGGAAGCCCTCTTTGGGTGCCTTCAGCTTTCCGGCACATTAGTAAGGCCCCGGAGCGAGAGGAGAAAGGGAAGAGGGTGGAAGAGAGGAAAGACTTGGGTAGGAGAGAAGATGCAGGAAGAGAGAGGAGAACAGAAGAGGTCCACCCAGAATATGGCCAAGCCCTGTCTCTTTGCAAGGACAGTACAATTTATGGCATACACAGCGAGTACATACAGTTGAAGTCGAAAGTTTACATACACCTTAGCCAAATACATTTAAATTGTTTTTCACAATTCCTGAGATTTAATCCTAGTAAAAATTCCCTGTCTTAGGTCAGTTAGGATCACCACTTTACTTTAAAGAATGTGAAATGTCAGAATAATAGTTGAGAGAGTGATTTTATCAGCTTTTATTTCTTTCATCACATTCCCAGTGGGTCAGAAGTTTACATACACACCATTAGTATTTGGTAGCATTGCCTTTAAATTGTTTAACTTGGGTCAAACGTTTCGGGTAGCCTTCCACAAGTTTCGGCCCATTCCTGACAGAGCTGGTGTAACTGAGTCAGGTTTGTAGGCCTCCTTGCTCGCACATGCTTTTTCAGTTCTGCCCACACATTTTCTATAGGATTGAGGTCAAGGCTTTGTGATGGCCACTCCACTGACCTAAAACCGGGAATTTTTACTTTGATTAAATTTCAGGATATGTGAAAAACTGAGTTTAAATGCATTTGGCTTTGGTATGTGTAAACTTCCAACTTCAACTGTATCACTGTCAAACATTTAAAAACATCTAATTTAAATTGTCATCCATACTGTGCCTATCTGAATACATACACTTTAACACACACATACGCAAAGAGGTATACATAGTCTATAAACGTACACTCACTCATGTATAAAAACACACACACACCCAGGCCACCCATCTCCTGTTGGCTGGTGTTGCATGGGCAGGGAGTAGTAGTATGATTTGTTGTTGTGGTGGTGTAGATTTTATAGGCATTCTCTGACATCCTTGGGTCTTCTGGCTCCTTGCATGATTTGTTGTGGCAGTGGTTGTGGTGTATATTTAACTTCATCTGACATTTCCCGTAGTCCTCTCACTTTTTATACGTGTGATTTGCTCAACTTCTTCATGTTCCACCACAAACACATGTTATGGTCAGTCTCAGCTTACTAAACAGTGTGTAAGTTTCATCTTGGTAACATTCAACCTATCATTACCTATTGATGCAGTTCATTATGGCGATATTATAATTTCCCCATCTCTTTATGTGTGTGGCTCTTCAATTGGCCAGTATACAATTGGACAGAATGGAGTACAACATTTTAGGGTCCTCAATTAACAAAGAGGTGAGGCTGAGGGTGTCCTAAATTGGACACCATACAGAGGGAAGAGGTAACAGATTCTCATAAACAGTGGCTGATATTTCAAGATGGCGGCTGGTGGCCAGGGTGTTTGCCCTCCATGTTCGTGTCTCTCCTTAGATGATTCCGAGCCTGACTGCAGTGCTGCTTTGGGTTTCTGGGCTTTCTTAATGATAGCTGGTGAAGTCTTTCGCAGAGCAACTACCATCAATCTCCATCTCAATGTCAAACCACTGACATCACTCTGACGATATGTCGACGCCGCAAGAGGCAGAGTCAACCACACACCCCAGACACAGAGTCCACTCATTCAGACAAAGGCAGTTATTTAGCCGTGGAAACCACATGAGGTTGGTTGTACCTCAATTGGCGAGGAGAGGTTCATAACGTTAGCTAGGCCAGGGGTTAGGAGTTAATAGTAGCGGTTAAGGTTAGCATTGGGTAATATGCTAGCTAAGTAGCTAAAGGGTTAAGGTTAGTTAACATGCATTGCAAAGTAGTCACAAAGTTGCTAATTAGCTAAACTGCTGATGTTCTCCGTGATGAGATTGGAACATGTTCGTGTCATACACCCATCCAACCTCCCTTCTATAATTTAAGTAACCTACTGTCTTTATCTGTGATTGAAATGCACTGTATACAAAATCGTGCAGTGCACACGAAAAAAATCTACTTTTTTGTGTGCCTGTCACAAACTTCCAAAAAGCAATTTGTCTATTTCACAATAATCTGTGATACAGGGTTGCACACACACACACACACACACACACACACACACACACACACACACACACACACACACACACACACACACACACACACACACACACACACACACACACACAAATAAACGACTAAAATGACAGACTAAATTAATCCTAGCACATTTTCTCACAGTAATAATCATTTGATATTGACACACTTCCACTCGTGTCAATAATGTATTATTGAATGCCACACACATACACCGCAAAAGTGTATACTGCAGCCTCTGCTCTTCCATCTGTCAACATCACCACGATATGTTAGAGAGCCTACAAGCCATAGCTTCTGAAAGAGTGTCCAATAACATTGAGATGTACTGTGGATTGACTTATTTCAGATTTTGTTGTGTTACAGCCTGAATGAAATAAACTCAGCAAAAAAAGAAATGTCCCTTCTTCAGGACCCTGTCTTTCAAAGATAATTCGTAAAAATCCAAATAACTTCACAGATGTTCATTGTAAAGGGTTTATCGCCCTTGCAGTGGCAGCTGATCGCCCTTGCAGTGGCAGACCACGTGTAACAACACCTGAACAGGATTGGTACATCCAAACATCACACCTGCAGGACAGGTACAAGATAGCAACAACAACTGCCCGAGTTACACCAGGAACGCACAATCCCTCCATCAGTGCTCAGACTATCCGTAATAGGCTGGGAGAGGCTGGACTGAGGGTTTTGTAGGCCTGTTGTAAGGCAGGTCCTCACCAAACATCACAGGCAACAACGTCGCCTATGGGCACAAACCCACCGTCACTTGACCAGACAGGACTGGCAAAAAGTGCTCTTCACTGACGAGTCGTATTTTGTCTCACCAGAGGTGATAGTCGGAATCACGTTTATTGTAGAAGGAATGAGCATTACACCGAGGCCTGTACTCTGGAGCGGGATCGATTTGGAGGTGGAAGGTCCGTCATGGTCTGCGGCGTTGTGTCACAGCATCATCGGACTGAGCTTGTTGTCATTGCAGACAATCTCAACCCTGTGCGTTACAGGGAAGAAATCCTCCTCCCTCATGTGGTACCCTTTCTGCAGGCTCATCCTGACATGACCCTCCAGCATGACAATTCCACCAGCCATACTGCTCGTTCTGTGAGTGGTTTCCTGCAAGACAGGAATGTCAGTGTTCTGCCATGGCCAGCGAAGAGCTCGGATCTCAATCCCATTGAGCACGTCTGGGACCTGTTGGATCGGAGGGTGAGGGCTAGGGCCATTCCCCCCAGAAATGTCCGGGAACTTGCAGGTGCCTTGGAGAAAGATTGGGGTAACATCTCACAGGAAGAACTGGCAAATCTGGTGCAGTCCAGGAGGAGGAGATGCACTGCAGTACTTATTGCAGCTGGTGGTCACACCAGATACTGACTGTAACTTTTGATTTTGACCCCCCACTTTTGTTCAAGGACAAATTATTCCATTTATGTTAGTCACATGTCTGTGGAACTTGTTCAGTTTGTCTCAGTTGTTGAATCTGGTTATGTTCATACAAATATTTACACATGTTAACCAGATGACGTTGAATGTTCCTGAGTGGGTGAGGGTTGTGAATACTTATGTAAATGAGATCTTTCTGTATTTATTTTTCAAAAAATGTGCAAACATTTCTGAAAACATGATTTCACTCTTTCATTATTATTGTGTGTAGCTCGGTAAGATAAACATCTAATCTCAGCAAAAAAAAGAAACGTCCTCTCACTGTCAACTGCGTTTATTTTCAGCAAACTTAATGAAATCGCAGTGTTAGAATTCTAAAAAATAACTTCATTATGACATCCAGCTTCGGTATAGCTGAGTACCCAAACGTTGGGCGCCGGCGACTAGTTCACATGCACGACAGATATATGAAATAGCATCATAAAATGTTTCTTACTTTTGCTGATCTTCCATCAGAATGTTGGACAAGGTGTCCTTTGTCAAGAACAATCGTTGTTTGGAATTAGAACGTTCATTTTCCCTCTTGAATTAGCAAGCGCCCTAGCCTAGTGGCACAAAGCTCTCCATGTCAACAAACGGAAGAGAACGAAACACGGCAAACTCCCGAAAAATTTTCAATAATCTGATGAAACTATATTGAAAAAACATACTTTACGATGATATGGTCACATGTATCAAATAAAATCTAAGCCGGAGAGATTAGTCGTCCATAACGGCAGCTAAACAGAAGGCAAATCCAAGTACCCTTTCGCGCCTCCAGAAAACAGGAAATGGGAGGACACGTTATACAAAGAGCCTGTATTCCACTTCAGACCAAGATAAACACGCAATTTCTTCTCTCACCGCCTCTTGACATCCAGGGGAAGGTCTATGAAGTGCACGTATACTCTTACGTATCATGCCCATTTATAGGCAGGAAGTAGAACAGAGCCCTAATTTCAGACATTCCACTTCCTGGTCAGGAAGTTTGTGCCAAATGAGTTCTGTTTGACTCACAGATATAATTCAAACGGTTTTAGAAACTAGAGAGTGTTTTCTATCCAATAGTAATAATAATATGCATATTGTACGAGCAAGAATTGAGTACGAGGCCGTTTAAATTGGGCACGTTTTTCCCCCAAAGTGAAAACAGCTCCCTCTGTGGTTAACCTGATGAGGACAATCTCAGCACTGTGTCTATGTAACACACCCAGCTTCTTTTTAATAAGGTCCCACTCAAATACAGCTTGGGTTGATGCTACTAAGTGTATTTTCTGGTCGGCCATGGCTAGTTTCTGTTAAAGTACTTGCATTTTAAGGAAACGGGTTTTGTTAAGAATTGAGGAAAATCGTGTGAAAAAGCTTCTCATGAACCCCTTTACCGCTTCCCAGATGGTGCGTAGAGTGCACTCGAGGGTAATTTTTTATTTATAGCTATGAATTCAAATAGAGCTGACTCAAATTGCATGCAGAACGAATCATGTTGCAATAGCGTGGTGTTAAAATGCCAGCAGGTTGCTCATGGTCTGTCAGAAGTAAAATATGTTGTACAATGGCTCGCATTATGGTCAGCAGTTGGTATAAGATCAAAAATATATTTTGAAATAAAAATGTAATCAATTCGTGAGTAGGCTTTAATGTCTTAATAAAATATAAAAGGATTTATTGAGTGCCACAGATCGATAACAACAATATCAACTGCCCATCTTTGCAAAGCAGTTTAATAGGCCAACCACTGCAAGCCCATCTTCAAGTTAATGTCACATACACAGTGAAATGCCTTTCTTGAAAACTCTAACACAAACGATGCAGTAATCAAATTCAAGGTAATACTGAACATAACAAGGTAGAACAAAAACACACGAGATATTGAAATAAGACGAACATGATAAAGCAAGTAAGCATATTCTATACAGGGTCAGTTACAGTTCCATATTTACCATGTGCAGGGATACTGAATCAATAGAGGTAGATGTATACAGGGCTAAGGTGACTCGACATCAGGATATATGATAAACAGACTAGCGGCAGCGTATATGAAGATTGTATGTGAGTGGGTGTGTAGTAGTTTATACATGTATATACAAAAGTATGTGGACACCCCTTCAAATTGTTGGATTTTGCTACTTCAGCCACACTCGTTGCTGACAGGTGTATAAATCGAATATACAGCCATGTAATCTCCATAGACAAACACTGGTAGTAGAATGGCATTACTCAGGAGCTCAGTGACTTTTAACTTTTACTTGGTACTCATCCCGGATCCGGGAGAACCCTCATCAGTAAAAAAGCTGACTAGCATAGCCTAGCATAGCGCCACAAGTAAATACTAGCATCTAAATATCATGAAATCACAAGTCCAAGACACCAGATGAAAGATACACATCTTGTGAATCCAGCCATCATTTCTGATTTTTAAAATGTTTTACAGGGAAGACACAATATGTATTTCTATTAGCTAACCACGATAGCAAAAGACCCAACCAAAGACCCAACAGATGACACTCATAGGACTTCATGTTACACAATACATGTATGTTTTGTTCGGTAAAGTTTTTTTTTTTTTCATATTCTCCAGTCCGGAGCATCCAGCGGCGATCCCCAGTCCGGAGGATCCAGCGGCGATCCCCAGTCCGGAGCCTCCAGCGGCGATCCCCAGTCCGGAACCTCCGGCGACAATCCCCAGTCCGGAGACTCCGGCGACGATCCCCAGTCCGGAGCCTCCGGCGACGATCCCCAGTCCGGAGCCTCCGGCGACGATCCCCAGTCCGGAG